>NC_092709.1:21293063-21613290 GCF_047496885.1 Scyliorhinus torazame | reverse complement strand
TCTGCAAGGAAGCGCTGTCCGATCCTCATCGCACTTGAGAGTCATTCACAATTAAATAGATCCTTTCACTCGAAGAAGGCAGAATTATAACCAAAGTTATAACAAACCGAAAAGCGCTGAGACTTCCTGATATCTGTTGGTGTAAAATGATTATTTCAATGGGAAGAATGTAACAGCGATTAACACCGTTACTTTCAGAATGTTTTCTGGGGGATGACCAGAAAGCCCACCCCTCCTGATAAATTCTCATTTGGTTTGGTGCCTGTTTTTGTTTAAATTTATGCTTCCCCGGGTCACTTTTCTACTTTCAAGGCAATTTGAACAAACTGCAAGCAACCGTCAGGGTATGTGTCACAGTTTCAATAGGAACTGACGATGACATCATTACAGGAATTAGCACGGAGGACTTGCTGATCCTGACCAAGAGTAGTGTCATTAACATGATAGGTTCAACACGTCATCATGTGAGACGCATTTAGTTTGCTAAGGAGGTAGTTTCTCACAAGTTAACTAACACATTGGCAGAAGTTCTTTAGGAGACAGAGGGGAGCAATTCACTGAGCAATGGTTCGATTCCTGAACAGTAATGGTCACCAAGGTGTTGATCTGTTTCTCTGGTTATGAATATGGCGGTCAATATGGTCACCTTCCTTAATCCTTATTATGTTTGCTTTAGAGTCGCCAGGTAACTCTCGATACCGCCACAAGGTTCAAACCCGAATACTGATCAAAGAGCCGATACACCAGTTAGTTAGTTCAAAGTCAATACTATTTATTTACACACACAGTAATATCTACTCATGCACAGAGTACTACAAACTAAACTATCTCTAATGCTAACGCCTATACTTAGCTTCGGGTGCCCACTCAGTCAGAGGAACAATGGCCGTTGTTCGGATCTGAGGCTGTTGGGTTCGAAGAGGTACAGGAGAACAGCTAAGGTCATCTGTCTGGTAGCGAGCGTTGACCTTGGACTTACTTGCTTCTGGTGCAGCTGGTGGACGGGTCTCTCCGCTTTGAGAGCCAAATCCAAGAGAGCGATTCTCTCCAGGGGGTTTCGTCTTATGCCCGGAGGGGCTTCGCGTGCTTTTGGGCGATGCCTCAAACTTGGCCCCAATTAATTGGTCCGCATCTTGATCACTGGTATTGATCTTGACCAATAAAGGGGTGGGTGCCCTGATGGCTGGGCGTTTCCTAGGTGGGCGTTGGCCTGGCTTTGTTTACACTTTCGGTTTGGGGAACTGGCGCCGGGATGACTGGAGCTGTATCGGTTACTTGAGTGTCTTTCCTTGGTTCCTGGAAATGGGCCATCAATATGTTAATTGACCTGCAGTTTCAGTCTTGTCTGCGAGCTGCCTTCTCAATACGCATACAGATTCTGCGTCTGCTTGCTTTTTTAACATTGTCCATAGTTCCCTACATTCATTGCGAGCATCCATTTTGTATTCTGGAAGTGGCCATCCCAGATGGCTACAAAGGCCGGTTTTGCAGCACAGGAAACATAAGTCTGTGCGCATTTAAAAACGCTGACAAGTTTACCTGGTATCAATAATGGCTAAAGTACGGGTTATTCCTGATCATTCAACGTCACGTCGTTGCGGTTGGGAAACTAAATTATCTACTAACTTGAATTAACCAATGGGCATGACAGAGAAAAGCAGCAACGTAGAGGTAGAAGCGATTTGATAATTGAAATGAAGCAGATGAAATTAGCACCCCTTTCTCCACCAGTATAAATTGTTGCACTAGTTTGAAATTTGACATTCTTGCATTTGTCCAAATGAGTGCAAGGCGACAGGCTTCAGCAACATTGTGGTAGCGTGGCTCCTTTAAGGAACATACGTTGTGGGCCACAGGACGAGTCCTGAGCCAATGGGGATGGGGCATGTGAATGTTTAGCCTATGTGTATAGGCACGGACCTGGCTGTTGGGACTTGCTCAGAGTTAGTCCTTGATTCGTGGGAACAAGGTCCATGTAGTAGTTGTGTTGTCCTGTGTATGTGGTTCTTCTTAGTTCAATAAACCTCTGTTGTGTTGAATACTGCGCCGTCGGTCGCCTCACAATACAACAAACATGTTTCTCTTTCCTGCAATATTGAAAGGACTTTACATTGAGTGGATAGGCTATAATGGAAGCAATTCTTAGGAGGTGTCCTGTGTAATAAGAAGCGCAAGCAGGGATTTAGATAGGAAAGCTCCCACTTTTTCCAAATAATTACGGAGGCAGATGGCCATCTGGTCCATTCTCATTCATCCATTGACAAAGAAACTTGGTCCAGATTGTCATGGGTCTGTCCATGGAATGGAGGCAGAGGGATTTAAAAATGCTCGATTCTGGGATTTCCGACCCCAATCCTGACTTGTGGAAGTTTTAATGATCTTGGGTAGTAAGTAGCGAGCACGGATTCAGCAGTCCCACACTTGCCTACCCCAATCTGTGGTGTGGCCCCCCCACCAGCCCCCCCCCCCCCCCCCCCCCCCCCCCCCCAGCACCCCCCCCCCCCCCCCCAACCCCCGCCGCTACTATTTTACTGGATTGGGGTCCGTTTTGTCAGCAGACATTGCTTACAACACCTCGGAGGATTTGTAATCTGTGGGCCACGCCTGTCCGAAGTGAGGAACCCCCCCCCAAAAAACCACAGTCACTTCCTCCTGGAATTTTTACATTGACAGGCTTTGAAATTTTTTTTTAATGTTCCTTCAGCTTCACTAGTTAGATGCCACATTGTAAATTAGATGTGGTTTTACTCAAGTGATTTATTAGAGGCCTTTACCAGGCATAGGTAAGTTGACCGTGACATTAACCAACGTTGTGTCAGGATTGAGATGCATTAGAGTACGTTTCCCATTCGGGAAAGCGCTACTCTCCATTCAAAATTGAAGAACACACTGCCTATGAACTGTTAGGGGAAATGAATACATTTAGTAACACTTGACTTAAGAGGAAAAGCACATGCCAGTCAAATGCTTATACCCCCAATGAACTTTACATACCCTTAGGTCCCATATCAGCAGCAGAAGTTGCCTGATGAACTTTGTATCCCTCAAGGACTTGAATTGAGTCAGAGTAGATTAATTGCATTCTCTGGAAGATGGGAAAATACAAATAGTCTCTAGCTAGGAGGAGATAATGAGTCCTGGGTGAACGGTTTAATAATAAACATACATGTAGGCAAGATTGGAAATTAAACAATGTTCTGTGTACTGACTAACAGTGTATAAATATAGTGGAATTCAGAGATTTGGTACGAGTGCAGTATTAGAGGTGAGTGTTGTACTAGGGATATCCAAGACAGTGCCCTCCATGCTTGAATCCTGAATAAATGATCATAATCTGTACCTGTGTCTCCTGTGGATAATTTGTACAAAGCCACTACATCAGAGCCTGAAGCAATTTAAATGGCCCTAGTCTTTTTAAATTCAAAAAAGCTTTCAGCACCTTTTACTTGGAGAAAAAAAGCACCTACTTGCTTCTCAGCTACTTTGGTTGACAGGACATTTGGTGTCGCTCAAAGAAAAATAACCATCGGTTCTTTTCAACCTCAATAGACTTCATAGTTTAGATTTCCCTAGGTTTAGCTGATTTCATTACAAATGCTTGGTTGAGGGTCAAAAGTCCAGAATCACTTATCCCAGCAAGGGGCTGTGTTCACATTTTGATTGACAGTTTTAAGAGGTTATTGAAGGATTAACTGTACTTGATGTTATAAGTGGAATATATGGGGGGGTTCAACAGATTGACTGGTTGCGAGAATTTAATGTTTTTTAATGGGTTTTAATGCAAGCTTTTACAATATGAATTGTATTTGAGTGATGGCTCTATTAGATTGTGAGAGGTATGTTTTTTTTTCATCTCCATTTCAAAGACATGGCTCCTGAGGCCTGCCTGGATACTGCGTTATTGGTGATGGAGAATACATGGAGTGTGAGGGGGTATGGCATAGGGGTTATGAAGGCCATAGGGAGTAACAAGGGGCGTTAAGGGGGAATGTTGAATATGAGGGGCAGGTGGGATAAGCTGGGGATAAGGGGGTGGGGATTTGAAGGCCTGACATAAATCATTCAAACTCAGCTAATGTCCTGGTAAGAAGAGACTAGCCTGTTGGCCTGGTTACCTGCCCGTCTCCATTGCCATCTCAGGCCTGCCTCCAGAAGCAGTGGGCCAGTCGGTCTTCGTCCCACTCTGCCTCCCCTGGATGGAAATATGGTGGGCAGGGGGCTTTTTAAAGGAGGCAGGCCTACTGAGTCAGGAGGTTTCCACATTTAGCTTTCTCATCTTCTCCAAAAAAATCTGGCCTCAACAGTTTCTTCCCTTTCAGCATTTTAATATTTTATCAAATAATCCTAGGATTTTTACCTCCAGAGCAATCTTAATTGTTGATCATTCTTGATGTGAAGAAGGACAAATATCAGCCCTAAATGTACCTTGTGCAGTTTGAACCTTTGCATTCTTGTCCTATCTCGCAGTTTACTTTGAAGTAATGATGGGCACGATTTAATGGACATGAAACAGAATCCCGTGTCGAGTGCTCCGCTTTTTAAATGCCGCCCCAATATCCAGACCCCCCCCCCCACTGTGGCCTCCCGACCCCCCCCCCCCAACTCACCTGTAAGGGGGTCACCGAGTCCCCCGCACTCCACCTCCTAACAGCAGGGCCAGGGTGCCAGGCAGGCAGTGTCAAGGTGGCATCAGGAGTGCCCAGAAGACAACCACCCAAGGGCCCCCGCTCACCTGGGAGACTCCACCAAGTGGTGGTACATGTGGTCCTCATTTGTGGAGACCAGTGCTAAATGGCACTTGCTCAGGGTCTCCAAGGCACGGAGGTTAGATCCGGTGCCTGGGGTAACTCCGGCGAGTGCATATTCAAGTGTATATTGGTCGTGTCACGTCCTGAGTTTGGCTCGACACGGCAGTTAGATCAGGCCCAATATTATAGATTTGCCTTTTCAACACCATACTCCAGCTCTGGCCTCCTATATATCCCCAATTTCCTCCCACTCCACCATTGCCAGCCATGCTTCAACTACCCAGGCTCTAACCTCTGATAATCTTTCCCTGAACTTCTCCACCTCCCTCTCTCTCTTTCTCGCTCCCTGTCTTCCTTATGGGCGCTCTTTGTAACTTCGACCAAGCAATGCTTCAAATGATGCCTTTGGTCATCTACTATCTGTCCCACTAACTCCTGATATGGCTCCAGGTTGAATTTAGTGCGATCATCGCTCCTGTGAAACGCTTTGGGATGTCTTGCTACGTCCAGAATCAGGGGGTCACAGTCTGAGGATACGGGGTAGACCATTTGGAACTGATATGAGGAGAAATTTCTTCACCCAGAGAGCGGTGGACATGTGGAATTCGCTCCACAGAAAGCAATGGAGACCAAAACATTGTTTCAAGAGGAGTTCGATATGGGCGGCTCGGTGGCACAGTGGCTAGCACTGCTGCCTCATGGCACCGAGGACGCCGGTTCGATCCTGGCCCTCGGTCACTGTCTGTGTAGAGTTTGAACATTCTCCCCGTGTCTGGGTGCGTCGCACCCCCACAACCCGAAAATGTGCAGAGTGGGTGGTTTGGCCATCCTAAATTGCCCCTTATTTGGAGAATAAAAGGAGTTAGATATTGCTCTTGGCCAAAAGGGATCTAAGGATATGGGGGGGAAGACAAGAACAGGTTATTGAGTTGGATGATCATAATGAATGGCAGAGCAGGCTTGAATGATTTACTCCTGCTCCTGGTTTCTATGTTAAAGGCATTATATAAATACAAGTTGTTGTTGTTATATCCCTTTAACAAGATCACCTTCCTGACATGTCTTTTTTTCGGTTAGAAAGTCCAGTCTCTCCAGCCTTCCCTTGTAGTTGATCTTCCGTGTTCTGCCTCTGTCTCTCTTGTGAACTGGCCTGAGTACATCAGGTATTATCTATCCAGAGGCATGTACACTGTGAGCATGATTTCTGTTGTATCCGCAGTAGGCAGAACGCATGGACGGAAGTAGAAATTACAGAACAGGGTTTATTTCAATAGTTACAATACTCCTCCGCTCCCCTGAGAGTCTCCTTCCTCGACTTGCAGCTAGGCCGGGGGTTTTATACAACTGGGGCTCTCCTTGTAAAGGGGAAACCCCGCCCCCTTAAAGGGGAAGGCCTGCCTGTCTTAAAGGAGAAGTTCATATTCCAGGGAGGTCACGGGAAATTGTATAGTCCTGATCCCGGGATATCCATTGGGGTTATAACAATTACAATGACTTATAATCTAAAATTGTGGAAGAAACAGGGAGCTGGAGTGGCTCAAGCAGCCAGGAGGCCTGGGGTTTAAGTCCCACTCCAGGACACGTTGGCTATAAAAGAATCCAACCACTGGTGCAGACAAGCCAACATGCATCGGTGCCAATCCCAGCCTGGATAAATGGGGAACGCTAGCGTCATCAGGGCTATCGGCTGTAATATCTACCCATCAAATCCCCCAAAAATGATGGTGACCAAAAAGCATTGATCCCCAATGAGGAAAAGCTGAAAGAGGAATCAACTGATAAAGAACAACAAAATTGGAAGAAATGTGAAACAGGACCCTGGCGGTGGGGATCGCGAACGGAGCGGCCGCAGCAAAGAGGCTCCCGCAGATCCACAAAATCGCGGCTTTTTTCGGGGGTTTTCCCGGTGGGTTTTTAAAAAAAAAAATTAAAGTCCCGCGTAATTCGGCCCTGCCTCCCTCGCCCTGCCCAGGCGCCAAAGCTCCGGTCCACGGAGCTGAAGGGGGGGAAAAAAAAGAGGAGAGACTGGTCCCGGTGAGCTGCACGTGGAGGAGGAGTGGGGATCGCAACAAGAATCTGCCTGAAATTCTGAGCACGGAGAGGATAAGACAAAAACAAAATAATAATTTTTTTATTCAACCTTTTTTTTCCAATCCTGAAAATTTTCAAAACTTTTTTTTTAAACTTTCACAAAAAAAAATTCCTTTTTATAAAACAAAATCGTTTTTAAAAGGAGAAAAAACCCTTGGGTGGAGGGGGGGGGGGGAAGAATTTATTTTTCGCACCAAAACCCAGGAAAAAAAGAGAAAGGCACATAACAGGAATATGCCTGCAAATAATAATAAATAGGGGGGGACGGCGAGATGCAAGAAGGAGCAGCAGCGAAGGCGAAGGGAAAAAGCAGGAGCTGCGGCTGCGCAGGCAGACGACCCCACGGGGCGAGGCGGAGGTTCAGGCGAACCAGGAAGCGGAAAAGCTGGCGAGCCCTGTAGCGGAGCAGGAACAGGACGTGGCGACTATTCCCCCCCCGCACAGGGGGAGGAATGGAGAAGCGTGCTGAAAACAGAAATAGACGCCATAAAGGAGGAGATAAAAATGGAGATAAACGCCATGAGGGAGGCACTCAGGACAGAGCGCCACACAATGATGAAGGAGATGCTGGCGGAGACAACAGACAAAATGCAGCGAACCATCGATGGCCTGGAAAGGAAGGTGGAGGCGCAGGAGAAAACGATTCAGGAGTTGGAGAGGGCCGCCTCAGACCAGAGCGACAGGATGGTAACTCAGGAAACCGAGGTGAAAAGGCTGGTAACGACCCAGGGGAGCCTAAGAGGGAAAGTGGAGGACCAGGAAAATAGATCCCGACGGCAGACTGTCAAAATAGTGGGTCTGCCAGAGGGGATGGAGGGCAGAGACCCAACAGGCTACGTCACCCAAATGCTGGGCAAGCTAGTGGGAAGGGAGAAATTTCCAAACCCCCCAGAAATCGACAGGGCGCACAGGTCGCTCCGACCCAGGCCCAAAGCCGGGGAGTAGCCCACAGCGATTATCGTGAAGCTGCCCAGGTTCCAAGACAGGAAAAAAATCCTAAAGTGGGCCCGGCAGACGAAATCGAGCACGTGGGAAGGAAAGATCATAAGGGTGTACCAGGACATCGGGGCGGACCTGGCCAAAAGAAGGGCTGAATTCAACAGGGGCCAAATCAGCTCTCTACAAAAGTAATGTGCAATTTGGGATGTTATTCCCGGCCAAACTGGGTAACATTCGAGGGGAAGGAGCTGTATTGTAACACCCCAGCGGCAGTGGAGGAGTTCGTTAGAGCGAACAAACCTGGGGAGGGACAGCCGCAACGGCCATCAGGAAAGCGACGGGGATGGAAAAGACAGGAAGAATCGGAACAAAGAGCGGAGGGCAGACCGCAAACAGAGACAATAAGATCACAAACTGTACACACGTGTTTGGTGCACTGTGCGGGACTGTGCTGACTCGCTCCCAGGCTCGTTCCATCTCTCAATGCAATGGGGGGGAGTGAAGCAAGGTTAACGAGGTTGAGAAAGGCGGACAGGAGGGCGAGACCAGGGCTAGCAAAAGGAAGGTAAAACAGGACCAGAGCAGGGCAAGTGCTGGGAGGGGGGCCACCGTGCTAGCGAGGAGGGCTAACACGGGAGGGCAGGAAGAAAGGAGGGCTTCTCAGGGGAGAGGGAGCACCTGGCACAAAGAGAAGGGGGGGACAGGGCAGAAGGAGGTGAAGAACACAGGGAGGGGGGGACAGAGGAACAGGGACTATGGGGGGGGGGGAGAGGAGTCGGGGGGAGAGCGCAGAACAAAAGAGAAGCAAAGAGAAGGTGAGGTAGATAAGCAGCACGACCACAGGCCTCGGCAGGCATGGAGCAGGGCGAGGAACCAAGACGGTGCCACAAACAGCCACTCGGGTGGGCTTCAGGGTGAAGGGAGACCCTGGAGTGCAGGGGCGCAGCCACATGACGTACACACAGCTGGACAAAAGGAAACCCCGGAGCCCTGGGGTCCGACCTCATGGCAAGAGCGGTGACCGCGGCCATTTTGGACGACCCCCTAATGAAGGGAAACCCCGGAATGCAGGGGCGCGTCCACCAGGTAAGTATGGGTGATCCCGCAGGACCGGGGGGCCAAAACAAACCCACCAGGATTGTTACCTGGAATGTAAGGGGACTCAACAGCCCGGTGAAAAGATCTTCACCCACCTAAGAAGCCTAAAAGCAGACATAATCTGTTTTGTTATGCTCTTGACGTAGCATAAGCTGCTTCCTTGATGTGCACTCTGACAAAGGAAGGTTCAGACTTGGAGATAGCTTTAACACGTTTATTAAACTATTAACAATTCTCCTACTTGGATTCGACTCTCCTGTTAATCCTGCTATAGCTACTCAGACTGACTAACCAGTCTGCTACAATCCATGTGGTGGGTGTGATGTGTTTCAATCAGCCCTATCTGTACTCACTAAGTGTCTCCACTGGAAAGAGACTGAGCATGTGTGCTGTGTCCTTTTATATGGGTTGGTGTAATGCCCCCCTGTGGTAGTGTCACATCTGGGTGTGTCGCGACTGCCCATTGGTCGTGTCCTATCTTACTGACCTATTGGATCAATGTCTGTGTATCATGTCTCTGGTGCTCCCTCTGGTGTCTAGCTAGGTGTAGTGTGTTCACTTTAACCCCTTGTGTATTTACAGTGATGCATATCACCACATGATCTACCTACAAGAGACGCACCTGAGGGAGAAGGACCGGCTGTTGGTAAGAAAGGGCTGGGTGGGACAGACATACCACTTATGCTACGGGACAAGGGTTAGGGGGGTAGCAATATTAATTAGAGGACGAGGTTTACGGAAACCAAGACAGTTACGGACCCAGGGGGTTGGTACGTCATGGTCAGCGGAGTCCTGGAAAGGGCACCGGTCGTACTGGTAAATGTGTACGCTCCCAACTGGGATGACACGGAACTCATAAAGAAGACCATGGCAGAAATCCCCGACCTTGACACACACCAACTGATCATGGGGAGCGACCTCAACTGTGTACAGGACCCACTGGCCGACCAATCAAACCCCAGAGCAGGGAAAAAGACTGGCATGGCCAGGAAACTAGGAGCATTAATGGAGCAGATGGGGGCGGTGGACCCATGGAGGTTCCTGCACCCGGGAGAGAAGGAATTTTCATACTTCTCACAAGTACACAAGGGATACACCCGTACCGACTTCTTTGCAGTGGGGAAATCGGTGCTTCCAGGGATCACGGGAACGGAGTACTCTGTGATCGTTATCTCTGACCACGCTCCACACTACATGGATGTGAGGTTGGAAACAGGCCGTGCCCAGCGCCCCACATGGAGGCTGGACACGGACCTCCTGGCCGACAAGGCCTTCTGTCAAAAAACATCGCGGGCCATAGGCGACTACGTTAGTAACAACCAAAACGGGGAGGTCTCACCCTCCACGTTCTGGGAGGCACTGAAGGCCGTGATTAGAGGAGAGATCATAGCCTACAAGGCAAGCAGAGATAGGGAAGAGAGGGTGGCCAGGCAACAACTGGTGGACTCCATCCTGGAAGTCGACAGAAAATACTCCGAGGCCCCGACCGTAGAGCTGCTGGCGGAGAGGAAAAGGCTGCAAATGGACTTTAACCTGCTATCCACTAGGAAAGCAGTGTACCAACTCCGTCAGACGCGGGGGACCTTCTATGAACACGGAGACAAGGCTGGCCGCCTATTGGCTCACCAGCTGAGAAAGCAGGCAGCCACAAGGGAAATAGCGCAGGTAAAGGATAGCAGAGGCAGACTGGTAACAGAACCAAAGGAGGTCAATCGGGCATTTGAGACCTTCTACCGGGGACTGTACACCTCCGAGCCCCCCAACGGAGGGGGGCTGGGGTGAAACAGTTCCTAGACGGACTGGAACTACCAGTTGTGGGGGGGGGGGGGGTGGCTGGAAGCACCAATAGACCTGGGAGCAATCATGGAGAGCATCAGCCCCATGCAGGCGGGAAAGGCACCGGGACCCGACAGTAAGAACCCAAGAATTCCCAAACAGACACTGCAAAAAAGAAGGAAAATCAAAGGGGGCTTGGCCTTACCAAACCTACAATACTACCACTGGGCAGCAACGGCAGAAAGAGTGAGGGGATGGGTACAAGAACCCGACAAAGATTGGTACAAATGGAGGAGGCATCCTGTAAAGGAACGACCCTCCGGGCCCTGGCCACAGCAGCACGCCCATCCTCCTCAACAAGATACACAACGAGCCCAGTGGTAGCGGCCACGCTGAGAACGTGGACCCAGCTGAGACAGCACTTAAGGATAGCCAAATTGTCCCCCATGGCTCCCATCTGAGGCAATCACAGATTACCCCCAGCCATGCTGGATGCCACCTTCAAAAGATGGAGGCGGGACGGGGGCACATTGACGGCCGGGGACTTCTACGTAGGGCGCAGACTGGCGACACTGGACAAACTGACGAGGAAGTGGAAACTAGCAAAAGGACAGGAAATGAGACACCTCCAAATAAAACACTTCCTCCGCAGCAAAGAGACGGTAGGTTACCCCGGGGCCCCAGAAAGCACACTACTAGAGGACCTGATAGGCACAAGCAGAGAGAAGGGGGGCTCTGTGGGAAAATATACGGACAGCTACTGGACAGAGCCCGGACTCCACTGGACGGGACCAGACAAAAATGGGAAGACGAACTGGGGACAGAGGTAGGATGGGGACTCTGGAGCGAAGCACTGAGCAGGGTGAACTCCACCTGCTCCTGCGCAAGGCTGAGCCTAATGCAGCTCAAAGTGGTGCACAGAGCGCACCTGACCAGAACCTGAATGAGCAGGTTCTTCCCGGAGGTGGAGGACAAATGTGAGCGGTGCCGGGGGTGGGGGGGCGGAAGGAAGGTGGGGAAACGACGGGAGATGAGGGGGAGGGGCTACCCCTTTTTTTATCTATTCTGTTCAGAAATTAAAAGAAAAGCACAGTCGAAGCCAAGGGGGGGGGGGGCGGCAGGAAGGGGGGCACAACGGGGAAGGGGGAGGAACTATAGACTGATTCAGAGGGCAACAAAATGCACGTAGGGTCAGTTAAACGAAGGACAAACTAAACCCCTCTGTATAACAAAGGAAATTAGCGCGGGCGAGAAAAATCTGGGGTGGGATTCTCCGCGAACCGGCGGGGCGGGCAACTCTGACGCGAAGGAGTGGTTTGCGCCGTGCCAGCCGGCACGGAAGGGGCTCCGTCGGCTGGAGCGAGTTGGCGCCTGCTCGGGAACGTCAGCATATGCCGTCGGCCGCTGTAACAGTCCGTGTTGGCCATCGCGGACTGTTACAGCGGCCGACGCGGAGGAATAGAGTGCCCCCACGGCACAGGCCCGCTCGCGGATCGGTGGACCCCGATCGCGGGCCAGGCCACCGTGGGGGCACCTCCCGGGGCCAGATCCCCCCGCGCCCCCCCCCCGAGGAACCCGGAGGCCGGCCGCGCCGCCAGGTCCCGCCGGTACCTGTTGTAATTTACGCCGGCGGGACCGGCCAAAAACGGGCGGCCACTCGGCCCATCGCGGGCTGGAGAATCGCCGGGGGGGGCCGCTGCCAGCAGCCGACGACCGGCGCGATGCGATTCCCGTCTCCGCCAAATTCCCAGCGCCGGAGAATTCAGCAGCTGGCGGGGGCGGAATTCACGCCGCCTCCCGGCGATTCTCTGACCCGGTGGGGGGTCGGAGAATCCCGCCCCTGATGTGTATATATACAACTGTTTATAAATATGGGAAATGCCAATAAAAATATATTTTGTTAATTAAAAACAAATGTGAACAAGCTGCAGATCCGATATCACCCATCACCCAGAGATAAAACGGCCCTCATGGAGCGCATTTGGACTCCTGTGGCTGGGATTTTCCAGTCCTATCTGCCAGTGGGATCTTCCAGTCCTACTGAACCCCCCCCACCCCGCCGGCCACGGAGGGTTCCCTGACAGCGGGGCAGGTGAGCCACGCAAAGCAAAACACCGTCGACTTTGGCGCGGCCAGATGATCCCACCCACGGCCTAGATCCTTTTCAACATTCACAGCATACGTCTAATCTGCTCAACCCGTGTTATTTGGTCCCTTTCCATGGAAAGATCCATCCACATTGGGGTGGGGCTGCAGTCATACATTCAGGCCAGACTAATCGAGAACCGAGAGCAAGGGACTTCCTTCCCTAAAGGCCATCGAGCTAGTTGGGCCTATCTACGATGAATCAATCGGCTTCACAATCTCTTTTCTTTTATTATTAACAGCTGCCTGTTTCCAGACTCTGTTTTTTTAAAAACCATCAAATTGAAATCTACAGAATGCCGTGGTGGGATTTGGACTCAGATTCTCATCCCAAACTTATAGGTTACTTGACAAGTAACATAAACATCATGCTACAGTATCCAGTGGGCACAGCCCTTTACACTTAGGTCCACGTTATATTTCACTGCCATTGTTCTGCCTACATACATGTTTTGTCCGGCATGTTCTATAATTTCTGTGCTGCCTCCTTCATTTCCAGTGCCCCTCCTGGTTTCACATCCTCTGCAAGCATGACTAATTTGTGCTGAGTTTCTGAATCCAAGTCTTTGATGTAAATTGGAAACAGTAGTGGTCCCAGCACAGAGCCCTGGGGCAACCCACTCACTATTTGCGCCCCCCCCCCCCCACATATCCTCTCGAACAAATACCCATTGTTTTCAACCTACTAGCCAGCATCTGAACCGTTCCCAAAATCAATCCAGAATCAGTACAGTTTGGGACATAACGAGTTACTCTTCTTGGTTAAAAAAAAACGTATTGATTTCCTCAAGGGCCGTTAAATATAAAATAGATAGAAAGAAAGAAATTCATATAATGCCATGAGAATCTATTCAGAGAAACAGGAATGTAGAGTGTCAGTAAAATAAAAAAAGAATGAAGTCCTTCATTCACAAGGCGCCTGCCATCCTTGATTATGACGGTTCCGCCACGGGCGGTCTCACCTTCGGTTACCTAGGCCCGAAGCCTTGGATTTTCTTCCGTACACCTTTCCGCCCCTCTCCCTCGCTCTCCTCCTTTCAGACGCCACTTAAGGTCTATCCCTTCGACCAAGCATCTGGTCATCTGACCTAAGATCTCTGTTTTGTGATGTCATATGTTGATTCATAAAGCTCCTTGGGACATTCCTGTTATGTTTAAGGGTTATATATAAAATATAAGTTGTTGTTGTTGACCTGGTCTCAAGATTTCCCAAGGCGTTACTTCACATTCACTGAAGGACGCCTTGCAGGGAGCTCGCCGTTGTAATGTAGGAAACACAGCAGGCAATTTGTGCACTGCAAGATCCCACAAACAGAGACGTGGGGCGGGATTCTCCGATATCGGCGCGATGTCCGTCGACCGGCGCCAAAAACGGTGCGAATCAGTCCGGCATCGTGCCGCCCCAAGGGTGCGGAAGTCTCGCATCTTGAGGGGCCGAGTCCTCACCTTGAGGGGCTGGGCCTGTGCCGGACTAATTTCCGCCCCGCCAGCTGGCGGGAAAGGCCTTTGGTGCCCCGCCAGCTGGCGCGGAAATGACTTTGCTGGGCGGCGCATGCGCGGGAGCGTCAGCGGCCGCTCACGACATCCCCGCGCATGCGCAGTGGAGGGGGTCCCTTCCGCCTCCGCCATGGTGGAGACCATGGTGAAGGCGGAAGGAAAAGAGTGCCTCCATGGCACAGGCCCGCCCTCGGATCAGTGGGCCCCGATCGCGGGCCAGGCCACCGTGGGGGCACCCCCCGGGGCCAGATCGCCCCGCGCCCCCCCCAGGACCCCGGAGCCCGCCCGTGCCGCCGTCCCAAAGGTGGTTCAATCCACGCCGGCTAGCGTGTGTTGACAGTGGCGGGACTTCGGCCCATCGGGGACCGGAGGATCGCCGGGGGATTCCCGCCGACCGGCGCGGCGCGATTCCCACCCCCGCCGAATCTCCGGTGGCGGAGAATTCGCGACACGGCGGGGGCGGGATTCATGCCGGCCCCTGGCGATTCTCCGACCCGGTGGGGGGTCGGAGAATCGCGCACGTGATCAGAAACAGGGGGCGGGATTCTCCGCAATCGGCACGATGTCCGCCGAGCTGCGCCAAAAACGGCGCAAACCAGTCCAGCATCGCGCCGCCCCAAAGGTGTGGAATTCTCCGCACCTTGAGGGGCCGAATCCTCACCTTGAGGTGCTAGGCCCGCACGGGACTGATTTCCCCCCCGCCAGCTGGCGGGAAAGGCCTTTGGTGCCCCGCCAGCTGGCGCGGAAATGACTTTGCCATGCGGCGCATGCGTGGGAGCGTCAGCGACCGCTCACGGCATCCCCGCGCATGCGCAGTGGAGGGGGTCTCTTCCGCCTCCGCCATAGTGGAGACCATGGCGAAGGCGGAAGGAAAAGAGTGCCCTCACAGCACAGGCCCGCCCTCGGGTCGGTGGGCCCCGATCGTGGGCCAGGCCCCCCCCCCAGTTCCCCGGAGCCCGCCCGCGCCGCCTTGTCCCGCCGGTAAGAGAGGTGGTTTGGTTCTCGCCGGCGGGAGAGGCATTCCAGCAGCCGGGCTTCGGCCATTCGCGTGCCGGAGAATCGTCGGGGGGACCCCTCCAACTGGCGCGGCGCGATTCCCACCCCCGCCGAATATCCGGTGCCGGAGAATTCAGCAACCGGAGGGGGGAGGGATTCACGCCAGCCCCCGGCGATTCTCTGACCCGGCGGGGGGTCGGAGAATCCCGCCCAGGTAGTCTGCTGTTGCCTGGGAGTCAGAAAGTTGCGATTTCCCACCCCGATGCTTGAACGCGTGAACCTAGTGTTAGGTGGGGTTACTGGGTTACGAGGGTAAAGGGTGCTCTTTCCAAGGGACGGTGCTGACTCGATGGGCCGAATGGCCTCCTTCTGCACTGTAAATTCTACGATTCTATGAAGAGACTCAAATGATCTGGTCATTCTCTTATTGCTGTTTGTGGGATCTTGCTGTGTACAAATGGGCTGCTGGGTTGGCCTACATCACAACGGTGACTATACTTCCAAACCGATTCATTGGCTGTGGCACCCTTTAGGATGTGCAGAAGATGTGGAAGGTGCTATATAAATGCACGTTCTTCCTTTGTATTTAAGATCAAACTAATTTCTGACCTCATATCAAAATAACTAATGGAACCATGATGTGAAAAGAGCCTTAATGGCTCCAAATCAAAGGCTGGTTTTCAAAAGCTGCCGAAATTCCTTGGGGTTGTTGCCAACCATAATTTTTCCACAGCAATTCCTGTGGAGTTCTTGTGGTTACTGGTTACTTTGTTCCTTAAGTTGCACCTTAAGAGTCGCCGCAAAGAATTAGGACAGGGTTTCACAGCTACACATCTCAAGGAAGCAAGTTCAGAAGCTGAGACTTGCTGTCAAGAGAGACCCACTGAGCAAGCGGTCAGTCAGAGGTCCACAGGTCAGGTTGAAAACCAAGCAAACAAGCCGGTCCTGGGACTCTTGAGCTACTTAGAGACCAGTTAACAACGTTCCAGAGGTGTCACCCACCCCCTGTGCCAGTTGCTGGGAATAGTGAGTGGTGACTAAACAGTTTGGGAGGAGAGATGGAGAGGGTGATGCCTTTTCCTTGCCGGTGTGAACAACATAAAGTCGTACATTTGGACAAACCTTCAGTGATGTTCTTAACTTAAGGGAGAGGGAGAGGCAATAAAGACTAAATCACACAGTCCTGACGAATGTGCAAGAATCCGAGGGCTCATTTATATCAAGCCCAAGCAAAACTGGAGTCAATGGGAATCAACGGGAAATCTCTCCGCTGGATGGAGTCAGACCTATTAGAAAGAAAGAAGGTTGTGGTGGTTGGAGGTCAATCATCTCAGCTCCAGGACAGCACTGCAAGAGTTCTTCAGAGTAGTGTCCCAGGCCCAAAACATCTTCAGCCGCTCCATCAATGACCTCCCATCATAAGGTCAGAAGTGGGGATGGTCGCTGATGATTATACAATGTTTAACACCATTCGTGACACCTCAGATAATGAACCAGTGACCAAACGCAGCAAGACCTGGACAATATCCCGGCTTGGGCTGACAAGTGGGAAGTGACATTCTCACCACACAAGTGCCAGGCAATGACTATCCAACAAGAGGAGATCTAACCATCGCCCCGTGACATTCCATGGCACTACCATTACTGAATCCCCCACAATCAACATTCTGGGTTTAGCATTGACCAGGAACGCAACTGGACAAGCCATATTAATACTGTGGCATTAATAAGAGCAGGCCAGAGACTAGGAATCCTGCTTTGTGTAACTCACTTCCTGAATCCCAAAACCTCAACAGCATCTACAAGGCACAAGTTAGGAGTGTGATGGAATACTCTCCACTTGCCTGGATGAGTGCAGCTCCAACAACACTCATGAAGCTCAATCCCATCCAGGACAAAGCAGCCGCTTGATTGGCACTCCTTTCACAAGAAAACATTCACTCCCTTCACCACTAGCGCACAATAGCAGCAGTGTGTACCATTTACAAGATGCGCTGCAGTATCTCGCTGAGGCTCCTTAGAGAGCACCCGCCAAACCCTTGACCGCTACAATCTAGAAGGACAAGAGCAGCAGATACCTGGGAACGCCACCACCTGGGTTTCCTTTCCAAGTCACTAACCATCCTGACTTGGAAATATATCGCCATTACTTCACTGTCACTTAGTCAAAATTCTGGAATTCCTTCCCTAACAGCACTGTGGGTGTGCCTATGCCACAGGGACTGCAGCGGTTCAAGAAGGCAGCTCATCACCACCTTCTCAAGGGCAACTAGGGATGGCAATAAATGCTGCCCTAGTCAGCGACACTCACACCCCAATAATTGATTTTCAAAAATTCTTTGAAGGTGACAGGACATATTGAAAGAGTAGTTAGGACTTCCGGGTGCGGCGATGACCAGCTAAGTCGCACGTTTCGGCAGCTCCCGGTGGAACGGACTTTTGGGCTCTTAATAAGAGCCCCAACGGCAATTTTAACGGCTAAAAGCACTGTGCGGTAAACCAGAAGGGAATCCCCCCTGGATACGGATGGAAAAAGGAGAGGAAAGTGGCCGGATTGCGGTGGATCCTTTAGAGCAGCGGCAAGGAAGGCAAGCAAAAACCAAGATGGCGTCGGAAGGTGGCAGTTTAATATGGGGCCCTGAACAACACGAGTTTTTGAAACGCTGCGTGGAAGAGCTTAAAAAGGAGATGAAGAAGGAGCTGTTGGCCCCGATATTACAGGCGATTGAAGGGCTAAAAGATGAGCAAAAGACCCAGGAGCGGGAGCTTCGGGTCGTGAAGGCAAAGGCTGCCGAGAACGAGGACGATATACAGGGCCTGGTGGTGAAGACGGAGATGCACGAGGCACACCATAAACGATGTGTGGAAAGGCTGGAGGTGCTGGAGAATAATGCGAGGAGGAAGAATTTAAGGATTCTTGGTCTTCCTGAAGGTGCAGAAGGGGCGGACGTCGGGGCATATGTGAGCACGATGCTGCACTCGTTAATGGGAGCGGAGGCCCCGACGGGTCCGTTGGAGGTGGAGGGAGCATACCGAGTGATGGCGCGAGGACCGAGAGCAGGAGAAATTCCCAGAGCCATAGTGGTGAGATTCCTCCGTTTTAAGGACAGAGAGATGGTCCTCAGATGGGCAAAGAAAACTCGGAGCAGTAGGTGGGAGAATGCGGTGATCCGCGTATATCAAGACTGGAGTGCGGAGGTGGCGAGAAGGAGGGCGAGCTTTAATCGGGCCAAGGCGGTGCTTCATAAAAAGAAGATTAAATTTGGAATGCTGCAGCCGGCAAGACTGTGGGTCACATATCAAGGGAAGCACCACTACTTTGAAACGGCGGATGAGGCGTGGACTTTTATTGTTGAAGTGAAATTGGAATAAGGGGGTTATTAAAAAAGAACGTTTGAGACAAAGTGGTGGGGCGAATATGGGGGGCGAAGAGGGGGGAAAAAGGGGGGAGAGATGATTTTTATGTTGTTAATCCTGCGACCCGGTAACTTTCTCTCTTCCACAGGTTGTGGGGGAGGGAGGAAGGGAGGTGGAGGAGCTGGGGGCGTTGGCCATTGGGGGCGGGGCCAAAAGGGAAGCGCGGGCTTTGTTCCCGCGCTATGATAATTATGGCGGGAATAGGGAAGCAGGAAGGAGGGGGCGTCGCACGGTGCGAGCCGAGGTCACGGGGGGAAGCCGAGGTCGGCCAGAGTTTGCTGACTTCTGGGAACAACATGGGGGGTGTAACTATGCTAGTGGGGGATCTAGCGGGGGGAGGTGGGAGGGGGGATTTACTGGGTTGCTGCTGCTGGGGAGAAGGGGGAGCTGGTATGGGGTGGGGTGGGCGGGGCGGGAGGGCACCGCCTGGGGGGGACACAGCTGCGTGGGAACCGGGTGAGGAGCTGGATAAAAGGGGATGGCTAATCGAAAAGGGGGGGGGGGGTAAAGAGCCCCCCAACCCAGCTGATCACGTGGAATGTGAGAGGGCTGAACGGGCCGATAAAGAGGGCACGGGTACTCGCACACCTTAAGAAACTTAAGGCAGATGTGGTTATGTTACAGGAGACGCATTTGAAACTGATAGCCCAGGTTAGACTACGCAAAGGATGGGTGGGGCAGGTGTTTCATTCGGGGCTAGATGCGAAAAACAGGGGGGTGGCTATACTAGTGGGGAAGCGGGTAATGTTTGAGGCAAAGACCATAGTGGCGGATAGTGGGGGCAGATACGTGATGGTGAGTGGCAAATTACAGGGGGAGGCGGTGGTCTTAGTGAACGTATATGCCCCGAACTGGGATGATGCCAACTTTATGAGGCGCATGTTAGGACGTATCCCGGACCTAGAGGTGGGGAAGTTGGTAATGGGTGGAGATTTTAACACGGTGCTGGAACCAGGGCTGGACAGATTGAGGTCCAGGACTGGAAGGAGGCCGGCAGCAGCCAAGGTGCTTAAAGACTTTATGGAGCAGATGGGAGGAGTAGACCCATGGAGATTTAGCAGACCTAGGAGTAAGGAGTTTTCGTTTTTCTCCTATGTCCACAAAGTTTATTCGCGAATAGACTTTTTTGTTTTGGGAAGGGCGTTGATCCCGAAGGTGAGGGGGACGGAGTATACGGCTATAGCTATTTCGGATCACGCTGCACACTGGGTGGACTTGGAGATAGGGGAGGAAAAAGAACGGCGTCCACCCTGGAGAATGGACATGGGGCTAATGGCGGGTGAGGGGGTGTGTCTAAGGGTGAGGGGGTGTATTGAAAAGTACTTGGAACTCAATGATAATGGGGAGGTCCAGGTGGGAGTGGTCTGGGAGGCGCTGAAGGCAGTGGTTAGAGGGGAGCTGATATCAATCAGGGCACATAAAGGAAAGCAGGAGAGTAGGGAACGGGAGCGGTTGCTGCAAGAACTTCTGAGGGTGGACAGGCAATATGCGGAGGCACCGGAGGAGGGACTGTACAGGGAAAGGCAAAGGCTACACGTAGAATTTGATTTGCTGACAACGGGTACTGCAGAGGCACAGTGGAGGAAGGCACAGGGTGTACAGTACGAATATGGGGAGAAGGCGAGCAGGTTGCTTGCCCACCAATTGAGGAAAAGGGGAGCAGCGAGGGAAATAGGGGGAGTGAGGGATGAGGAGGGAGAGATGGAGCGGGGAGCAGAGAGAGTGAATGGAGTGTTCAAGGCATTCTATGAAAGATTATATGAAGCTCAGCCCCCGGATGGGAAGGAGAGAATGATGTGTTTTCTGGACCAGCTGGAATTTCCTAAGGTGGAGGAGCAGGAGAGGGTGGGACTGGGAGCACAGATCGAAATAGAGGAAGTAGTGAAAGGAATTAGGAGCATGCAGGCGGGGAAGGTCCGGGACCGGATGGATTCCCAGTTGAATTTTACAGGAAATATGTGGACTTGCTCGCCCCGCTACTGATGAGAACCTTTAATGAGGCGAGGGAAAGGGGACAGCTGCCCCCGACTATGTCAGAGGCAACAATATCGCTTCTCCTAAAGAAGGAAAAAGACCCGCTGCAATGCAGGTCCTATAGGCCTATTTCCCTCCTGAACGTAGATGCTAAGATTCTGGCCAAGGTAATGGCAATGAGGATAGAGGATTGTGTCCCGGGGGTGGTCCATGAGGACCAAACTGGGTTTGTGAAGGGGAGACAGCTGAATACGAATATACGGAGGCTGCTAGGGGTAATGATGATGCCCCCACCAGAGGGGGAAGCGGAGATAGTGGTGGCGATGGATGCCGAGAAAGCATTTGATAGAGTGGAGTGGGATTATTTGTGGGAGGTGTTGAGGAGATTTGGCTTTGGAGATGAGTATATTAGATGGGTACAGCTGCTGTATAGGGCCCCGATGGCGAGCGTGGTCACGAATGGACGGGGGTCTGCGTATTTTCGGCTCCATAGAGGGACGAGGCAGGGATGTCCTCTGTCCCCATTATTGTTTGCACTGGCGATTGAGCCCCTGGCAATAGCATTGAGGGGTTCCAGGAAGTGGAGGGGATGCCAGAGATAATGCGGATACTTGGGGAGTTTGGAGAATTTTCAGGATATAAACTGAACATGGGGAAAAGTGAGTTGTTTGTGGTGCATCCATGGGAGCAGAGCAGAGAAATAAAGGACTTACCGCTGAGGAAGGTAACAAGGGACTTTCGCTACTTGGGGATCCAGATAGCCAAGAATTGGGGTACATTGCATAGGTTAAATTTATCGCGGTTGGTGGAACAGATGGAGGAGGACTTCAAGAGATGGGACATGGTATCCTTGTCACTGGCAGGGAGGGTGCAGGCGGTTAAAATGGTGGTCCTCCCGAGATTCCTCTTTGTGTTTCAGTGCCTCCCGGTGGTGATCACGAAGGCTTTTTTCAAAAGGATTGAGAAGAGGATTTTTGCAGCGTAGTAGGGATAGGGGGGGGGGGCTGGCACTACCGAGCCTCAGTGAGTACTACTGGGCCGCCAATATCTCAATGGTATGTAAGTGGATGGGAGAAGAGGAGGGAGCGGCGTGGAAGAGATTGGAGAGGGCGTCCTGCAGGGGGACTAGCCTACAAGCTATGGCGACGGCGCCGTTGCCGTTCTCACCGAAGAAATACACCACAAGCCCGGTGGTGGTGGCTACTCTGAAAATTTGGGGACAGTGGAGACGGCATAGGGGAAAGACGGGAGCCTCGGTGTGGTCCCCGATAAGAAATAACCATAGGTTTGCTCCGGGGAGAATGGATGGGGGATTTGGAACATGGCAAAGAGCAGGAGTAACACAATTGAGAGATCTGTTTGTAGATGGGACGTTTGCAAGTCTGGGAGCGCTGACCGAAAAATATGGGTTGCCCCAAGGGAATGCATTCCGGTATGTGCAACTGAGGGCTTTTGCGAGGCAACAGGTGAGGGAATTCCCGCAGCTCCCGACGCAGGAGGTGCAGGACAGAGTGATCTCAAAGACATGGGTGGGGGACGGTAAGGTATCAGACATATATAGGGAAATGAGGGACGAGGGGGAGATTATGGTAGATGAGCTGAAAGGGAAATGGGAAGAAGAGCTGGGGGAGGAGATTGAGGAGGGGCTGTGGGCTGATGCCCTAAGTAGGGTAAACTCATCGTCCTCGTGTGCCAGGCTAAGCCTGATACAATTTAAGGTGTTACACAGGGCGCATATGACTGGAGCACGGCTCAGTAAATTTTTTGGAGTAGAGGATAGGTGTGCGAGATGCTCGAGAAGCCCAGCGAATCACACCCACATGTTCTGGTCATGTCCGGCACTACAGGGGTTTTGGGTGGGGGTGACAAAGGTGCTTTCGAAGGTGGTGGGGGTCCAGGTCGAACCAAGCTGGGGGTTGGCTATATTCGGGGTTGCAGAAGAGCCAGGAGTGCAGGAGGCGTAAGAGGCTGATGTTTTGGCCTTTGCGTCCCTAGTAGCCCGGCGCAGGATACTGTTGATGTGGAAGGAAGCCAAGCCCCCGGGTGTGGAGACCTGGATAAATGACATGGCAGGGTTTATAAAGCTGGAACGGATTAAGTTCGTCCTAAGGGGATCGGCTCAAGGGTTCACCAGGCGGTGGCAACCGTTCGTCGAATACCTCACAGAAAGATAGAGGGAATGGAAAAGAAGAAGACAGCAGCAGCAACCCGGGGGGGGGGGGGGGGGAGGGGGGGGGGGGGGGAGGAACCAGAAGGACTCTCAGGGATGTTAGTGTATAAGTATAATATGTATAGGTTGTTGTTATAGGTAATTGTATACTGGACTGCTGAATTGTATTTTTGGAGAGTATTTATTTGGGATAAGGCAGTTGCCATTTAGTTTTGTTTTTTAATTTTGATGTTTATATATTATTTATTTCTTGTTTAAAAAACTGGCCATTGTTATTTATATTGTTATATTACTGTGTAAAGGATACACTATGTACTGTTATGGTTGGCCAAAAATTTTGAATAAAAAAAAGAAAGAGTAGTTAGAAATATGAGATTGAACATAGAACATACAGTGCAGAAGGAGGCCATTCGGCCCATCGAGTCTGCACCGACCCACTTAAGCCCTCACTTCCACCCTATCCCCGTAACCCAATAACCCCTCCTAACCTTTTTTGGTCACTAAGGGGCAATTTATCACGGCCAATCCACCTAACCTGCATGTCTTTGGACTGTGAGAGGAAACCGGAGCACCCGGAGGAAACCCACGCAGACCCGGGGAGAATGTGCAAACTCCGCACAGTGACCCAGTGGGGAATCGAACCTGGGACCCTGGCGCTCTGAAGCCACAGTGCTATCCACTGTGCTAGCGTGCTGCCATACCCAGATCTTGGGCTTTAAAGTAGAGGTGTTGAGTACTTAACAGGAAAATTAAGCTGAACCTTTGTAAAGCTCCAGTCAGGTCACAACAAGAATATTCTGCCCCATTTTGGTAACCACACTTTAGGAAGGATGTGAGGGTCCTGGGGAGGGTGGTGTGGAGATTAACCAGGGTGGTTCCAGCGATGAGGAGATTTTAGCCCTAAGGTTAGTTTGGAGAAATGTGGCTGTTCTCCTTGAAGGAAAGGAGGTTGAGGGGAGATTTGGTAGAGAGGGTACAGGATAGTGACAGATTTCGATAAGGTCAACATAGAAAAGCTGTCCCCACTAGCTGATCATGTTTAGGTCTAAAATTGACACAAATGTAAGGTTCTGGACAAGAGATGCAGGGAGAATATGAGTTACAAAGTGAGCAGTGATGGCCTGGAGTCACTGGCCAAGAGGATTGTGGAAGCAGAGATGATCAATGATTGCAAAAGGAAATTACAGGTGCACTGGAGTGACATAAACATGCAAGGCTATGGAGATAAAACATTGGAATGGGACTGACTGAATTCCTCTACAAAGAACTGGCATGGAATGGAGAGGCTGAATGGCCTCCTTCTGTGCTATTATGATTCGATGGGAAGGATCTTTGGCTACCCTCCAAATTTTCCTGTCCTCCCACAACGATGCCCGCTGCTCCCCACACTGAACCAGACAGCTGTGTGGCAGACTGTACTGGTTCGATTTTCAATTTGAAAATCTCTTCCTGGCAGTCCTGAGCTCATTAACAAGGTCCTTGAGGAGCTTAATGGACCATTAATTGGAGGGTTTCCTTTAAAATGGGAACCTCGGGATGCATTTCATACCCTCTGATCCGGAATGATCACCATAAATAGAAATATGAGAGAAGTTCAATAGTGAACATTCGTTCAAGAGTGTGAAAAATTATAGAATTTACAGTGCAGAAAGGGGCCATTCGGCCCATCGAGTCTACACCTCCACCCTATCTCCATAACTCCGTAACCCCACCCAACCTGGTGGAACGAAGGGCAATTTATCATGGTCAAACTACCTCACCTGCACATCCTTGGACTGTGGGAGGAACCCGGAGCACCCGAAGATATTCCAAGCAGACATGGGGAGAACGTGCAAACTCTGCATAGATAGTGGCCCAAGCAGAGCTGTGAAGCAGCAGTGCTAATCACTGTGCTACCATGCCACCCTGGTCAGTATATCAATACACACTGGCCTGGTTACTTACCTGAAGACTGCACTTGACATGATTTGTGCTTTGTGTGACACCGCAGACATTTAGTGCCGGTATGTTTATGCAAATCCATATGTATTTACCAAAGGTTCCATTTTCCAACTTCTGCGAATCTGGATATTACAACCACAGCTGATGTTAAGGCCAAATCACACATTGAAATCTATCTCATCTGATTGTAATCTTTTTTGTTCTGCTCGAGGGAAAACTACTGAACCCAAAAGCACAGGATGCCAATGATTTTAAAATTTCCTGAATTGAAATGTTTATTAAAACAGATAAAACTTGAGCGCAGAAGATAAAAAATATACAGATAGAAAGAAACTTCCAAAATTACCCCCAATATGCCTTATCAAACGTACACAATAAAACTGTCTTCTTGACCACTCCCCTGGCGGATTTGTAACCGTAAAATCCAGGAAATATCAGCCAAACTGAGAAATTGCTTCCAGTTTAAAGAGAGGTACAGCCCTCAATTTCTCAGAATAAATCCACGCTGATGTAGTTTTCCAAGGTGGGAGTCAAAGCAAGAGCGGGATTGTCTGGTCCTGCCAAAGGCGTTCCCTCACGACGGGTCCCCAGGTGATGGGATGGATGAACCATGCAAAGTTTGGAAGATGTTGGCAGGACTGGAAGATCCCGCCAGTGGCCAATGATGAGTCGCCTCCGTCACTGGAAAACATGCCGTGGAGGGCCCGGAAAATCCCACAACGTACCGCGTTGCAGGACAAATATTCTCCTGGCTGCTTTTCTTCAATTGCAAGACTTTCACCACTTTTCCAGCACACTCCAAACATACAGGAGAGCAGCACGGTAGCATTGTGGATAGCACAATTGCTTCACAGCTCCAGGGTCCCAGGTTCGATTCCGGCTTGGGTCACTGCCTGTGCGGAGTCTGCACAACCTCCCCGTGTGTGCATGGGTTTCCTCCGGGTGCTCCGGTTTCCTCCCACAGCCCAAAGATGTGCAGGTTAGGTGGATTGGCCATGATAAATTGCCCTTAGTGTCCAAAATTGCCCTTAGTGTTGGGTGGGGTTACTGGGTTATGGGGATAGGGTGGAGGTGTTGATCTTGGGTAGGGTGCTCTTTCCAAGAGCTGGTGCAGACTCGATGGGCCGAATGGCCTCCTTCTGCACTGATTCTATGATAATCTATGATTTTAGTGGAACCTCCTCTACAGCAACTCCCTACAGCTGAAGCCCTACAACTACCCATTTCACCCTTTCATCTTAATTCTTTACTGTCTTCAAATATCCCTTTGAAAACTCAAAATCCCAAATATCAAAATCTTTCAGCGCAATTTTTGGGTCAAAAACGATTTAGATAGCCCGCTCCTGTTTACTCACAAATCTCCTGGACAATGCAAATGTTCTTTGTAACGTTTGAAACTTCTTTGAAATGCAATAGCTGCACATCAATTTCAACACTTATCCCCAAATGCAAATTTCAAATTTACTCTGTTTACTTCCGAGTTAAAACCCACCAGAAGGCCTCAAAACAAAATGCAAAAAGGTAACACCTCTAGCCTTTCATCCCTTAGCCTCCACAGACAATCTAACTCCAGCAACCTCTCCTTTGATTAATCCTGGACGTGCACAGACACAGACTTTATACAGAAACTCAAATAATATACACATATAATCACACTGAAGAAAAATTCGCATTGGTCCTTCAAGGAATTAAGCATTGGAAAATTGTTGGAAGACAAAGAGAGAATAGAAAGAACTTGCGTTTGTATGGCGCCTCAGAGTTTTCCAACATTTACCCATAAGCAACATCCCTCTAAAAACAGATTATCTGGTCGTCACCTCATTGCTTTTTAAGGGAGTTTGCTGTGCACAAATTTGTTGTAGTGTTTCTAAAATTACAGTGATTCACTTTCATTTGTCATCATCCTCCAAATCCATGACCCCCACCATCTAGAAGGACAAGGGCAGCAGATGCATGGGAACACGCCTGTCTACAAATTTGAAACTCTATTCCTTCACTGTCACTGGGCCAAAATCCCGGAACCCCCGCCGTCACAGCACTGTGGGTGTACCTACATCATATGGACTGCAGCGGTTCAAGAAGGCCGCTCACCTTCTCAAATACTTTGGGCAATAAAAACATAAGTGCCGTGAACGCAGTTATTAAAAGGTACTCCATTGGCAGTCAAACACTTTTGGACATCCTGGAGCCATGAAAGGTGCTATACAAATGCAAGTGCAAATCTTTCTTCTTTCTATTAATGTCTGGGCTGACCTTGACCTCATACATCACAACTTCTCCAATCAGCTGGTGCTGATGAGCGTTCAAAATATTTGTGCAACTATTTAGAATTCGGCTTCTAATGCGACAGGAATGCTCTCGTATTGCAAGCTGAATCGAAAAAAAGCAGTGCACAAAGGTGACAGTTCCCCTTTTAAGTACCACTCTTCAAAGACTTGAACAGAAACATAAAAGGATGCTTTTTTTATATTTGCAACTCCTTGCTTTTCTATTAAGCAGCTTGTGTGTCATTCAATCAGTTTACTTCCTGTCTATAATTGAATGTCTTTTGTTTCTCTTTTCCCTTTTATCCCAACCCTGCTAAAATACTTATATTTCAGTTTTCAGTTCTGATGAAGGGTTGGTTTTACCTGAAACGTGAATTTGTCTTTTCACTTCTCCGATGCCATGTATTCCCAACATTTTGGTTCCATAACATGAAAAAGCCCTGAAATATATATGTCAAGAGAACCATGATGCATGGTCAGTGGGAATGGAAGCTCACATCATTGTTTTTATCTAGTCAATGACATCCGGGTTGCATACAGTCAATTAGATATCTACTGCAGCTGGTTTAGCTCACTTGGCTAGACAGGCTGGTTTGCGATGCAGAGCAAGACCAGCAGTGCGGGTTCAATTCCCGTACCTTCTCAACCTTGCCTCTCATCTGAGGTGTGGTAATTCTCAGGTTAAATCACTACCAGTCAGCTCTTCCCCTCAAAGGGGAAAGCAGCATCGGGGACATCTGGAGATGGTGACATAGTGGTAATGTCACTGAACCAGTAATCCAAAGGCCCAGGTCAGTGCTCTGGGGACAAAAGAACAAAGACAAGTATAGCACAGGAACAGGCCCTTCGGCCCTCCAAGCCTGTGCCGACCATGCTGCCCGTCTAAACTAAAATCTTCTACACTTCCGGGGTCCGTATCCCTCTATTCCCATCCTATTCATGTATTTGTCAAGATGTCCCTTAAACGTCACTATCGTCCCTGCATCCACCACCTCCTCCGGCAGCGGGTTCCAGGCACCCACCACCCGCTGTGTAAAAAACTTCTCTCGCACATCTGAAACTTGCCTCGACATGGGTTTGAATCTCAGTGATGGGGGTTCAGCTGTAGATGAGACAACAGAGTTGACGGCGCAATCCAGCTCTCCCACACAGAGCGGCATTTGAAGGAACGACAACTTGGATGGGCTCCACCATGACTTTCTTTTCAAAATATTCCTCCTGTTCAGAATCTATTTCAGTAGTTTTTAAGTAATTCCCATCACTGAGTTGGATCTGAACCCCATTCTGGACAGACCTGCTGAATGGAGTACAAATCTCTAAATACTGGGTTGACATGCAGAGAAGCACTCGGGTTAAAACGGAGGAAGGTTTAGGAAAGGTATTCTTAGCTCTGAGTTGGGTCACGCTCCAGGCAGCTCCAGCAAGTGGAGACTGGAATGCATTCTCTGAATATTGGCCTGCTGAGGGGCTACTTGGAGTAATAAGCAGGGGTATTCCTCCAACCCCTTAGCAGAAAGAACACATGGAGCTCCTGAACCTTGTCTGTAGCCCACCAAGGAGAAGGTATTCTGAATGCAGAAACTGCATGGAAGGCAAATGGAATCACCTCCTCATTTTTTCTCAGCAAGTGGCTCAGGAATCGCAAGTGCAAGACTTTAATTAGTGCAGTGTAAGGGTCTGGCATGTAGAGGGTTAATGCAGGACTAAGTACAGTACCACCCACACGGTGATGTAAAAAGGCACATGACCCAGACCTCGGGTCAGTGAGATGGTGAGCAGAGATGCATGAAGACTTGGACATGGAGATAGCTCCTTTCCTGTATATATGTATATAGTTACAAGTAGTTAATTCAGACACAATGTTAACATACTGAAAACTACAAAGGCTTCTTTAAGAGACATTGTTCTGTAATCAATATCCATCCAACAGTTAGGGCCTGGCCTTGGGTGCAAGATGACGCATAATAAGACATCTTCCAGTTACTTTTGGACATGCAAGCCCCAGATTGCGCAATATCTTGACAATATAACACTAGATCATGCTATGAATTGTGAACATTTACATCCTGCATTGTTGCTGACACAGTTACCCTATACCCTATGTTAAACCCTCCCGTGTGACACGAGGTTTGCTAGTGTCACACGGGAGGGTTTAAACTAGTATGGCAGGGGGGTGGGCACGGGAGCAATAGGTCAGAAGGTGAGAGCATTGAGGGAGAACTAGGGAATAGGGACAGTGTGGCTCTGAGGCAGAGCAGACGGGGAGAAGTTGCTGAACACAGCGGGTCTGGTGGCCTGAAGTGCATATGTTTTAATGCAAGGAGCATTACGGGTAAGGCAGATGAACTTAGAGCTTGGATTACTACTTGGAACTATGATGTTGTTGCCATTACAGAGACCTGGTTGAGGGAAGGGCAGGATTGGCAGCTAAACGTTCCAGGATTTAGATGTTTCAGGCGGGATAGAGGGGGATGTAAAAGGGGAGGCGGAGTTGCGCTACTTGTTCGGGAGAATATCACAGCTATACTGCGAGAGGACACCTCCGAGGGCAGTGAGGCTATATGGGTAGAAATCAGGAATAAGAAGGGTGCAGTCACAATGTTGGGGGTATACTACAGGCCTCCCAACAGCCAGCGGGAGATGGAGGAGCAGATAGGTAGACAGATTTTGGAAAAGAGTAAAAACAACAGGGTTGTGGTGATGGGAGACTTCAACTTCCCCAATATTGACTGGGACTCACTTAGTGCCAGGGGCTTAGACGGGGCGGAGTTTGTAAGGAGCATCCAGGAGGGCTTCTTAAAACAATATGTAAACAGTCCAACTAGGGAAGGGGCGGTACTGGACCTGGTATTGGGGAATGAGCCCGGCCAGGTGGTCGATGTTTCAGTAGGGGAGCATTTCGGTAACAGTGACCACAATTCAGTAAGTTTTAAAGTACTGGTGGACAAGGATAAGAGTGGTCCGAGGATGAATGTGCTAAATTGGGGGAAGGCTAATTATAACAATATTAGGCGGGAACTGAAGAACATAGATTGGGGGCGGATGTTTGAGGGCAAATCAACATCTGACATGTGGGAGGCTTTCAAGTGTCAGTTGAAAGGAATACAGGACAGGCATGTTCCTGTGAGGAAGAAAGATAAACACGGCAATTTTCGGGAACCTTGGATGACGAGTGATATTGTAGGCCTCGTCAAAAAGAAAAAGGAGGCATTTGTCAGGGCTAAAAGGCTGGGAACAGACGAAGCCTGTGTGGCATATAAGGAAAGTAGGAAGGAACTTAAGCAAGGAGTCAGGAGGGCTAGAAGGGGTCATGAAAAGTCATTGGCAAATAGGGTTAAGGAAAATCCCAAGGCTTTTTACACGTACATAAAAAGCAAGAGGGTAGCCAGGGAAAGGGTTGGCCCACTGAAGGATAGGCAAGGGAATCTATGTGTGGAGCCAGAGGAAATGGGCGAGGTACTAAATGAATACTTTGCATCAGTATTCACCAAAGAGAAGGAATTGGTAGATGTTGAGTCTGGAGAAGGGGGTGTAGATAGCCTGGGTCACATTGTGATCCAAAAAGACGAGGTGTTGGGTGTCTTAAAAAATATTAAGGTAGATAAGTCCCCAGGGCCGGATGGGATCTACCCCAGAATACTGAAGGAGGCTGGAGAGGAAATTGCTGAGGCCTTGACAGAAATCTTTGGATCCTCGCTGTCTTCAGGGGATGTCCCGGAGGACTGGAGAATAGCCAATGTTGTTCCTCTGTTTAAGAAGGGTAGCAAGGATAATCCCGGGAACTACAGGCCGGTGAGCCTTACTTCAGTGGTAGGGAAATTACTGGAGAGAATTCTTCGAGACAGGATCTACTCCCATTTGGAAGCAAATGGACGTATTAGTGAGAGGCAGCACGGTTTTGTGAAGGGAAGGTCGTGTCTCACTAACTTGATAGAGTTTTTCGAGGAGGTCACTAAGATGATTGATGCAGGTAGGGCAGTAGATGTTGTCTATATGGACTTCAGTAAGGCCTTTGACAAGGTCCCTCATGGTAGACTAGTACAAAAGGTGAAGTCACACGGGATCAGGGGTGAACTGGCAAGGTGGATACAGAACTGGCTAGGCCATAGAAGGCAGAGGGTAGCAATGGAGGGATGCTTTTCTCATTGGAGGGCTGTGACCAGTGGTGTTCCACAGGGATCAGTGCTGGGACCTTTGCTCTTTGTAGTATATATAAATGATTTGGAGGAAAATGTAACTGGTCTGATTAGTAAGTTTGCAGACGACACAAAGGTTGGTGGAATTGCGGATAGCGATGAGGACTGTCTGAGGATACAGCAGGATTTAGATTGTCTGGAGACTTGGGCGGAGAGATGGCAGATGGAGTTTAATCCGGACAAATGTGAGGTAATGCATTTTGGAAGGGCTAATGCAGGTAGGGAATATACAGTGAATGGTAGAACCCTCAAGAGTATTGAAAGTCAAAGAGATCTAGGAGTACAGGTCCACAGGTCATTGAAAGGGGCAACACAGGTGGAGAAGGTAGTCAAGAAGGCATACGGCATGCTTGCCTTCATTGGCCGGGGCATTGAGTATAAGAATTGGCAAGTCATGTTGCAGCTGTATAGAACCTTAGTTAGGCCACACTTGGAGTATAGTGTTCAATTCTGGTCGCCACACTACCAGAAGGATGTGGAGGCTTTAGAGAGGGTGCAGAAGAGATTTACCAGAATGTTGCCTGGTATGGAGGGCATAAGCTATGAGGAGCGATTGAATAAACTCGGCTTGTTCTCACTGGAACGAAGGAGGTTGAGGGGCGACCTGATAGAGGTATACAAAATTATGAGGGGCATAGACAGAGTGGATAGTCAGAGGCTTTTCCCCAGGGTAGAGGGGTCAATTACTAGGGGGCATAGGTTTAAGGTGAGAGGGGCAAAGTTTAGAGTAGATGTACGAGGCAAGTTTTTTACGCAGAGGGTAGTGGGTGCCTGGAACTCACTACCGGAGGAGGTAGTGGAAGCAGGGACGATAGGGACATTTAAGGGGCATCTTGACAAATATATGAATAGGATGGGAATAGAAGGATACGGACCCAGGAAGTGTAGAAGATTGTAGTTTAGTCGGGCAGTATGGTCGGCACGGGCTTGGAGGGCCGAAGGGCCTGTTCCTGTGCTGTACATTTCTTTGTTCTTTGTTCTTTGTTTGCATGTGGCACACAGCCAGCATCTTAGCCTTCTAGCAACATTTTTGGCAGTACACAATCCTGTGATAACAAAGCAAGTTGCATATAAAAGACATAAGGTGCCATGCTGTTCTTTTGTTTTGGTCAATCCTCTTTCACGGTGGTGATAATATGGGTTGTGGGTTTGTCATAGACACTAAGCAATTGGCCTAATGCATGAAGGGGGCAGGTTATGACACAAATCTGTTCGCACAGTATCGGCGGAAAATCACAATGTTGGGGAAACAACCTCCTTTTAATCTGCCAACAACCTGTCATTTATCACTTTGAGTCTGCAAACCTTTTCCCCTCAACAGTGGCATATGCCTTTCAGTCTTCCCCCATGCCATCTTCTCACTTAATTGACCATCTCTGTTGGAGAAGGTGGGCAAAAAGCTTGTTCTCGGGTCCCTGTCAATGTTACTCTGGAATCAGGCACTAGGCAATGGAAGAGACTTGCCCATTGTAACAATCCCCCCACCCACCCACCCACCCCACCTCACACTAGAGGAGTGGTCTAATCTCAGTTCTTCCCCATCACAGTACAGCTGAGATCAGGAAGTCACTCTGAATGTAAATGACAACCTTCCTCACCCCAAAGAAATCCTTGTGCGATTGTGCCAATCATGTTCATAGAATTTACAGTGCAGAAGGAGGCCATTCGGCCCATCGAGTCTGCACCAGCTCTTGGAAAGAACACCCTACCCAAGGTCAACACCTCCGCCCTATCCCCATAACCCAGTAACCCCACCCAACACTAAGGGCAATTTTGGACACTAAGGGCAATTTATCATGGCCAATCCACCTAACCCGCACATCTTTGGACTGTGGGAGGAAACCGGAGCACCAGGAGGAAACCCACGCACACACGGGGAGGATGTGCAGACTCCACACAGACAGTGACCCAAGCCGGAATCGAACCTGGGACCCTGGAGCTGTGAAGCAATTGTGCTATCCACAAGGCTACCGTGCTGCCCCTGTGTGGTGATTTATATGTGGCTTATAATTATCAAGTAAGAGCACTGAATCCTCTTATCACGGCGCTTACTGTTTAGAACCTCTCCGCAGACACACAGCTGTTCTGTCGCCCTGACTCATTCACCTGCCCACATTCTGAGGTGTAAACATGAGGGAATAAGACGAAGATTGTGGTTTTCTTTTTTTAAATTTAGAGTGCCCAATTTCTTTTTCCAATTAAGGAGCAATTTAGCGGGGCCAATCCACCTAGCCTGCACATCTTTGGGTTGTGGGGGTGAAACTCACGCAGACACGGGGAGAATGTGCAAACTCCACGCGGACAATGACCCGGGGCTGGGATCGAACCCGGGTCCTCAGCGCCGTAGGTGGCAGTGCTAACCACTGGGCCACCGTGCCGCCCCCTACGACAAACATTGTGAACACAGTGGACCTGAAGCAAAGGAAGTTCAAAATGAGAATAGGATCTCACAAACTGAAAGTTTACTCAGGACATTAAACTAATTTGTTTAAACTTCATGATTCTTCAACCCCGAGATCACAATAAATTGTGGCTGCCACTGAATCGGTAACATACTAAGTTTTTTCCAAAAGGATTCACATGTACATCTCAGTAGTTGGCTGAGCAAATACCTAGGGAAGGAAATCTGACATCCTTGTAATCTGTGCTTCTGTCATAGCCATCTCGAGGGCAACTGGAATAATTGCCACAACATTTGTCCTGTCCCAAGTTGAAAGGCAACATTTTATATTTACATTAGTTTAAAATGATCCAATACGTGTATCATTACTTATGCTGAACATATTTTTATCTGTTCTAATATTAAAATATAGATTTCTTTCAACAAAAATAAAGTGGGCAGCATGTTGGCACAGTGATTAGCACTGATACCTCACAGCGACAGGGTTCAATTCCGGGTTCAATTCTGGCCTTGGGTCACAGTCTGTGACGAGTTTGTATGGTTGCCCTCCGTCTGCGTGGGTTTCCTCCGGGTGCTCCGGTTTCCTCCCCCAGTCCAAAGACGTGCAGGCTAGGCGGATTGACCGTGTTAAATTGCTCCTTAGTGTCCAAAGATGTGCAGGTTAGGTTATGGGGTTACAGGGATAGGGCGGGATGGACGGAGGAGTGTAAATGGGCGGCTCATTCGGGGGGGGGGCGTCGGTGCAGATCGATTGGCCAATTGGCCTCCTTCTACACTGTCAGGATTCTATGATTCTACCATTCTTGACAGGCCTGCATGACTCCAGTCCCACAGCAATGTGGTTGACTCTTAACTGCCCTATGAAATGGGGTGGCAAACCATTAAGTTCAAGGGCAATTAGAGATAGGCAACAACTGCTGGCCTTGTTGGCGGTACCCACATACCATGAAAACAACTTTAATATTCGCTTTCTAGTCATTATCGTATTGCTGCCCCTGGAAGATTACTGTGCACGGAATTCCTGCCGTGCTTCCCACATCATAACAGTGCCAACACTCCGTTGTGCCTCATTGGCTGTAAAGTGCTTTGGGATGCTGTGAGATTGTCAAGGGCGCTATAAAAATGCAAATCGTTTTTCAAATGTAATTTTTCAGAGGTCTGCTCTGTGGCGTCAGTGTCTTTGAGCGTTTGGTATGGCAAAAAGACAAGCCGTAGGCCGGGATCTTCTGGAGGAGATTCCGCCGCCCAGCCAAAGGTCCATTGACTTTCGGTGGGATCATATGACACTGGTGGTGGGCGGGGCCAGAACGTCCCACCCATAGTAAAAACTGAGAATCTTCTCTGACTGCAGCTTTCTGGACTTATTGTGTCTGGTGTGTGTGAATGATGGTTAAACTTACATTTTCCTATTTGAAGAAGAGATAAATGGAGCCCAACTTTAATCCCGTGCAAGTGAATGGGTTAGAGCTGGGCCCCATGGTGTGAGTTCAGTGCGTTTCATGGGCTTCAGTTACTTTTTCTATGTTCCACTGATCACCAAACTTAAACATGAGCATATTGTCACGGCTCCCTGGGCTAGTGCACGGTTCAATTCCAGCCGCACTTGACCCGGAGTCAAAACGCAAGTGGATTAACCAACAATTCTGAGAAAAATACCCAAAGCCTTTGACCTCTGGCTGCCCAATAATTACAGTCACCAGGTTTGCAAATGTAAACACAATTACTCTTTATTTATAACAAGAACTAGAATGAAAGATGCAGCAAGTACAACTGGTTAACTATTAATTAAGTCATAATTCCCACTTTAACTTGCCCCACTCTCTAAACACACACATAAGACAGACAAATACAGAGGGGAAGAAAGGGATAAAGAAAATCATAAGAAAAAAAAGTCTATGTTTCAGATGGTGGTTTCGAGCAGACTATCCTTCACAGCAAGCTTGCAGGTTAAAGTCTCAGGTTTGCAGCCTGTACTGGTCGCCTCTGTAGATTCATTCATTCAGGTTATCTGCACCTTCAGAAATACAGAAGTCACAGCCTTCTTGGAGAGAGAAAGAAAGTCCTGGGCTTGGTTTTCAGCCTGTATTGGTTCTTCTGTAGGTGGATTCATCCAGGTCCCTGTAGTTTCAGTAATACGGCATTCGCAGGCTTTCTGTTGAGGGATAGCAGGTTTTTATCTCCGTGCCGCCGGGATCAAAACTAAAACTCCTTGCGATTCTGAAAATCCTCCCACTGGGATAGGATTCAATCACCACCTGTTACCGGGCACGATGCGGCCTTTTGGGCCAATTCATTGGCCACCAGCAAATCAATCAAACCGAGTCCCACCCCATCTCTCTCTTTGGTGCCGACAAGTCTGGAGTCGACACGTCTGGAGCTCCTGTTTACACCAGCAGAGACTAGCAACAGTGTTCTCTCCTGTAACTTCTGAATCCCACTGCGTGCCTTAAAGTTACATGTCCATTAATCATCAATGGATCAAAGACAGTAACGGCAATAATAAAAGGAAAGGGAAATAAGGGAATAAGCAGGAAGGACCCTTATAATCTTTAAATGAGATTGTGTGGAGACTTGGACATAATTTAATATTGGCAATTTTGGGTGCATTTTCTGGTCTAATGCCTGTGTTCTGCTCAGGGAGGTAGTTCCAGGCCCTGATGTTTGATACTTGTAGGCAATGGAGAGCTTGCAAATGCAATTCTCTGAATAAAAACAGTCCTATACTGGTCCTACCCATGTATTGAGATGACACAAGGACTTCCCATTTGAATTTCATTGACCTCGTGGTCACCCTTGCTCGCAGCTTTGGCGTATCTTTCTCTCAAAGCCTTTACTCCCCTCATTTGGCTGCAAATCTCAATTGGTGAGACCTGATGGGGATTGAGGATGTTTCAAAGACTTTGAAGCTCATCCTTGCCCTAAAAGACAATCTGTATGGTGTCTGTTTCTTCCAGGACGGACATGTTCACGGTGAATGTCTCTCATCCCTTCCTTCCATCTGACAACGGTCAGTTGAGAATGAAAATTATGAAATAACTCGAATGAGGTGGTACAGTGGTTAGCACTGCTGCCTCACATCTCCAGGGACCCCGGGGTCAATTCCAGCCTTGGATGACTGTCAGTGTGGCATTTGCAGTTCCTCCCCGTCTGTGCGTGGGTTTCCTCTGGGTGCTCCGTTTTCCTCCCACAGTCCAAAGTTGTGCAGGTTAAGTGGACTGGCCATGCTAAATTACCCCCCAAAGTGTCCAAAACGTTAGGTGGGGTTATGGCGCTAGGGCAGAGGAGTGGGTCTGGGTGGAGTGCTCTTTCAGAGGGTCGGTGCAGACCTGATGGGTCGAATGGCCTCCTTCTGCACTGCAGGGATTCTATGAAATTCTATGAATGTGTGAAGTATAGTTAAGGAATAGTCATTTTGCCCACCATCCAATGGGGTTAAATAGAATCTGCATTTTGAGGACGTCCCCAAAAGTTCAGCGAACAGGTTTGCCACATGGAGTGCTACTAAATCAGGAGAGCACCGGTCTTCGTTCTTGGCCCATGTTGAGTTGGGCAATCTCAGGATGGGTTGTAGTAGAAACATTGGTCGGAATTCTCCAGCCGTTGGGATTCTCTGTTCCCGCCGGCAACGCACCCCCAACCGCAGGTTTCCCGGCGGCGTGGGGTGGCTTCAATGGGAAATCCCATTGACAAGCAGCGGGAAGAGAGTATCCCGACAGCAAGGCTGAGGGACCGGAGAATCCAGCCCATTAGATTTGGCATCTCCAAGCAGGGAGCTGTAGGACAGCGAGGTTTATAATCCTGATTGTCCGGTGAACTCTCCTACTGCGCGCTTGAACTCTGCGTGAGATGAGGCTCGGAATTGCCCTTCCACCTCCCATACCCTCAAATGATCTGTGGAGAAACAATGGGCTCACAAAGGGAGAAGACACAGTGATATATGTGGGAACATGAGTCAGCATCTTCAGGAGAAAGCCAGGGGAAAGGAAGGAATGAGCTTTTTATTTTAAAGCAGAAAAAGCACAAATGCGTCTTAAAAGGTTTGAAGATCACTTTTCTTTAAATTCATTCTTTCTGGAATCTGGGCGTCACTGGCAAGTAATTATTGTCCATTCTATAACTGCCCTTGAGAAGGCGGTGTTGACAACTGATTGGTTTTCTGGGCCATTTCAGAGGGTAATTAAGAGTCAACCAGATTGCTGTGGATCTAGAGTCACATGACGGCCAGACCAGATAAGGGCGGCAGATTTCCTTCCCTGAAGAGCATGAGTGAACCAGATGGATTCCTGCAAAAATCTAATGGTTTCATTGTCACTGTTACTTTATTGAATTAGCTGAATTTAACTTTCCCCAACGCAGACGTGATGGGCCCAATGGACTCTTTCTGTGCTGTAAACATCCGATGATTCCTGGTGGGGTTTGAACGCGCATTACTGGATTTTTAGTCCAGGCCTCTGCGTAACAGGCCAATAACATAGCCACCATGCAGCTGCATGCAGGAGGCAGATCTCAGCAGAATTTCTCCTGGCGGGGGCAGCTGAGCTAATTGCCTGAGGAAGGGTTCAGCATATACCCTGCCTTTATTTTATAGCGACGGGCCATTCAACGCCTTGAGCCTGCCCCATCGTTCAGCTAGATCATGGCAGGTCAGCACGACAACTCCATGTTTCCATCTTTTCTCCTTCTTACTTTTTCCCAACAAAATTCTACCAACCACTGTCTTGAAAGTTTCAATTGACCCCATAGCATCCACAGGTTCTTGGTGAAGAGTGTCCCAGATTTTCACTGCTGCTGCGTGCTTTCAGATCTCATTCAAAAATAACCAGAGCCCCGATTTTAAGGTTTATTCGAGATTCCCCGATGATTGCAAATAGGGTTGATGCAGACACTTTGGGTCGATTGTCCCTCGCCTTTCCAAACGCAAGGCAATGCAAGACAAGCTTAATCAACCAGGTCTTGCAATTAACCCTTTGAGTCTTTGTCCCAATCTGGAGAATTTTGCTGCACTCCCTTCAGGGCCAATATACCTTCATGATAAAGGGCGGCACGGTGGTACAGTGGTTAGCACGGCTCCCTCACAGCTCCAGGGACCCGGGTTCAATTCCAGCCTCGGGTGACTGTGTGGAGTTTGCACGTTCTCCCCGTGTGTGCGTGGGTTTCCTCCGGGTGCTCCGGTTTCCTCCCACAGTCCAAAGATGTGCAGGTTAGGTGGATTTGCCATGCTAACTTGCCACTTGGTGTCCAAAAAAAAAGGTTACATAGAACATACAGTGCAGAAGGAGGCCATTCGGCCCATCGAGTCTGCACCAACCCACTTAAGCCCTCACTTCCACCCTATCTCCATAACCCAATAACCCCTCCTAACCTTTTTGGACACTAAAGGCAATTTAGCATGGCCAATCCACCTAACCTGCACATCTTTGGACTGTGGGAGGAAACCGGAGCACCTGGAGGAAACCCACACAGACACAGGGAGAACGTGCACACTCCACACAGACAGTGTCCCAGTGGGGAATCGAACCTGGGACCCTGGTGCTATGAAGCCACAGTGCTAGCCACGTGTGCTACCGTGCTACCCAAAGGCGGGGTTCCTGGGTTATGGGGATAGGGTGGAGGCGTGGGCTTAAGTAGGCTGCGCTAGGGCAGCACGGTGGCGCAGTGGGTTAGCCCTGATGCTTCACGGCGCCGACGTCCCAGGTCTGATCCCAGCTCTGCGTCACTGGCCATGTGGAGTTTGCACATTTTCCCCGTGTTTGCGTGGGTTTCGCCCCCACAACCCAAAGATGAGCAGATTAGGTAGATTGGCCATGCTAAATTGCCCCTTAATTGGAAATATGAATTGGATACTCTACATTAAAAAAAAAAGTAGGGTGCGCTTTCCAAGGGCCAGTATAGACCTGATGGGCCAAATGGCCTCCTTCTGCACTGTAGATTATATGAGTTGCAGAAGTGAACAAATGGGGTTGGAGCAAAGTTCTGTACAACCAAAGTATAGCTTCCTCCCTTTTTGTTTCGCCATCCTCTCTGAGATAAGGGCAAACATTCTGTTCGTCTTTTTGGCTTACATCAAACCATCCAGTCTTAGAATCATCGAACGGTTACAGCCCTGAAGGGCGCCATTTCGCCCATTGTGTCCATGCCAGCTCCCTGCAAGAGCAACTCAGCTAGTCCCACTGCCCCCTTGCCCTTTTGCCCGACTGTAGCCTTGCAAATTCTTTTTTCCCCTTTCAGATAATTACCCAAGACCCTTCTTAAAGCCCGGATTGAATCTGCCTCCGTCAAATGCTCAGGCTGTGCATTCCTGATCTCTTTTTAAAAAATGTTTAAAAAAAATAAATTTAGAGTACCCGATTCATTTTTTCCAATTAGGGGGCAATTTAGCGTGGCCAATCCACCTACCTGGCACATCTTTGGGTTGTGGGGGCGAAACCCACGCAAGCACGGGAAGAATGTGCAAACTCCACACGGACAGTGTCCCAGAGCCGGGATCGAACCTGGGACCTTGGCGCCGTGAGGCAACGGGGCTAACCCACTGCGCCACCGTGCTGCCCGCGTGCATTCCTGATCTCAACCACTCACTGCGTTAAAAAAATTGTTCCTCATGTCGCTTTGGTTCTTTTGGCACTGGTGGGACTGCTGGGCGTTCGTTCCTTTTCTTCTAAACTCAGCCCAGCTGAGCTCTCACTCGCTTTGCCAAAACCTCACTGGGGGCTGAGTCAAAAAGAGAAAGAAAATAGTCTCCGACCAGTCTGGGAAAGAGACCAGAATACAGTGACAGCGATGGTGATGCCGTCACATTCTGATCTTAGTTGGCCTAAAGCATCATTACTGAACCACTTGAATTGGGAAGAAATCCCGACAAGAATCGCCCTATAATTCAGGAAAGAAAATGAGTTATAAATAACATGTTTCATAAAGTACAAATTAATTCATTCAATGTTGTTGCAATTAATCTTCGATGCTTGACATGGTTTTTTATTCAGATTGTACTGCACATTTTCTGCTTTGTTGAAATAGTGCTGGTAATTAATGAAGATGGTTATGGCTGAAGAAGGTCTCCCAGCCCAATCCCACAGTTCCCTCACGTCCTTTACTTTGCAGGTATCTAATACCTAATTGCTTCATTAACAAATCCCAGGATTTTTTGCCTCCGGTGCCATTTTTGGAAGTCTATTCGGTCAGTGCAAAGTAGACTTTCTTATTATTAGTCCTAAATTTATCTTGCATTAACCTAGACCTAGTGTTGTGGGGGATGGAATGGAATTACAGGATGCTGTAGAATGAAAGGTGGGTAAATGTTTCCCGACTAACCTTGACCAGTTTGCTGTGGGTGGCACGGTAGCCCAGTGGTTAACACTGTTGCTTCACAGCGCCAGGGACCCGAGTTCACTTCCCGGCTTGGGTCACTGTCTGTGCGGAGTCTGCACGTTCTCCCCGTGTCTGCGTGGGTTTCCTCTGGGTGCACTGGTTTCCTCCCACAAGTCCTGAAAGACGTGCTTGTTAGGTGAATTGTTAGGCCCCTAGTCACCGGAATGTGGCGACTAGGGGCTTTTCGCAGTAACTTCATTTGAAGCCTACTTGTGACAATAAGTGATTTTCATTTCATTTTCATTTCAATTTCTCTACCCTTTCACATGTTGACAGACTCATTGTGCTGGATTCGCCATTATTGAGACGATGTCCCCATGCCCGCGTCAAAACGGTGGAGTTTCACACCAAAAGGATCACAAATTCCTAGCCATGCATGGGGCTAGCAGGGACTAGACGAAGATCTAGCAGCTTTTGCTGCAGATATGGGCCCTGCACTTCTGGGTCGGAAGCCGCACATGCGCATGGCTGCGGCCCCCAGCTGCCGCGCTGTGCTCCATGACGGACTTGGACCGAAGAGCTGGACACAAAAAATAAACCCCCCGATCGCCCATGCACCCGACCCTCAACGACCGCACTAACATTTCCCGGCCGCCTGTAAGGCACCCCTTGCCCTCCGATCGGCCCGCCCTTGACCAGGGCAGCCGTGGGCTAAGCCCACAGCCGCCATGCGAGTATTCCGACTGGCTGGACCACATTAGGTCCACGCCGTCGGGACTTCGGCCGGTCGAGGGCAGCGAATGGCCGAGCAAGCCTCTGGCAATGGCCCCAGGCAGGTCCCGAGTACGCCGCTTTTCAGGACCCGCAGAATCGGGAAACTGGTGTCAGTCCCATATCCTTGCAGGAAAATGGGTTCTCCACCCCTCCGGCGTCGGGGTGCAGGAATCCATCCTATGGTGTATTTGCAGAGTTTTCAGGTTTTATGGCACAAAACCTTTGTAACAAGCTGATTGTTTTGATATTGTCATTATAACGTTTTGAGATGTACGTTGCCTGTAATTAGCAGAAACAATCATATATGCAGATCATAAACCCCTAAAAGCTCTGGAGAGGTTTTGAAATTGGAACACCAAGTTACTTAGATGGAGTTTTTTACTACAACCGTTTAGTTTGAAATCATCCATGTGGCTGCGTGAAACCATCATTGCTGTTGCACTGCCACAGGTGTAAAAGCGACTATTGTGAACTGGAAATACTTATATTTTATATTAATGCATGGTTTTAAATCTTTGTAATGTTAGATAAGATAAACTGATAATAAATGGTTGAAAAATGAAATTGTCTTTCAAATTATGATGTTTCATTTGAAAAAGGTGGAAGGTGTTAAGAATTGGGGAAGATTTAAAAAATGAAGCTGGTATTTAATAAAATAAAAAGGGAAATTGAAAAGGATAGTTCTCAGAGAGAGAGCCTTGTACCTCAGTGTCACAAGTAGGCTTACATTAACACTGCAATGAAGCTACTGTGAAAATCCCCTAGTCGCCACACTCAGGCAGCTTTTCGGGTACACAGAGAGAAAATTCAGAAATGTTCAATTCACCAAAAAAGCACGTCTTTCAGGACTTAAATGTACTATCATAGTATCGTATAGTCCCTGTCTGTGTGTTTTTCTTTTAAGTTAATAAATATTCTTAAGAGCAGCACATTGGCGCAGTGGTTAGCACAGCTGCCTCACGGCGCTGAGTCCCATGTTCGATCCCGGCTCTGGGTCACTGTCCATATGGAGTTTGCCCATTCTCCCCATGTTTGCGTGGGCTTCGCCCCCACAACCCAAAGATATGCAGGGTAGGTGGATTGACCACGCTAAATTGCCCCTGAATTGGAAAAAAATGAATTGGGTACTCTAAATTTAAAAAAAGAAGTTAATAAATGTTCTTGATTAATTGATCACAAAACAACTGGACTATTCCTCACTGGTACACAAATTTTTGTCACAGTATTCTGCTGAGTAGGACAATTGCCAACATTGAGCCAAAAGGCATGATGGTAAAAGAGGACAATGGCTGACACTGGGCCGTGGAGGATGATGGTAAAGATACCAACGGACTGAGTGAGAAAACTGCAGCTCTCTGCGAAATGAATTTTGTGGGAACAGACAGAATGGCGACTTGCAGCTGGACATTTCACTGATAACACCTTTGGTATTAAATATCGGGTACAAGGCCTTCTCTCTCCTCACTGACGAATAAGGCCTGTGTGCATTACCGGGATGTTTAAATGAATGGAATATGAACTAAGATCCGAAACCTTATAAAACACCAACGAGATTCACCAGCGATAACCCCGGGAACCACATTCGCTAGGCGACATCAGACCTGAGTTTGTAGGCTCACCAGCATGCACCCTTCAGAGTGATCCTGGCCAAGTTCCCACTAATCGGGTAGTATATATTTGATTCAAGTGGCGAGTCTTGAAACTTATGTAACTGTTTAAATGGAAACGTAGCTGTAATAAACTTTGTATTAATTCGACTGGCAATGAGTATTCAATTTGGTCTGCATTCATCAGCTAAGGCCAACATACCCAAGTAGAAAATATGCACTACGAAGAACTAAGCAACACTTAATTCTGGGATACCCTCGCATTTAACATCAGCATGGTTCTAAACAAAATTGGGCGCACTTTGGCGGGATTTGGAAAACATAATTCCTTGGGTGTATGAGAATCTGTGACTTTTGAAAGTAATGAGAGTGAGGAAAGTGTAGAACCAAGTGAGGAGGGGTGTGAGTTAAAATAAGGCGACTGCAACATGGCTCTTGCCGTGGCTAATGCTTCCCTAAAGATGGAAAATGTAACTCTGTCTGGTTTTCAGAAAGTAACCAAACGTTAGTTAATTGAATTGGCAAATCAACTGGAATTGGGATTACTTGCAGGGGTAAGGAAAACTGAGATTATTGAAAGCATAGCGAAACATTTAAATATACATGATGTGTCAGATAGAGCAAGTTCCCCGAAAAGTGAGGCAGTTGAATTGGCTCAAATTCAATTACAAAAAGGAATAGAAATTTTAAAACTTGTACTAGAGATGCGGGAAAAGCAAACAAATGGAGAAAGAGATAAAGAGAGACCTTTTCAGAGCGAAGTGGAAATGGAGAAGTTAGCAATGGCAGAAAAGGAAAAGGAGAAAAAGGAGAGCATTTCAATTTAAAATGCCGGAGGTTAAAGCGGAGACACTAGAGCAGGTAGAAGAAGGAAGTAGTTCTGGACATGAACCTAGTGGGGAAATGTTTAGATTTGTACAGACGCTTCCAGAATATGACAAAAAGAATGTGGAGGCATTTTAAAATCCATTTCAGAAAATAGCAAGGCAAATTAAATGGTCGCAAAATATTTGGATGCTGCCCTGATGGACTAAACCTGTAGGTAAGGCTATGACATCTATGTGTGTCCTTGTCAGAGGAAAGGTCTGGGGAGTATGATACAGTGAAGAAAGTTATATTGAGTGCTTAAGAATCAGTACTGCCAGTCAAAAGTTTTGAAATGTGAGAAAACAGTCTGGACAGACTTATATAGAATTTGAAAAGGCTAAACAAAGTATGTTGATAGGTGGCTGAGAGCATAAAAATTAGAAGAAAACTTTGGGGCTCTTTGAGAAGTAATTCTGCTGGAAGAATTCAAAGATTTATTACCTGCAGTGCTAAGAACTTGTATCTGCCCAATTCAGATACTCTCGACCAGTTTACTTACTCAAAGGTTTTGCCGAGGTGATTTTTAATAACAAGGAGAACAAAGGGCCAACACAAGAATGAATTCTAAAATCTTTATTAAACACAGCATTAACCCATAAATAACGCAAAATATATAATACTAGAAACACCTAAGATTTGGTGATACTACCCGCAAAGGTGGCTTGATGGAACTGTGGGTCCGATTCTTGAGTCCCTCTGGTCCGTCGTCACGAAGGTGAGTCTCGCCGGCAGCTTTTTCCTTCCTTCCATCTCGGATGTCTCGATTGCCTCTAGCCTGGAGTCTTCGCTGCCGACGTGCCTCGGGTGCCTGTTTTATTCCCCCTCCCCTCGCACCCTTTTGCCATTTTGGTTGATTGATTGATTTTGCAATGTATTTTAAGCTGAGTTGTTTACAAGTCTTCCTGATGTGATATTCATCCTGAGAAGCCTCAGTGATTGCTTCAAATGGTTTAACAAAGTTTAATGCCTTAGTTGTTATATGCAAGCCCCCTGTAAGCTAATGTGAACTATCTGTCTGACTGGTATTGAAGCGACTCAATCACCCACCACTACAAGTGCACTGCCAAATGACATTCCGAAATGATGTCAGTGGAGATGTGTCCAGGACATTGCCATTCTGCACCTGCCGCTATCGGATGCTGAGCTTGTCAATTAACAATCGTCAAAACCCTCCCCTTCCCTCTTCCCTCCTTCCCCATCCTCCCCTTCCCTCCCTCCCCTTTACAAATAGACAAATAGATTGTGGTTAAGTGAGAAAATATATTTTATTGCAAGAAATTTGTCAAAGTTGAGATAGTTTTATGTCATTGTTCAGCTGATAAATTTAACATTAAGTTAAATGTTAACAGGTTTCAAAGTTCTCATTTATAAAATTATTTTAGTTAATAAATGTGTTACATTAAACTTTACAAGTTTCTACAAATGTCTTACTGGAATATCAGAATAAAACATTTAATTGAGATAATTATAAATGAATACGATAATTGAAGTAAACAAGCCAGAAACATATTTAACACGGGCAACACGGTACCACACTGGTTCGCACTGTTGCCTCACAACACCGGGGACCCATGTTCAATTCAGACTTTGGGTGACTGTGTGGTGTTTGCACATTTTCCCCATGCCTGCATGGGTTTCCTAGAACCATGGAATCGAACTATAGAATTCCAACAGTGCAATATGAGGCCATTCAGCCCATCAAGTCTGTACTGGCCCTCTGAAAGAGTACCTTACATGGGTCCACTCCTCCGACCTATCCCCAGATAACCAATTTATCCCTGGACATCAAGGGGCAGCTTAGCATGGCCAATGCACCTAATCTGCACATCTTTGGACTGTGGGAGGAAACCAGAGCACCCAGTGGAAACACATGCAGACATGGGGAAAATGTACAAAGTCCACACAGACAGTCACCCCGCTAATCACAGTGCCTCTGTGCTGCTGCCATTTCGTCCAGATGCTTTGATTTACTCCCACAGTCCAAAGATGTGCAGGTTAGGTGAATAGGGCAGGGGTGTGGGTCTGGATAGGGTGCTCTTTTGGAGTGTCAGTGCAGACCTGATGGGCCGAATGGCTTTCTTCTGCACTGCAGTGATTCTATAAACACTAATCAAAAAAAAAATCAGATGTTACAAGGACAATGACAGCAAAATGGCCTGGGTCGCTTTTAAAATATTATGACCATAATCTAAATTAAAACATACAAACATTTTTAAGCATGCCACACGTAAAATTATATAACAATATAGTGCAGATTTAAATAGTTTCATAGATTTAAAACAAATAACCAAACCTATGTTCATTTTTAAAAAAAAATAATTTTTATTAAAGGTTTTCAGAAAATATCAATAACAAAATGAGAAAGAAAAAAGAACCCAACAGGGTTAAGTACAAAACACAATCTAAAAAAGCAACCCCCCAAACCCATCCCCCCCTGTACCTAAATAATAAATTAACATTAACATCCCGACTTAACACAACAGGTGTATGCACCCCCTTAGAACCTCCAGTGTAAATAACATAAACAAAAATAAAGTAAACCCCCCCCCCCCCCGAGCTGCTACTGCCATTGACCAATGTCTATCGTTCTGCCAGAAAGTCTAAGAACGGTTGCCACCGCCTAAAGAACCCTTGTACCGACGCTCTCAAGGTGAATTTCACCCTCTCCAATTTAATGAACCCTGCCATATCGCTGATCCAGGATTCCACGCTTGGGGGCCTCGCATCTTTCCACTGAAGGAGAATCCTCCGCCGGGCTACCAGGGACGCAAAGGCCAGAATTCCGGCCTCTTTCGCCTCCTGCACTCCCGGCTCCTCTGCCACCCCAAATATTGCGAGTCCCCAGCCCGGCTTGACCCTGGATCCTACCACCCTCGACACAGTCCTCGCTACGCCCTTCCAAAATTCCTCCAGCGCTGGGCATGCCCAGAGCATATGGATGTGATTTGCTGGGCTCCCTGAGCACCTCACACACCTGTCCTCACCCCCAAAGAACCGGCTCATCCTTGTCCCGGTCATGTGTGCCCTGGGCAGCACCTTAAACTGTACGAGGTTGAGCCTCGCGCACGAAGAGGAAGAATTCACCCTCCCTAGGGCATCTGCCCAAGTCCCCTCTTCGATCTACTCTCCCAACTCTTCCTCCCACTTACCTTTCAACTCCACCACCGAGGCCTCCTCCTCCTCCTGCATCACCTGGTACGTTTCCGAGATCTTCCCCACTACCTATGTTTACTTATAAATAACCTAGAATCATAAAAAATAAAATTAAAAATGACTTTCAAATAATTAACAACAATAGTAATGCCTGTTTAAAAGAAAGTGGAAAAAAACAGTTTTTAAAAAGTCTACATATCTTTAAAACACTTGTTAACAAAGTTACCTGTCAGTGGTTAGCACTGCTGCCTCACAGCGCCGAGGTCCCAGATTCGATCTGGGTCACTGTCCGCGTGGAGTTTGCACATTCTCCCCGTGTTTGCATGGGTTTCGCCCCCACAACCCAAAGATGTGCAGGGTAGGTGGATTGAACATGCTAAATTGCCCCTTAATTGGAAAAAATGAATTGGGTACTCTAAATTTATTTTAAAAAACAAAGTTACCTGTTATTTTCCATCTAAATCTACTGTTTAAACTGCCTGCGCTCAATGGGCGTTCCCAAGCTGGCCGCATCATAAGGGGGCAGGCTGTACTCCTCCTGCGCCGAGCTGGAACTGTGCAGATGGGGGTGCTGGAGGTCCCAGGCTGCCACAGAGAAAGGAAGGTTGGGCGTATCATTAGAGCACAGGTAAGTGCGCACATTTCTCTTTTAAAATCGGCGGGCCTTGGCTTCCCACTGCGAACAGGAAGTTACGGGCTATTAAAATGTCAAGAGGTACAGGAGCACATCAATCCCTAACGTTGTTGTTCAGAAGGGATATTAACGGAAAAGGTTCTGGTTAGCAGTATTCACGGAGAGACAAAAACATTGCTTTGGTGAAAGTAAACTTACGGAGCAACTCGAAGACGGGGGAAGTCATAGAATTTGTTCATAGAATTTACAGTGCAGAAGGAGGCCATTCGGCCCTTTGAGTCAGCACCGGCCCTTGGAAAGAGCACCCTACCTCCACCCTATCCACATAACCCAGTAACCCCACCTAACCTTTTTGGATACTAGGGGCAATTTATCATGGCCAATCCACCTAACTTGCACATCTTTGGACTGTGGGAGGAAACCGGAGCACCCGGAGGAAACCCACGCACACGTGGGAAGGACGTGCAGATGCCGCACAGACAGTGACCCAAGCCGGGAATCGAACCTGGGGCCCTGGAGCTGTGAAGCAACTGTGCTAACCACTATGCTACCATGCTGCCCTCCAGTCATTGTAGGAATGGTAGAAACATTTCCTTTTTTAAGGATTCAATTCATTCTTGGGAATTATGCGACTAGATGACAGATAGTAGTGATGACTACTGTGATTGAACAGCCGGTAGAAAATCAAGCTACTGAAAAATTGTAATGGATCATCCTGGAGTGTTTCCTGATTGATAATGAGATCACGGGCACATAAGATGAGACAAGTGAAGGAGGAGTTAAGAGCACAGGATGAGAAAAGCGAAAGAAAGTTATCTGACACTATTTTTAGGAAGCTGAACACAGAGGAAAGAGACAAAGGGAAAGAAACAGGTGCATTTAGCTCAATGCAGTTGATAGAATTACAGCAAGGCAATTCCAAATTAAAACAAATTTATTAAACGGCTTATTTGGAATTGGAAGTGTGTTCCTGAATGTTATTGTGTAAAAGATAAAAATGGCATCCCACTCATATTAGTGCAAATCAAAAATACGTCAGATTGTATTATATTTTAGTACAGGAGAGAATTTCTAAGGATAGCTCAAGAAATTCCATTTGGAAGGCATCTAGGAATAAAGAAAACACAAGCAAAGATACAGAAACAGTTTTACTGGCTGGGACTACATAAAGATGTCGCTAATTATATTGAACTTATCACACATGTCAAATAATAGGGAAACCACTAGCTGCAATAAGGCAAGCACTATTGATTCCTATTCCAGCTTTCGAAGAACAAGAGTTCGAGTCGACAGTGTTGGACAACTTTTGAAATGAGAAGTGGAAATCAATACTTATATAGATATAGCAACTGGATTTCCTGAAGCCATACTGTTGAGGAACATTGCAGCTAAGAGAGTGGTAGAACCAAGTTCTTTACTAGATACGTCTTACCGAAAGAGATAAAATTGAATCAAGGGTCAAATTTCATATCCGGATTATTTAAAGAGGTTGTGTATAGATTAACATAGAATTTACAGTGCAGAAGGAGGCCATTCGGCCCATCGAGACTGCACCGGCTCTTGGAAAGAGCACCCTACCCAAGGTCAACACCTCCACCCTATCCCCTAACCTAGTAACCCCACCCAACACTAAGGGCAATTTTGAACACTAAGGGCAATTTATCATGGCCAATCCACCTAACCTGCACATCTTTGGACTGTGGGAGGAAACCGGAGCACCCGGAGGAAACCCACGCACACACGGGGAGGATGTGCAAACTCCGCACAGACAGTGACCCAAGCCGGAATCGAACCTGGGACCCTGGAGCTGTGAAGCAATTGTGCTATCCACAATGCTACCGTGTTGCCCTGGAAATAAGATTGTATAAATGATTGATGTATCATCCAGAGTCACAGGGATATTTCAGAGGTGGTATCAAACTTTGAAAACAATGCTAAGAGCGTATAGCCAAGTTCTGTTACTGGTGCTACCAGACAGCTAAAGGGACAATGCTGGTGTCTAAAGTTATATCAACCCCAAGCGAAACTCTGCATTGTACTGAGAAAACACAATATGCTTTCAATGGTACAACGGGGGCGATTCTCCTAAGTGTTCGCGCCATCGTGAACCCCCGTCACGATTCACGACGGCGTGACACAGGCACGGAGACGACCCACAGGGGGCAGCACAGCGCTGGAGCGGTTCACACCGCTCCAGCCTCACCTCCCGGCGCCAAATGGGCACCGCGCCAACCCGCGCATGCGCGGGGGTCTTCTTCAGCGCGCCGGCCCTGACTCAACATGGCGTCGGTGTTCAGGGGGCGGCCGCGCAGGAACGTAGGCCCGGAGGGGGAGGGGGGAGAGGCCGGCCCGCCGATCGGTGGGCCCTCATCGCGCGCGGGCCAGACCCCATCGGAGGCCCTCCCCAGGGACAGAGACCCCACCCCCCCTCCTCTCCACCCCCCCCCCCTCCCCTCACAGGCTGCTCCCCGACCGTTTGTGCAGAGTTCCCGCCGGCAGCGACCAGGGGTGAACGGCGCCGGCGGGACTCTGTCGTATCCGCGCGGCCGCTCGGCCCATCCGGGCCGGAGAATCGGCAGCCCTGCCGATTCCAGCGGCCCACGGCTGGCGCCGCGCCAACCGCGCCGGCGCAAATGGCACCGATTCTCCGCACCTCGGAGAATCGCGCGCCGGCGTCGGGGCGCGGTTGCGCCGATTCTCCGGCCCGGCACGGGGCTCGGAGAATCGCCCCCAACAGTCGAGAACGGAATGCCTAATGCCTGATCTTAGCACAATTTAGTGGGGGATTCTCACTAGCAAAGATCTTGCTATTGTGATTGTTCTACTGCCCGAGAACACTGTCAAAGTCAACATGCTAATGACAAAGTGCGAACATATCTGCAGCGGGATACACTTCAACTTCTCATATTTTGTTTCCTAATAGGAAATCAGATTCCAGAAGAGCTTTTGTAGATCTGAAACTCTTTGGCAAGAGAAAAAACAAAGACCAGTAGTTAAACTACAGGAATTCTGCCATTTCATGCACTGTGGTTGCAGAAGGAAAATGAAAACTATAATTTTACAAATAAGTGCAAACGACACTGAAGCTAACTGAATGTCAACAGAAACAGAGAAGGATCTGGCGGATTGTTCCCTTCACATCAGTGAGTGAAAGATCAGACATTAACTTAACACACGTCACTTGTATTAAGACCAGGCAACAGTAAACCCATTGGGTATGTTCAGAACCGCGCTGATGTTAAATGCGAGGGTATCCCAAAATCCAGAATTGTAGCTTGGAACACCAGTTCTTAGTGGTGTAGATTTTCCATTTGGTATACTGTGAGAACCAGGGAGGAATAACCCAGTCATTTTGTGTTCACTTAATAAATATTATTTATGAACTTAAAAGAAAAGCACTTGACAAGAAGGACTACAATACACTGTGACACTGCACTTAACTACACTGATGGCAACACACACACAGTATTACATGAAATTTCCTGAACTCTGAGACACCCTTTGTTCCTGTGGTAGTCACCACTGATGTATATATTGTATATATAGGATGTTGATATAGGTGTTTTACGGTAAGACCCCTGTACTACAGGTACGGGGTAGATCCCTGCCTGCTGGCTCCGCCCAGTAGGCGGAGTATAAATATGTGTGCTCCCAGTACAGCAACCATTTCGTCAGGAGGCCACACATCTCAGTGTAATAAAGCCTCGATTACATCCTACTCTCATCTTTGTGTAATTGATCGTGCATCAGTTCCCAAATAACATTCAGTATTATATAATTCTATGTGCTAAATTCAGCAGATAGTTACCATGCGCAGATTATTTGTCCACATTTAGGAAAGCCATCTTCAAATTCAGCGAAGGCATTATCTTCTCGGTTCAAGTTTTGGATTTTAACCGGCTGTTCTTTTAGCAATAACGTATTTCCAGGTGAGACTGTTTTCTGCGGCTAGGTGTGGCTGTGATGGTATCTGCTATGTTCCCCTTTCTCCAGTTATTATGCTATGGATATATCCATCTGTTCCTTTGATGTTACCCACCCTGTGGACCCGGCTTTTAGCATAAAATGCCAATTTTATTATCTCCCCATTTTCAACTTATCTCTTCTACATCCCATTGTTTTCCCCTGGTCACATAGATAAACACTTGCTTTTCTCGCCGTTGTGCTAATTCGCTTATCAAAACCCCTTTCAGACATCTGTCTTATCAATTCCCCTTTTTGTTTTCTTACACCCCAATTTCACTTCTTAATCTTATTTCTACAATTCTTAACAGGCAAAATTTAATGCCCTCCCCCATGTAGCAAGAGGGAATTTAATTGGGTGGGAGGGGGGGGAAGCATGATTAGGCCCACTGTGAGAAGGCTCATGGCCACCCTCCCAACCCCGTTTCCAATTGAGACCCTTAAATGTGTGAATAATGCTGCTGGTGTTCACCCAGAGGCAGTCAGATAGCTCGACAAGTGGACAGCACAACTAGCAAACCATGTTGGGATTGCTTGCAGGCTTCTGGGTGGTTGTAAGTGAGTGTGGGGGGGTGGGGGGGGGGGGGGGGGGGCGGTGTTCGCTCATTTAAAGACACTTTGCCTGATCAAGGGACCTGGCATCAGGAAATGGGATCCTGCTGAGAGCCATCACCTTGCCCTTGCCGCCCCCCCCCCCCCCCCTCCACGTGATTACCAACCACAACCCTCCTTCTGCTATAGCTGCCCTATGGCCTGAGACCCAGCGAGGGTTTAGGCATTGGGTGATTGTAGTACCACTGTAGCCATCTGGGATGGCCACTTACAACTAGGGACAGAGAAACTCGCAAAGTCTAGTGGGTAAAATGGACAAGGCAAGACTCAGGCAGGCTCAGAGCCTGAAATACATATTTGCAAACAAGAAGTCCAGACGGTATCGAAACTCCGGCCAATTAGCATTTTGATGGCCCATCTTCCCCAAAACAAAGGACTGGCACTCGAGCAACCAGTACAGTCCCGGACATTTCGGCGCCACTCCCTGTTCAAGGGAAGCGTAAACAACGGGGTCAGTGACCGCTTGGGACACGCCCAACCATCCAGATCCCCGCCCACTTATTGGTTAGGAATCGAACAGAGTGATCAGGGATCACCCAATTAGTGGGCCCAAACTGAAGGACCGCCCAAAAGAGCACGAAAAAACCCAAGTATAAGAAGAAGGGTTCGCCATATGTTCATCCTTTCTTGGACCTGGTGCCCCGGCCACGGCCATCTCCAATCGCAGCACCACCAGAAGCAAGTCCAAGTTCAACACCCGCTACCAGACGGATGAGCCTAGCTGAGCAGCAGTTACTTCTCCAGACTTAATAGATCCAGAATCGAACAACGGCCACTGTTCCTCTGAACTAAGCCGGGTGCCTGAAGTTAAGTACAGGTTGTCTTAGTCGATAGGTGTAGTTAACTAGCAGTATTTATGTTGCATGACTAATTGTGTGTAAATAAAGTACCCTTGAACTAACAAGGCTCTTTGATCGATAGCTGGTTGAACCTTGTGGTGGTATCATTTGATACCTGGCGACTCAGAGCATTAGAACATAGATATCAAAAGAAAGGAGGGCAAACTCACTGATTGCCCTAATTAGAACAGAGCCATAGAAAAAGACAGAGAAAAAGAAACTCGCAACACCACCAGTTGCCACCACATCTTCAGTGGCGCTGCTATTCTATAGAACTGTCCACCACTGATTGGCTGGCAGCTCTGACTGGGTGGGATTTCCACCTCCTAGGGTCCTTGATCCTGGGGAAGGCGTCCCAATGTTCAGTACCTGAGTGACACTTTATTCAGTGGGCCTTCCCTAATAGAGGCGATGTAAGCCACCCACTAACTCTCCAGCCCTAGTGCAAGACCCCTATATATGCATTAAATCCAACCCTGTGTCTCGCATCAGTACCAATTGATTCACTGTTTTTCTTTTGGTACAAACAAAATAGCCGCAGAAAAATTTTGTGAAATTCTATTTCCCCTTTAATACTGGGAAATGTCAACTGACACCCAGAACATACATTTTATGTGTTCCATGAGTGCTTAAAAATCAACAATTCAATGATAGACCTAACTTATAGAATCATGGGTTCCACCAGGGTCACTCAGCTCCTGACCTCATTACAGCCTTGATGGAAACGTGGATAAATGAGCTGAATTCCAGCGATGAGGGAGAGTGACTGCCCTTTGACGTCAAGGCAGCAATTGGCTGAATGTGGCATCAAGGAACACAGCAAATTTGAAGTCAGTGGAAATCTCAGAGCAAACTTTCCATCGGTTCAAGTCGTATGGAGTACAAAGGAAGATGGCTGTGTTTGTTGTAGGCAAATCATCCTGATGCTGAGGATGTTACTACGGGGGGTTCCTCAGGGTAGTGCCCTCGGCCCAAACATCTTCAGCTGCTTTATCAATGACCTTCCTTCCATCATAACAAAGAACAAAGAACAATACAGCACAGGAACAGGTTCTTCGACCCTCCAAACCTGTACCGGTCATGATACCAACCTTGACCAAAACCCTCAGCTCTTCCTTGTGCCGTATCCCTCTATACCCATCCTGTCCACGTGTTTGTTGTGATGCCTTTTGAACGCCGTTAATGTATCTGCTTCCACAACCTCCCCTGGCAACACGTTCCAGGCACTCACCACCCTCTGTGCAAAAATACCTGCCTCGCACATCTCCTCTAAACTTTGCCCCACGGACCTTAAACCTATGCCCCCTGGTGACTGACCCCTCCACCCTGGGAAAGAGTGCCTGCCCATCCAGTCTATCCATGCCCTGTTCTGAAGTTCATGAATAATAGCACAGTATCATCCACAAAACGCTGACACTGAAGCTCTCCATGCCCACGCTCACGGTCAATGTTCAGGCTTGAACTAAATGTCAAGTGACATTCGTGCCATACAAATGACAGGCTCTGACCATTTTCAATGAGAGAGGATCGAACCATCTCCTCTTGACAGTCAATATCATTATCAGCACTGAATCACCCGGTATCAACATGCTCCCATTCACCAGAAGCCGAACTGGGCCAGACTATATCAATACTGTGGCTACAAGAGCAAGTCAGAGGCTGGGAATTCTGTGGCGAGTGAGTCATCGCCTGACTCCCCAAAGCCTAATCACCATCTACTAAGGCCCACGTCAGGAGAGTGATGGAATACTCTCCACTTTCTTGGATGAGTGCTAATTCTTGGGAAAAGCTAGTCCAACCCCCCCATGCTTTCTCCTACAGAGATTACACTTAAATAATGAATTGACTGTGACCTTATTTTGGATTTAATGATGATGTGAGAGGCAACAATACAGCCATTGATGGGGAGATGGTGGTGTAGTGTTAATGTCTGAACTAGTAATCCAGAGGTCCAGACTAATGCTCTCGGATTCACACGTGGCGTGTGAATCCGGCAGCAGCTGGTGGAAGTTAAATCCGATGAAAAATTCTGGAATTGAAAGCTGCTAGTCTCTGAGAAATGGTTGCCATGAAACCATTGTTGATTGCCATGTAAAACCCATCCTGCTCACTAATATCCTTTAGGGAAAGAAATCTGCCACCCTTACCTGGTCTGACCTATATGTGACTCCAGACCCACAGCAACGTGGTTGACTTTTAACTGCCCTTTGAACTTCAGAGCAAGCCATTCAGTTCAAAGGCAATTAGGAATGGGCGACAAATGTTGGCCCTGCCAGTGACACCCACATCCCAAAGAATAAAGCAAAGTCATGGCTTTCTGAAAGAACTCTCATTTAAAAAAAAAATTTAGAGTACCCAATTATTTTTTCCAATTAAGGGGCAATTTAGCGTGGCCAATCCACCTATCCTGCACATCTTTGGGGTTGTGGGGGTGAAACCCACGCAGACATGGGGAGAACGTACAAACTCCACACGGACAGTGACCCAGGGCCGGGATTCAAACCCAGGTCCTCAGCGCCGTAGGCAGCAATGCTAACCACTGTGCCACCATGCTGCCCCTGAAAGAACTCTCATGAAGTCCGAAGATTGTGGCTTCAAACTCCATCTCCAGAGACTTCAGCTGACAGTCCAGGTTGGTACTTCACAATGCTGCGAAAATGGTGAAGGCCGCATCTTTTGGAGGAGATAATAAGCTGAGTCCGACCTACTCTCTCTCATGGATGATGAAGAATCATAGCACTGTAGTACTAAAACAAATGATCTAGACATTGTCATGTTCAGTTTCGGGGATCATACTGTACGCAAATTGGCTGCTATGTTTCCCTACAACAGCAACCACACATGAAAAATAATTGATTGGCTGGAAAGGAATTTCAGACATTACAAGGTTGTGGGAGTCACTAAAAATGCAAGCTATTTCCTTTTATATGATGTTACGACCAGGTTAGAAGGAGTGAACTGGGCTTCCCTCGATTCAACCTCCCCGGTTTGTCACAGCAAAAGTTTAAGTTTCTATTTACGGGGATATCCCTTTTCCAAATCAGAATGTATTTAGCTGTTTGAGCTGTGAGCAATAAGGAGCCAATCAAGCAAGGTTTTATTCAGTCAAAGAAGGAGCAAATTTATTCACCGCCGAACCGACAAAAACAATAAAAATGCGACGTTGAGAATTAAAAAAGGTTAAATAATATATAGTTACGTGTTCTTTGATTCCCTTTGAGGCATAGATTTTAAATGTTGCAGGCAATTTAGGTTAACTGGTTTCTTGGATGTGGTCAGCTGTAGAAGATGTTGCAATTATTATGAGGTCTCGGTTCGCTGGCAGGTTTGTAGTGGAGTTAACTTCTTGAACTGGCCAACACACTTATTCAAGAAGAGAGAGAGGAGGAGCAGCCTTCAGCTTGTTTCCTTGACTGAAGAGTTTTTTTGACACCACCTGCGCCACTTGCAATCTCACTCAAGTGGCTGGGTAGACTTGCTTTGAAATACTTCACCCATTGTGTATCTTCAAGATGTTTTGGGTCTGTCTGTCTGTGGCCGCCACTGTTTCAATGTCCAGGACTTTGCATTTTTAATATCTCTTCCTGGGGCAATTAAGAGTTTGATGGATGTCTGCATTATAGGAATTGTCCCTCTCTGCACAAGTCCCCTGTGGGTGATTTGTCAGTATCTCACCTCCACCTTGAAGTGTGGCCTTGCATCTTTTAAGCAGTTTGTTGTTTCAGTTCAAATTGCAAAATGCCCAAGTCAGTTGAAAGTTGAAAAACCCATACTTTCAAAAATGAAGGGGCATAAATAGCTTCGTAATAATGGATGTGTCTTTGCTGCTTTGCATTTTGTCAGCTGTGGCTCCATTGGACGCACTCTTCCCTCTGAGTTGGAAAGTTCTGGGATTTGCAAGTCTCACTCCGGAGCTAAGCACAAAATTCAAGGTTAATTCTTCAGCCAGAGGCTGGTGAATCTGTGGAACTCATTGCTGCAGAAGGCTGTGGAGGCCAAGTCAGTGGATGTCTTTAAGACAGAGATAGATAGGTTCTTGATGAATAAGGGGATCAGAGGTTAAGAGGAGAAGGCAGGAGAATGGGGATGGGATACATAGCAGCCATGATCGAATCGCGGAGCAGACTCGCTGTGCCGAATGGCCTGATTTGTTTTCATTTATGGGATGTGGACATCGCCTGGCACGTTCAGCATTTATTACTCATCCCTAGATGCTCTTCAGAAGATGGTGGTGAGCTGCGTAATTGAACCGCTGCCATCCCCGAGGAGTAGGTACACCCACAGTGCTGTTAGGGAGAAAGTTCCAAGACTTCTGACCTTATGATAGAAGGGAGGCCATTGATGAAGCAGCTGAAGATGGTTGGGCAGAGGAACTCCTGCAGTAATGTCCTGGAGTTGAGATGATTGACTCGATTTGATTTATTGTCACATGCACCGAAGTACAGTGAAAAGTATTTTTCTGCAGCCAAGGGCACGTACACAGTACGGACATAGTAGACGAAAAAAAGAATAATCGGCAGAGTACATTGACAAATGGTACATCGACAAACCGTGATTGGTTACAGACAAACGGTGATTGACTACACCTCCAACCACCACAACCACCTTCCCTTGTGCCAGGTATGACTCCAACCAGCGGAGAGTTTTTCCTTGATTCCCGTTGCTTCCAGTTTAGCTAAGGCTCCTTGATGCCATACTCGGTCAAATGCTGCCTTGATATCAAGGGCAATCACTCTCACCTCACCTCTGGCATTCAGCGCTTTTATCCATGTTTGAACCAAGGCTGTAATGAGGTCAGGAGCTAAGTGACCCTGGTAAAACCCAAACTTAGCGTCCTTGAGCAGATTATTGCTGAGTAAGTGCCGCTTGCTAGCACTGTCAATGACTCCTTCCATTACTTTGTTGATGATGGAGAGTAAACGGATAGGACAGGGCATCTGTAAACGGATGGGGCATCTTGACAAATATATGAATAGGATGGGAATAGAGGGATACGGACCCAGGAAGTGTAGAAGATTGTAGTTTAGTCGGGCAGCATGGTCGGCACGGGCTTGGAGGGCCGAAGGGTCTGTTCCTGTGCTGTACATTTCTTTGTTCTTTGTTTGTTCTTTGACAGTAATTGGCTGGGTTGGATTTGTCCTATTTCTTGTGTACAGGACACACCTGGGCAATTTTCTACATTGCTGGGTAGATGCCAGTGTTGTAGCTGTACTGGAACAGCTTGGCTAGGGGTGCGGCAAGTTCTGGAGCACAAGTCTTCAGTAGCAACGCCAGAATATTGCCAGGGCCCACAGACTTTGCACTATCCAGTGCTTTCAGCCGTTTTTTGAAATCATGTGGGGTGAATTGAATTGGCTGACATCTGTGATGCTGGGGACCTCCTATATCTTCTGGTCTTATGGTCTACTCCATGCCATGTTGAGGGCAATGCCAAAGGCCCAATGGTTCTTATGCAAAGGCAAGTCATCTTTTCTTTCATTAATTGGGACTGTAGCAACTGAAAGGCTGGCCCCGTCTCACTTACGGAGTATTTTCAAGGGGGTGGATAGGCTGATCTCCTTGTTTGTCTGGGCGGGGAAGGTGGCCGGGATGAGGAAGGTGGTGCTGCAAAGCGGACGGCAGTCGCAGGGGTTGGGCCTCCCGAATCTGATGTACTATTATTGGGTGACGAATGCAGAGAAGGTTCAGGGATGGAATAGGAAGGTGGGTGAGGATGGAGGCAGGGTCATGCAGGGGGTCGGGGTTGCGGGCGCTGGCAATGGCGCCGTTCCCGTTGGCTCCGGGGAAGTATTCGGTTAGTCCGGTGGTGGTGCCATGCTGAAGATTTGGAGGCAGCATTTTAGGTTGGGAGCAGGGTCGGGTGTGTGGGGGGGAAGCCGACCAGGGAAAATCACGGGTTTGAGCCGGGCAGGATGGATGTGAGGTTCCGGGAATGGGAGGAAAAGGGGATTAGGGAGATGGTCTGTTTCTGGGAGGGTGCTTTACAAGCTTGGAGGAGCTGAGCAAGAAGTTTGGGTTAGCGCGGGGGTAGAGTTTCCGGTACTTGCAGATGCGGGGCTTTGCGAGGAAGGTTTTCCTGAGCTCCCCGATAGCACCTGCCTACTCATTGCTGAAGGGGGTGCTGTCAGCAGGGGAGGGGTTGGAGAGAGGAGTTGGTGAGGGGGGCTGTCTTGCCGATTTATGGGAGGATTTTGGAGGAGGATAAGGTGTCCCTGGAGGGGGTTAAGGCGAATTGGGAGGCTGATCTGGGAGGGGCGCTGGAGGAGGGATTGTGGTGCTGCGGAGGGTGAATGTCTAGATTTTATGTGCAAGGCTGGGGCCGATACAGCTGAAGGTGGTGTACAGGATGCACCTCACAAAGACAAGGATGAGCCGGCTATTTGAGGGGGTGGAGGATGTCTGTGAATGATGTGGGAGGGGCCCCGTGAACCATGTGCATATGTTTTGGGCCTGCCTGAAGCTAGAAAGGTTTTGGAGGATGGTGTTCAGCACCATCTCACGGGTCTTACATGTGGATGTGGAGTTCGGACCCCGGGAAGCCATATTCGGGGCGTCAGACCGGCCTGAGCTGCAGGCGGGGGCAGATGTTTCAGTCTTCGCCTCGCTGAACGTTCATAGGTGGGTCTTGTTGGGGTGGAGGTCAGCTTCTCCACCCTGTGCCTCGGTGTGGCGGGGGGACCTGCTGGAGTTTTTAGCCCTGGAAAAGATTGAATTTGCTCCGGGGGCCGGGGGGGCAGTGATGGGTTCTACAAAAATTGGGCTTTGTTCATTTTGCATTTTGGAGAATTGGTTACCATTGATTGCTGAGGGAGGAGCGGGGGAGGTATGGTGGATGGGGGGGGTTTAATGTGTTGGGTGGGTTTTGTTGCTGTTGTAAATTGTAAAAACATTGAAAATTTGGAATAAAAATACTTTTTTCAAAAATTCTGAAAGGCTGCTGTGATTTTTTTGTGCAAGATTTGCACCCAAGGAAGAAAAGAAACAGCCTTTTTAATTTATGGGAGTGGTCAATAGGAACTTATGTTTCTCTGACAGGTATGAACAACATGTTCCGCTTGATTGGTCAATCAAAACTGTAGCTGTGTTGCTTGCAACTGCAAGTTCCTGCCCAAGTAGTCACACAATGTTGCACTGCCCCCTCTCCAAACTTAAACACTTCCAGCTTCTTTCTAAATCCGTGCTGACAATCCTCGACACCCGTGGAGGGACTGGGTAATAATGATTCCGTCTTTTTTTCACCATTGGATTTACTGAGCCTCCCCCCGCAAGGTATCAGATTTCTCATTGGGTCTGCAGTGCAGACGGTAGCTACTTTTCGTCCATTTGTCTGCGGGAAAACTAGGAGCAAAATAAAAGTGAAAGGCTTTCATTTGTACAGCGCCCTCCACAATCTCAATATATCCTCAAGCGCTTGTTAGTCAATTCACTACTGTCTCAAGTGTAGTCACCACTCTGATGTAAGAAATGCAGCAGCAAGTTTACCCACAGCGATCTCCCACACACACAGCAATGAGATAATGACCAGACAATACACTCTTTCCTTCAGTATTGCTGATTCTGGGATGTATATTGGACAGGACGCCAGACTGAACTTCCCAGCCCTACTTCATAGCATGCGCTGCAATACTTTCTGACCATCTGAGATGGCAGACAGATTGACTTTCGCATCCAACGCACAGCAGCTCGATTATCGCAACTCTTCCCCAATACTGCAGTGAGGCATCTGCCTTGATTTTGTGTTTCAATGTGTGGAGTGGGTCATGAAGCCAGGGGCCTCTGACTCAGAGGCAGGAGTGTTGCTGCCACGCCACAGGTGAGACATAATAACCTGCTGTCATTTAATTTTAAGAATGGTTCCTGGTTGAAATGGCTGAGAATTATGCCTGCAGCAGAACAAGGATTAACAGCTGTGGTGCGACCATCAATTCACACGAGACGATGAGTAGAGGTGAACAGTGGTTTTAATACGCGAGATCTGTGCCTGACTGCGACTGCCCTGTACTGAGTGCCGCCTACAGGCTTACAGGTTTATATACCACCCCCGAGGGGGCGGAGCCACAGGCTCCGCCCACAAGGGCATCAACATAATACAACACAGTACAGTGGTGAATTGTAAAGCATACGTTCACCACAAGCTGTCGGTACAGGGTAGACCATATCGGCCTGGGAGGAGGGGAACCTCCTTCACTCGGAAGGTGGTCAACCTGTGGAGTTCTCTACCACAGGAGGCTGCGGAGGACAAGTCACTGAATATATTTTTAAAAGGAAATAGATTTTTAGATTCTAAAGGTGTCAAGGGGTATGAGGGAAGCGGGAGGATGGTGTTGACATAGAGCATCAGCCGTGATCATATTGAATAGTGGAGCAGGCTTGAGGGGCCGAATGGTCTATGCCTGCTCCAATTTTCTATGATTAGTTTCTACATTTGAGGAGAAATACCTCAGACTGAGGGTTATGCTGGGGTTCAAATGATGAGTTCAAATAATAATAATCTTTATAATTGTCACAAGTAGGCTTACATTAACACTGCAATGAAGTTACTGTGAAAATCTCCTGGTCGCCACATTCCGACGCCTGTTCGGGTACAAAGAACAAAGAACAATACAGCACAGGAATAGGCCCGTCGGCCCTCCAAACCTGTACTGGTCATGATACCAAATTTGGCCCAAACCCTAACAAAACAAAGAGAATTCAGAATGTCCAATTCACCTAACAAGCACGTCTTTCGGGACTTGTGGGAGGAAACCGGAGCACCCCACAGAGTCCAGTAAGTCTGGTAACCTGTAGGCTGGTACCAGACACGAAATCACCATGAGAGCCACCAGACTGCGGTCAAAAACCAGGCCGTTTCACCAATGCCCTTCAGGTCAGGCCGAGCCTGAACAGGGTCGGCGGGAGCATTCTGATCTACGTATCAGAAAGTTGTGTGGCCTGGACCCACTCTGGCGATCTGAGCATGACGACACTTCAATGCAATAGTGCAGGCGCAATTCTGCAGATCAAACATTCAACCAGTATGCAGGAGATGCCATGGTGCTATTTGAAGCAAGGGGATTGTCTCTGGTATCCCCCAAAGCAGAAAATGCAGGAAATACTCATCAGCACAGCCAGCAGCTGCGGGGAGAGAAGCAACCTTAACATTTCAGGCCAATAACACTTTTTGTTTTCAAAACGGGATGAAGTGATGTGGTAGTACCAGGTATTGCGGTACCTGAGAGGTGGATGACCATTGGTTAGACCCAGGAGTCTACCATTGGCTGATGTACATAGCTCCGCCCTGAGAGGCGGAGTATAAGAGCCGGTGCCGTCCCAGCAGCCTTCACTTTCTGTATCGAAGCTGCTGGGGAAGAGTTCTAGCAGATTAAAGCCTTCAGTTATGAATCACTTCGTCTTGAGAGTAATTGATTGCGCATCAATTTAATCTGCTACAACTTCAGTTGAAAGGATGGATCTCCGTATCAAACCGGAGTGCCTTCAGCTCAGCCCCCACGCAGACAATTCTGCTGCTATTTTCAAACATTGGCTGGCGTGCTTTAAGGGCTACCTCGACACGGCCGCCGACACCCCCACGGAAGGACAAAAGATGCATCTCCTACGCTCACGGGTCAGCCCTGGGATCTACCCTCTTATCGAGGAGGCGGCGAATTATGCTGCCGCGATCGAGCTGCTAGAAGGACATTATATCCGCCCTGTGAACCAGGTCTACGCTCGTCACCTGCTGGTGACTAGGAGGCAAAGCCCCGAGGAAACGTTGGAAGACTTCTACCGGGCGCTGCTGGTGCTGGGCCGAAACTGTGGCTACCCGCCAGTTTCGGGGAAGGAGCACACGGAACTTTTGATTAGGGATGCTTTCATGGCAGGTATGACCTCCCCCGATATCCGCCGAAGGCTCCTAGAAATGGACAAACTGGGACTTGCAGAGGCACGGGCCCTAGCAGGGTCCATGGACGTTGCCTATAAAAACGCGCTGTCCTTTGCTCCCGATCACGCGGCGGTCCCCTGGGCTGCGTGGCACCCCGTAGCGGGAGCCCCTCAGATCTTCCCCCTGACCCCGCAAGCCTGCACAGCGAGACGGCCCGCTAACGCCACCGGACACCGCTGTTTCTTCTGCGGGCAGGCGAATCATCCCCGCCCGCGCTGCCCGGCCCACACCGCCACCTGCAAAGGGTGCGGCAAGAAGGGCCACTATGTGGGGGTCTGCCAGGTCCGCGCCGTGGCCGCGATCTCTAGCGACTATCGGCAACCCCCCTTTCAGGCCCCGACCGCCCAGGGCTCACCGCCACCCCCCTACCCTAAAGCCATGTGCGACCCACGGGCGTGGCCATTTTGCCCCCCCGGACACCACGCTGGATGGGTGGGCGCAGCCATTTTGTCCCTCGCCGCCGCCATCTTCTTCATCTCCGGCCACCATGTGCGACCCATGGATGACGCCATCTTGGATGGGGCCCCAGGCCCCCAGCACAGCTGACTACATGCTGCCCGACCAGAACTCTCCATTACTTCAGCTGGCCTCGGTGACTCTGGACCAGAGTCGGCCCCGGACGCCTGAGAAAGCTACAACGACGATCTCCATCAACGGCCACGAGACGTTGTGCCTGATTGACTCTGGGAGCAGGGAAAGCTTTGTTCACCCTGACACGGTAAGGCGCTGTTCTCTTGTCACCCATCCCGTAAATCAAAGGATCTCCCTGGCCTCCGGGTCACACTCGGTGGAGATAAAGCGGTTCTGCCTAGCGAACATCACTGTCCAAGGCCGGGAATTCCACAATTTCCGCCTGTACGTCCTGCCGCACCTCTGCGCAGCCACCCTCCTTGGGCTGGATTTCCAGTGCCATCTGCAAAGCCTGACTTTTAAATTCGGCGTCCCTATACCCCCCTTACTGTCTGCGGCCTCGCGGCCCTTAAGGTCGACCCGCCTTCCCTGTTTGCGAACCTCACCCCAGATTGCAAACCCGTCGCCACCAGGAGCAGACGGTACAGTGCCCAGGACCGGACCTTTATCAGGTCGGAGGTCCAGAGGCTGCTGAGGGAAGGGGTCATCGAAGCGAGCAACAGTCCCTGAAGAGCTCAAGTAGTGGTGGTAAAGACCGGGGAGAAACAGGGTGGTCATTGACTACAGCCAGACCATCAACAGGTTTACGCAGCTGGATGCGTACCCTCTCCCCCGTATAGCCGACCTGGTGAACAGGATCGCATTAATACAAGGTTTTCTCGATGGTGGATCTCAGGTCTGCCTACCACCAGCTACCCCTCCGTAATGGTGACCGCCGGTACACTGCCTTCGAAGCAGACGGGCGGCTCTATACCTTTTTAAGGATTCCCTTCGGTGTCACGAACGGGGTCTCGGTCTTCCAGCGAGAGATGGACCGAATGGTTGACCGGTACGGCTTACGCGCAACGTTCCCGTATCTGGATAACGTCACCATCTGCGGCATGACCAGCAGGACCACAACACCAACCTCCACAAATTTCTCCAGACCGCGAAAATCCTTAACCTGACATACAATAAGGATAAATGCGTGTTTAGCACCGACCGTCTAGCCATTCTAGGCTACGTAGTGCGAAGGGGAGTCATAGGCCCCGACCCTGAGCGCATGCGCCCTCTCATGGAGTTCCCCCTCCCTCACTGCCCCAAGGCCCTAAAGCGCTGCCTCGGGTTCTTCAGCTATTATGCACAGTGGGTCCCCAACTACGCAGACAAAGCCCGACCCCTGATCCAGTCCACAACCTTCCCCCTGTCGACGGAGGCCCGCCAGGCCTTCAGCCGCATCAAAGCAGACATTGCAAAAGCCACGATGCCGCTATCGATGAGTCCCTCCCCTTCCAGGTCGAGAGCGATGCGTCCGACGTCGCTCTGGCGGCCACCCTCAACCAAGCGGGCAGGCCCGTGGCTTTCTTCTCCCGTACTCTCCATGCTTCCAAAATTCGCTACTCTTCGGTCGAAAAGGAGGCCCAGGCCGTAGTGGAAGCTGTGCGACACTGGAGGCATTACCTGGCCGGCAGTAGATTCACTCTCCTCACGGACCAACGGTCGGTTGCCTTCATGTTCGATAATGCACAGCGGGGCAAGATTAAGAACAACAAGATCTTGCGGTGGAGGATAGAACTCTCCACCTACAATTACGAGATCTTGTACCGTCCGGGGAAGCTGAACGAGCCTCCTGATGCCCTGTCCCACGGAACTTGTGCCACCGCACAAGTGGACCGCCTCCGATCCCTCCACGAGCACCTCTGCCACCCGGGGGTCACTCGTTTTTTTCATTTTGTCAAGACCCGCAACCTGCCCTACTCCACCGAGGAGGTCAGGACAGTCACCAGGGACTGCCAAATCTGCGCGGAATGCAAACCACACTTCTACCGGCCAGAGAGGGCGCACCTGATAAAGGCTTCCCGTCCCTTTGAAAGCCTCAGCATGGATTTCAAAGGCCTCCTCCCCTCCACCGACCGCAACACGTACTTCCTGAACGTGATTGACGAGTACTCCCGGTTCCCATTCGCCATCCCCTGCCCAGACATGACCACAACCACCGTCATCATGGCCCTCCAGGGTATCTTTACACTGTTCGGTTTCCCCGCATACATTCACAGTGATAGGGGTTCCTCCTTCATGAGCGACGAACTGCATCAATTCCTGCTCAGCAAGGGCACCACCTCGAGCAGGACGACAAGTTACAACTCCTGGGGAAACGGGCAGGTAGAGAGGGAGAACGGAACGGTCTGGAAGACCGTCCTGCTGGCCCTACGGTCCAGGAATCTCCCAGTCTCCCGCTGGCAGGAAGTCCTCCCGGTGGCTCTCCACTCCATCCGGTCACTGCTCTGTACAAGCACGAATAGACACCTCACGAACGTCTCCTTGTTTTCCCCAGGAAGTCCTCCTCCGGGGCCTCGCTCCCAACCTGGCGAGCGACACCCGGACCCATCCTGCTTCGGAAACATGTGAGGGCGCACAAGTTGGACCCGTTGGTCGAGAGGGTCCACCTGCTGCACGCCAACCCCCAGTACACCTACGTAGCGTTCCCTGACGGCCGCCAAGACATGGTCTCCCTTCGGGATCTGGCGCCCATCGGAACCCCACACGCACCCGCACCATTACCCCCACCCTCCCCACAGCACCTAACTGGAGGGTCAGTACTCCCGCTGCTCCTGCCTAGGCCCGAACACACACCAACGCCCCCTACAGGCGCCTTCCCCCCCGTCCACCTTTTGCCCCAACAGCGCCGCCTAGGAGTGACGAAGCTGCCTGGGAGGACAACATCATGCTCCCGGAGTCGCAACCGCCGGGACCACCATCAGAATCACCGCCGAAGCCCAGACGCTCCAGAAGGACGACCAGGCCACCCGATCGACTGATTGCTGCACTGTGCACACTTTGTTATTTCCCTCGACATCACGGTACCTCCATACCTGGTCATACCATGCGAAAGGCGACTATTAACGCTGGCCATCACCCCGCCGGGCTCTTTTTTAAAAGGGGGTGAATGTGGTAGTACCAGGTATTGCGGTACCTGAGAGGTGGATGACCATTGGTTAGACCCAGGAGTCTACCATTGGCTGATGTACATAGCTCCGCCCTGAGAGGCGGAGTATACGAACCGGTGCCGTCCCAGCAGCCTTCACTTTCTGTATCGAAGCTGCTGGGAAAGAGTTCTAGCAGATTAAAGCCTTCAGTTATGAATCACTTCGTCTTGAGAGTAATTGATTGCGCATCAAGTGAATAGTTTTGATGAAAGGTTGTTGACCTGAAACTTTAATTCTCTCCCAAGAGGCTGTTGAGTAATTCCAGCATTTTCAGCTTTTATTTCAGATTTCCAGCCTCTGCAGTATTTTGTATTAGTTCCCCCGGGTGTTTTGACCAATATTTAGCCCTCAGCCAACACCAATTGAAAGCAGTTGATCTCGGTTGTGTGCTTCCCAACATTAGAACAGTGACGGCTCTTCAGAAAGTGCTGCATTGGTGGGAAAGTGCTTTGGTGCTGCCTGAGGTTATGAGACAAGCTATTTAAACGCAGGTGATTTATTTTACTTTTAAATATGACTCCATTCTGGCACCTTGTAGCTGATTCTTAACCCCCTTAAGCTAACTAGGGCTTTTATGATATTACCCAAATTCTAAGATTTAAGAAAACCTGCTTCTTCATTTTTAAATTGGCTGTGGCCTTATTTCAATGCTGGCCCATACTCCCTGGCCTGGTGTCCACTGCTAATGTTTGAATTGCAGAAAAGCTGAGGAGCAACCAGAATCACACATTTTGATAGGCCCACGACCAGTGAAGTTGTCTTTAAGTTGAACTTGACATGTTGGGAGTTAATCCTACCTGTGAGGGAGTGAGTAATTAATTAGCCATAGACCACAAAGGACCAAAGGCATCTATCTCTCCATTAAAAAGAGAGAGAGAGGGAGAGAGAGACAAGTATTTATAAATACAGTAGTTAGCGAGGCACCACTCCACAGGCCTGAGGCAAGGGGTGGAGGCAGGCAGGCCTCCATGAAGTACCGCAGAGCGTGCAGAGAAGACAGCAAGATGGCACATCCACAGCACCAATAGCACCAACAGAACCCACATTCAACTGCACGGCATCTTAAATTTAATATGAAGTCACATATTTAAAAATAAATATTTTTTAAAATTCCAATGCCTCAGATCATTTTGAAATGCTTTCCTTCATGTTTGCACTTTGGGTGAAATAAGATAAAGGGTGCGATTTCCCCCCAACGCTGCGCCCAGCGCCGATTTGGGCATGCTGGGAGCATCGTGGGAGAGGCCCAAGTTGGGCTTCGCAAATTCTCGCACGAGTCACCCGACCCACGGCACCCGGCACAATCTAGATCACACCCTCGCCGGGCTTCATCCAGATGATCGGCCCAAATATGCAAGGCCTAGTTGAGGCCACATTCTCTTGGCGCGCGGGTGTCATGGGCCACAGCAGCGAGGCCCCACCTGGTCACCGATTAGAGACCAGGTGGGTGGTCGGGGACAGGGCAGTACCCTGGCACTGCCTCTGGCACCTGGGCAGCCTGGCAGTGAGGAGCCAGTCTCGATGTCGCGTTCAGTTCCCCATTGCTGAGCGATTTTCCAAGTGTAGGCTCGACCGGGGGGGAACTCCCCAAGGTCCAGACAAATGACCAAGTGTGGGTGAAATGACACCTAGTCATTTTCTGGAAGATTGCGGCCCAAAGGGTGGCATTTCTTGGCGGTGGAATAATTTGCACTTTTGTCGATCAGGTGACCCTGATGTCAAGTGTAGGGTGATGCTCCCTCTACTCTACCCGAATAGCATGCCTGAAATCCATCATCAGGCGTATCAATCGGCGCAATTCTCCATGAAGGTTTCTCACTGTGGTAGCGAGCGAGAATTGGCCCGAGCTTCCCGGCGCTCGGCCCATTGAGGCCGGCAACACAATTCACCGTCAATTGGTCCACTTAACGAGGCCTCACGGGCTTCTCGCCGCACATGAAGGCTCGCCAGCTGACTCGCCGGCACCGCGCTCGCCAGCCCCCCGCTAGCAAGGTCGAGCAGCACCTAAGCTGCGCTTGCCCAGCCAACCCCAGCCAGCTGGCAGCAATGTCACCGAGGGGGCCAGCCCTGAGATTCTAGGATGCTGACCTGGGGAGGCCGTGGAGGCCAGGAGGGATGTCCTGTTCCCCTGAGGTCCTGGAGAGTCAGCCACAAGGCAGCCAGTGCCACCTGGGATGAGGTGGCGGCAGCTGTGAGCTTGGGGTGTGTGACCAAGGGGACTGGCCTCCAGTGCCGAAAAAAGTTCAACGAATCTACACCGGGCAGTATGAATGAGTAGACACCAATGCTCCCCCCCCCCCCCCCCCCCAAGGGAGCATCCACTGCAAACTCCCCATGCAAGCCCCAACTCTTCCTCCATTCCCTCCCCCTTCAACCTCTCCCCAACCCTCCCTTCATTTCCCCACCACTGTGAACCACGCGTGTGGCTAACAATGTCTCCTCAGGAAAATCTCTCCCCTAATCGTCGGGAGAGAGCCCAGACTGGCGGAGGGATGTTGGACTTAAGAATCCTCACCTCCTTCAAGAAGCGTGACCTGGAGGTGACCGGGGTGGCCGAGGACAAATCGATCACCCACGCGGAGGCTGGCGGACGTCCCAGAGGTAAGGAACCACCGGCCCCACCCGGGGAACCTATCAAACGTGAGTCATGATTGCCTTGCTGACTGACCCATCCCTCCCACTGACCACATGTCCATTCTCCAGCCAATGGCGCCGGCCCATCCCGGGCGGTCCCCTCTCCTGACTCCGAGGAGACCACCTCGGAGGAGAGCTCCGAGGATGCCACCGTTATAGTTGTGGCACAGCTGTCACCCCACCCTCCACCAGCGCGGATACACACACCCCGGTGGGACATGTTAGTGGCTAGGCTTCAGGGGCACAATCTGGTGAGCACCTCACCACTGATGGTGTGAATCAGGTGGAGGCAGGAACCCCCAGGCGAGACAGCAGTCGGAGGGCTGCTGGATTCAAGGACCCAGCTGGGTCCCAGCCTGATGCTGAGCCTGTGGTACAGAGGTACTCGGAGCTGATCGAGATGGTGGGATACAGTCGTGACATTCAGGGGAAGGTGTCACTCCAGCAGATCCATAGCCGATTGGAGGAGTCCCAGAGGCTATGGGCGCAGGAGATGTCTCCGGCAATGTGTGGCACCAAGGCCAACACTGCGAGGGTGACGACCACAGTGGAGAGCTCGGTGCACGATGTCGGCACAAGTGATGGTGTCCTAGGCGTCGCAGTCAGTGACAGCCATGGCTGAGGGCCTCGGCAAAATGTCCGACTAACTGGGGTACGTCACCCAGTACCAGGCCATGAGGTTCTGCAGGGCATGTCCCACTCTCAGCTGGGAATGGCCGAGGTGCTTAAGAGCTTGTCCCAGTCGCAGGTGGGCATTGCCGTGGCGCTGCAGAGCATGTCCCAGTCACTGAGGAGCATCGCTGAGGGCATCAACATGATGGTGGGGACCATAGGGAACCGCCAGGACCGGCAGAGCCAGATGGTGCAGGAGCATCCTGGCCTCGAACTAGATGCCCCTCCGTCCCAAGGTGAATGCCAGGGCCTTATGGGCACTGACCGGGAGGGGGGGGCATTGAGTGCCAACCCGGACCCATCCCATGGAGTGGTGACAGTGGTCACCAGCTCCCCTGAGTTCCATCCCTCTGATGAGGCTGCTTCTTGGGGTCAGCACACGGGACAGGGTGGCATGGCTGTGTATCTGCCACCGAATAGTGAGCCGGAGCCCTCTGGCCCCAGAGCCCCAAGAGATCACCCGCCAAGGGCATCGAAGGCCACGGGATGGGGTAAGCAGCTGACTGCCTCCACCTCTGATGTGCATCCTGGAGCAACACCTAGAGCTAGTGGTAGAGTTAGGAGGGTGAGGCACGTTGACGATCACTTGTGGGCACCGGGGGAGAGGGTGGGGAGGGTGGCTGGGAGTTGGTGGGGTGGGGGGGGGCGCGCCATCGGGAGTGGGGTATTGTCAACTGCATTAAAAACCTTTTTATACAACCATTATGATGCCTCTGTCACTTTCTTCCGCAATGTGGCTGACCTTCGGACCTTTTGCCCATCTGTCTAGGCATCTCCCCCTCCCTGTGGTATTCACCCACCCTCCGGCTGTGTCCCATTCCCTGGGTGTTCGGACGTTGGCTGCTGCGTGTGTGGTATTGCCTCCCGCAGTGTTCAAGCACAGTGTCCAGTCATCAAGGTGTGATAGGGATGCTAGGCAATGACTCCCGCATGTTACAAGGTCGCCCACCCACGGGATTCCACTTGGCATGTGTGAATTTTTCACTTAACCACGATTGCCAATTCCCTATCAGCGATAGCCTTCAGCTGCACTGCCAGGGGGCTCAGCAATCGGTGGGGGTTATGGGTGGTCGTTGGGGCAGGCGGGCAGGGACAAGGGTTGCCCCCGGAATGGGTGCACACGATCCAAGGGTGGTGCTGCAAGCTGTTGCCCGACGGTTGCCACCCCAATGCCCTCACGTTCCTTTGGCGTCCCATCCTCAGCCGAGGGTCGCTCACCCCCACCGAGCACTGGGGTGGCAAGCCCACCACCCCCAGGCTCTTTGCCTGTGAGCAAAGATGGCTTCTCACCTCCTTGCCTCCCCACAGAAGCCCATCCGCCAGGTTCATGTATTTCAAAAGGAGCACTAATCAGCACCAGCGTGACCACTTGCCGCCTGCCTAGTTCTTGTCTTTGGCCTCTCCCGCTATTCACCGGCCTCATTTCGCTTGAGCGAGAGTAAAGAGGCCGGAGAATCGGGCCCAATATTTCCATTTATCTATTCTTTCGCTGCCTCGAGATGCGATGGTCGACTTGAACCAATGTTAGCATGCATGTTCAGCACTTTAGTGTGACAATCCCTTGTCTTCCACATGAGCATAAACATTAACTTGTTGAAAATAAACAGAGAGAAAGACATCATGCAATGATGTTAAGCATACACTCACATTATCAATGGGAATCCTGAGCTTTGGTGTTCGACTGAGTCGAGGCTTCCAGAACTCAAGCGATTGAGTGAGAGGAGAAATCACAAATATAACGACTCACGGCAACACACGGTTCCATCAATGAATACATTGTAAAGGCTGTGTAAATAGCATGGTATTGTGTCAGAGAAATGTGGAAGTAAAATGCCTATCAGCACACAGACCTGTGAGGGTTTGCTTAAAGATATCATGAGACAAAAGCTGCAGAGTGGGCTACACCATGGGGTTTACCCCTCCTTCTTTCTTCACATTTGTGGGCCATGGGATGCTTCTCTTGTCCAGATTTTCCTCCTACTCTGCTACTCACCTCCTTTTGTCATAATGAACAAAAAGACTCACATTTATACAATTTATACAATCTCTTTCATAACCTCGGACTTCCCAAAGCACTTTATAGCCAACTGAATCCTTTTGAAGTGTGGTCGTCTTTGTAATGTAGAAAAAATGGCAACCAATTTGCAACAAGCAAGGTGAGAATAACCAAACAAATTGTATTTTGTTTCAGTTGTTGAGAGATAAATATGCAGAATTCCCCAACTCTTCTTCAAAATACTGTCGTGGGATGTTTTACACACAGGTGAGAGGGCGCTTATTCATCACTTCATCAAATTGCAACACCACCAACAATGCAGCACTGGAACATCAGCCTAGATTTTCATACCACAATCTGCCACTTCTTATGTGGTGGCACCGATCTGAAACTTTAACGTGTTTCTCTCTCCACACACGCTGCCTGACCTGCTAAGTGTTTTCCGCATTTTCGATTCTTATTTTAGATTTCCAGCACCTGCAATGTTTTTGCTTTTGCTTTTGTGTGAAACAAAATCAAACTGGGAAGGGCATGAGGGAAAAAGAAAAAGTGTGAGAATAATTGTGCATAACTAAATGATTTGGATGAGAATGTAGGAGGCATGGTTAATAAGTTTGCAGATGACACCAAGATTGGTGGCATAGTGGATACTGAAGAAGGTTAAATAAGATTGCAACAGGATCTTGATCAATTGGGCCAGTGGGTCGATGAATGGCAGATGGAGTTTAATTTGGATAAATGTGAGGTGATGCATTTTGGTAAATCAAATCAGGGCAGGACATACTCAGTTAATGGTAGGGAGTTGGGGAAAGTTACAGAACAAAGAGATCTAGGAATACAGGTTCATAGCTCCTTAAAGGTGGAGTCACAGGTGGACAGGGTGGTGAAGAAGGCATTCAGCATGCTAGGTTTTATTGGTCGGAATATTGAATACAGAAGTTGGGACGTCTTGTTGAAGTTGGACAAGACATTGGTAAGACCACACATGGAATACTGTGTTCACTTCTGGTCACCCTATTATAGGAAGGATACTATTAAACTAGAAAGAGTGCAAAGGACTTGATGGTCTGAGTTATAAGGAGAGGCTGGATAGGCTGGGACTTTTTTCCCTGGAGCGTTGGAGGCTTAGGGGTGATCTTATAAAGGTCTATAAAATAATGAGGAGCATCGATAAGGTAGATAGTCAGCATCTTTTCCCAAAGGTAGGGGAGTCTAGAACTAGAGGGCAGAGGTTTAAGGTGAGAGGAGAGAGATACAAAAGAGACCAGAGGGGAAATTTCTTCACACAGAGGGTGGTGAGCATCTGGAACGGGCTGCCAGAGGCAGTGGTAGAGGCAGGTACAATTTTGCCCTTTAAAAAACAGTTAGACAGTTACATGGGCAGGGTGGGCATAGAGAGATATTGTCCAAATGCAGGCAAGTGGGACTAGCTTAGTGATAGAAACTGGGCGGCATGGACCAGCTGGGCCGAAGGGCCTCTTTCCATGATGTAAAGGTCTATGACTGTATGACTCTATAACTTAATCATTTATTCTGAATAATAATACAGCACATAGTTATATTATCATTAGATATCAGTTATCTCAATTCTCATTAGGAAATGTAGTCCAGGGTTGAGAAGTCACAATAGTGGTCTTTACGTCATTAGTGAGTCTTTATGAAATGAAATTTCAATATTGCATATTGATACGTGTGCTCAATAGACTAGGAGGAATGTTGACAGTCTTCAGCTCAACAATGTGGATGTGCACTCATGCCAACTGTAAGAGATTGGGTTACACCGGTAAGTATCAAATACTCTCCACCAATGATTTTCAAATCATTTTGTCTGTGGGACAAGTATTGGCACATTTCCAGGAAACCCCTGTGCTAACTTGTAAAAGATAGTGCTCGCTATCAACAATGACAGCCTTGGCAAATGAAATAATTGAGGATGTCTTTTTTTCAAATGTGATCTCGGGATACAGGCATTATTGGCAACGTTGTATTTATTGTCCACCCCTGGTCGTCCAGAGAAGATGGTGGTGGCCCTTCCCCTTAAACTACTGCAGCCCCTGTGGCAACAGTACACCTGCAATGCATTGGGGAATTTTGATCCTGATGACGAAGGAATAACCAAGTAAGGGTGGCATGTGACGAGGAAGGAACGTGAGTTGATAGTGTTCCTCCAACATTACTGCTGTTGCCCGTCTTGGCGGTACAGATTGCAGAGGTGGGAGCTGTTGTCAAAGATACATTGTTGAGTTACTGCAGTGCCTTATGTAGGTGAAACACAATGCAACCACAGTCCAACAGCGGTGAACTGAGGTTACTTTGAGTTCAGTTGTAGAGGTACCTGTCTCGAGGACTGCTCCATCCTGACATGTGACATCCAACTGAGGTGAGTGATGAGTATTCCATGACACTCTTCACTTGAGCCTTGTAGATGGTGGAGGAACTTTGAGAGGCTGTGATGTAATCCACGAGTGGCAAAGCACCCAAACTCTGTCCTAGTATTATAATCAGTGTAGATAGAACTGGTCCATTTCAGCATCTGATCAATGATGACCTAGAGAATATCAAAGATGGGGATCTGGGCAATGTTTGTGCAATGACGATCAAGGGGAGGAGGCTAGGCATCCCCTTGATAAAGATAGATAGAGGGCATCAGGGTGGCTCAATGGTTAGCACTGCTGCCCACGGCGTCGAGGACCAGAGATCGATCCCGGCCCCGGGTCACTGTCCGTGTGGAGTTTGCACATTTTCCCAGTGCCTGCGTGGATCTCACCCCCACAACCCAAGGATGTGCAGGGCAAGTGGGTTGGCCACACTAAATTGCACCTTAATTGGGGGAAAAAAAGAATTGGGCACTTTAGATTTTTTAAAAAGATAAAGGTGGGTCAGTACTCATCACTTACGTGGTATTACGAGCAGCACGGTGGTACAGTGGTTAGCACTGCTGCCTCACCGCTCCAGGGACCCGGGTTCAATTCCAGGTTTGAGTGACTGTATGGAGTTTGCATTTCCTCCCCTTGTCTGCATGGGTTTCCTCCGGGTGCTCCAGTTTCCTCCCACAGTCCAAAGATGTACAGGTTAAGTGGATGATAAATTGCCCCTTAGCACCCAAATGATTAGGCGGGAGTACTGGGTTACGGGGATAGGGTGCAGGCGTGGACTCCAAGGGCCAGTGCAGACTTGATGGACCCAATGGCCTCCTTCTGCACTGTAAATTCTATGATGCTATGATTGTTATGTGACAAAATGTTAATAGGCAAGTTAAGTGAGCATGGAGTTGGAGATAATGTATCAGCATGAGCAGAGGATTGGCTAACAGGCAGGAAACAGAGAGTGTGTGGAAATGCGGCATTTTCAACTTGGCAGGTAGTGAAATAGTCAGGTACCATAAGGGCCAATGCTCGGACCTCAGCTCTTTACAATAGCAATACAATTCAGTGGCTTAAATGTAGAGACAAAGAATAATGAATCTAAGTTTGCTGATGGCACAAAACTAGGTGGACAGGTAGGCTGTGGGCAGGGCACGGAGATATAGACAGGCCAAGTGAGTGGGCAACAAGATGCAGATGGAGTATAATGTCGGGTTACTCTCTTCGATCGAATGAATGGAAAAGCTGAATATCTTTTGAAAGGTAACAAACTTGTAAATGTTGATGTTCAGAGAGATTTGGGTGTGTGCATACAAGGAACACAGTAGGTTAGCATGCAGGTACAGCAAGCAATTAGATAGGCAAATGGTATGTTGGCCTTTATTGCAAGGGTATTGGAGTACAGTTGTACAGGGTTTTGGTGAGACCATAGCCAGAGTATTGTGGGCAGCTTTGGTCACCACATTTCAGAAAAGATATGCTTATGTTGGGGGCAGTACAATGAAGGTTCACTGGTTTCCTCCGGGTGCTCTGGTTTCCTCCCATAGTTCAGGGACGTGCAGGTTAAGTGGATTAGCCATGATAAATTGCCCTTAGTATCCAAAAAGGTTTGGAGCGGTTATTGGGATACGGGGAATAGGGTGGAAGAGAGGGCTTAAGTGGGTCGGTGCAGATTCGATGGGCCAAATGGCCTCCTTCTGCACTGTATGTTCTATGTTCTATGTCTCATATAAATAGGTCCCTGAAATGAGAGGGAAGGGAGTCCTATGAGGCATACGAACATACATATTAGGTGAGAAGGAGGCCTCTTGGCCCTTCGAAAACTCAAGTAGATGGTGGGTGACCTGATTGTAACCTCAACCCCACATTCCCGCCTACCCCGATAACCTTCCACCTCCATGATAATCAAGACTCTATCCAGTTCTGCCTTAAAAGTATTCAAAGACTCAGCTTCCACTGCCTTTTGAGGAAGAGCAATCCAGGCACTCACAACCCTCTCTGATCGAAGATTTTTTTTCCTCATCTCCGCCTTAAGTGAGCGACCCCTTACTTTTGATCAGTGACCTGATTGGTGTTGGGCTTTGCAAATTGCTTCTATTTTCTCTGGGGTTTAGGAGACTGAGAGCGGATCTCATTGAAACATACAAGATTCCAAAGGGCTTTGATAGGATGGTCACCGAGAGGTTGTTTCTGCTGGTAGGTGAATCTAACACGTGGGTGGGGGTGAGGGGAGGGGGTGCAGTCTCAGCATAAGAGAGTGGGCTGAGATGGGGAGAAATCACCTCACTCAAAGGATGGCGAATCTTTGGAATTCTCTATCGCAGAGGGTCGTGGAAGCTCCTTTGTTGAATATACTCAAGGCTGGGATGGACAGAGTTTTGATCTCTCAGGGAATTAAGGGAATGGAGGGAGTGGTGGTAGTGGGGGGGGAGGGGGGGGGGGGGGGGAAGGGGGACATGAAAGTGGAGTTGAATCCCAAGATCAGCCACGATTGTATTGAATGGCGGAGCAGGTTCGATGGGCCGTGTGTTCTACTCCAGCTCCTAGTCCTTGTATTAATGCTATTGGCATTTTGCCAGCTGAAGGCTGGTTGCTGCAGACTGCAACAGTTTGCTTCACTACCAGAGCCACGGGAATAGGACCAGAATCACCAGCACGACAACCCCACTGTTCACCTTCGCGCGGAGGGAAGGCCACATGAAGCAGCTGGAGATGGTCGGAGCGAACACGTTACCCTGGGGCGGGGGGATAAATATCGCCCAGGGAAACTGGGGAACTCTCCCGCTTTTCTCCGGCACGGTAGCACAGTGGTTAGCACTGTTGCTTCACAGCGCCAGAGTCCCAGTACGATTCCCGGCTTGGGTCGCTGTCTGTGTGGCGTCTGCACGTTCTCCCCGTGTCTGCGTGGGTTTCCTCCGGGTGCTCCGGTTTCCTCCCACAAGTCCCGAAGACGTGCTTGTTAGGTGAATTGGACATTCTGAATTCTCCCTCTGTGAATCCGAACGGGCGCCGGAGTGTGGCGACTAGGGGATTTTCACAGTAACCTCATTGCAGTGTTAATGTAAGCCTACTTAATATAGAATTTACAGTGCAGAAGGAGGGCCATTCGGCCATCGAGTCTGCACCGACCCCTGGAAAAAACACCCCACTTAAGCCCCACACTTCACCCTATCCCCATAACCCAGTAACCCCACCTAACCTTTTTGAACACTAATGGCAATTTAGCATGGCCAATCCACCTAACCCACACATCTTTGGACTATGGGAGGAAACTGGAGCACCCGGAGGAAACCCACGCTGACACGGGGGAGAACGTGCAGACTCCGCAGACAGTGACCCAAGCCGGGAATCAAACCTGGGACCCTGGAGCTGTGAAGCAACCGTGCTAAACACTGTGCTACCGTGCTGCCCACTTGTGACGATAAAGATTATTATTATTAAAATAATGAAATAATGTCATGGGATCTTTGAGAGTGGTCAGAGAGGGAAGACTCAGCATCTGAGAGGCAGCACCTCAGAGAGTGCAAGCAGCCCAGCGTCCCCGCATTGACTGGTGTGTCCGCCTTGGTTAAGACTGACCTCTGGAGCTAGCCTTGACCCCACATGGTGGAGGTTTGAACACTCTTCCAAAAAACTGCAATTGATGCTCCATCAGCTGTTAATTTAAAATCTGAGATCGATAAGTATTTTGTTAAGCGAAGGCATTAAGGGACATGGGCAGCACGGTAGCACAGTGGTTAGCACTGTGGCTTCACAGCTCCAGGGTCCCAGGTTCGATTCCTGGCTTGGGTCACTGTCTGTGCGGAGTCTGCACGTTCTCTCCCGTGTCTGCGTGGATTTCCTCCGGGTGCTCCGGTTTCCTCCCACAGTCCAAAGACATGCAGTTTAGGTGGATTGGCCATGCTAAATTGCCCTTTGTGTCCAAAAAGGTTTAAGCGGGGTTAATGGGTTGCGGGGGTAGGGTGGAAGTGAGGGCTTAAGTGGGTCGGTGCAGACTCAATAGACCGAATGGCCGCCTTCTGCACTGTATGTTCTATATTCTAAAGGCAGGTCTGTGCAGTTAGGCCGTACATCAGCCATGATCTCATTGAATGGCGAGGCAGGCTTGAGGGGCCGATGGGCCGACTCCTGTTCCTATGAGCTTTTCTTTCCAAGACGCCTCTCCCTTTTTCTTGTCAGAGAGATAAGGCCTTATGGGATCTCCGGGGAAAAGGGAAACAAAACTGGGGGCTGAATCTCCTTGGGTGGAATCATGTCACACTGACATACACATTAAGAGTCTCGCTTGGTATCATCGCTCTGATGTTAAGGCAAATGTGCAAACACACACAAGGACAAAGTGTTGAGGTAGGCCAATAATAACAGGGAAAACGTGTTGGGGGGGGGGGTAATGTGTCAGTTTAAAGGGGTTCTCGGTGTTGAAAGAAAAAACCCCAAACATTTCAGTTGGAACATTCTTCATTGAATCCGAACTGACTCCAAGTCATGATCACAGCTGAGTTTAAATTTATGAATTGCACAGTTTTATCTCTGGCTGGGGTGGGGGGTGGGGGGTAGTTGGATTCCGTCCAGCCTTGATTCCGTCACATTGTATCCAGATCTCAAACCCCTTTGATCTTTCTGTGTGTTTTATTTTCCGTCCTTCTCTCGTTCCCCTTACCCGGAAGTGAACCGTTGTAGCCTCAGCTGGCACACGTGGAAATATCTGCGTTTTTTTTGTTGGTTGGGCATTTTCCCAAATGTAGGAGGGGAGGGAGAAGAAAGCGGCCGCCGAAAGAGTCAAAGGGACAGAGCCGGCTCCTCCTCCTGCTTTCCAAGATCAGCCCCCCCCCCCCTCTCTTTAACCTGCTTCTCACGCAATGTGCAGCCCAGAGCAGGAATTTATGCAGCAACAATAACAAGAGGGAGAGAGAAAAAGAGGAATTTCTGGAGCAATATTAAAACAGATTGCACCCCCGCCCCACCTCCTGCCTCCCTCTGCAAAACTTTTAAAATCCCCTCAAAGAAAAGCCTCCTGCAAAAAAAGTATTTTTTGCCTCCCCTCCTCCTCTCTCCCTTTCACTCACTCCTCACCCTCTCCCCCCCCCCCCCCCCCACCCACTCAAATTGTTTATCCAGATTTATCCTGTCGGCAGGATGAAAGGGAAGGAGAGGGGTCTCAGGGATGATGTTTCCCACACCGAATTTAAAGATGTTTAAAAACACACACACAAAAAGTGCTGGCACCCCCCCCCCCCCTCACTTGCTGGGGGCTTGTCCTGATGTTCAAGGTTCCTCAGAGCCACGTCTAGCCTGTGTCGGTCAGATCAAAGGGTCTTGTCCCACAATCTTTAAATACAATTCTCTCTCCCTCTCACTCCCCCCCCCCCCCCCCACCACTCTCACTCCGTTTTTGTTCGACTCGATCCTGGCTTTTACCTTATTTTCATACCTAGACCGTATCGGTAAGAGCAGGGATTGGTGCAATATTTATGTTTTAATTGTCCTTCACGCTTTGTAGATGGGATCAGCCCAGAACACACAAGTTAGTTGAGTTAGGTGTGATCCCCTCCCCTCTTCAAATCAATGCAATGTCTTTCGCCGTCTTTCTCTTGGCTGAAGTCAGTTGTTGTTGATGTTGCGAGTCTCTGTGTTTTGAGTTTGAGGGACGGTCGGTCAGATCAGAGGGACCTTACCCCCCCCCCCCCCCCCTCCCTCCACTCCATCACAAACACACTCTCTCTCTCTCTCTCGCTGTGTGTCTCAGTCCCACTGGCGGTGCAACAGGTCCCTGCTCCAGTGTTGCGTTGGAGTCGAAGCTTCCTGAGCTTAATGAGCTTGGCATAAATCAAACCCCCTCCTCCTTCCTTCTGCCCCCCTTTTCTTTCTTAATAGAGCGCCAAACCATATTGGAAAGGGTTCAAAGGCACGCAGTCCAAACTGGGCAAACCCTCAAATCGATCACACTGCAAGAGGAGAACAGTTATTTGGTATTAAGATTGCTTTTAGAAAAAGAAAATCTTATTTCCGCGAGAACAACAGCTGTCGAAAATATTACAAATTCATGAATTGTGGAATCTAATGGGGTGGGGGTGGGGGTGGGGGGGGGGGGATGAGACAATTCGGCCTATCGTGGATGTGGCAGACCTTTGAAAGAGCAGCTCATTTGTCCTTCATTCTCTCAGGTATCCCATGCCCATACAAATAAAGCGCATCTTAAGTGAACAGGCCACCCATATTCAAGTGGGTATAATGGTTGAGTGTTAGAGAAAAAAATATATACATAACGAGAGATGTCTGGGGGAACTGGACACCACCTGACTGGTAAATAAGATTAAAAACAACCCGCAAAAAAGAGAGAGATGGCATTTCCTTACTATTAAGCATGACATATTCAGGACATCCTGGCCAATGTGGACTTCCCGTGTACGGTTGAAGGTTTCTTTGTCTAGGGCAGAAGTTGACTTAAGATTTTCAAGTGCATATTTATTTACACGGGGTCCGGGATTCTGCTGTGGTTTTCACACACACACACACACACAAATGTGAGTTCAGATAATAAACAGAGAAAAGGGCTGCACTATTGTGGTTGGGACTGTTTGACTTTCCTTTGAAGAATTCCCCCGGTTTTAACATAATATTATTTTCCTGTGTGTGTGTTTTTTTTTAAAAGGAACGTTTTGGGAAAGGAGCTGCCCAGCATACCCAATCGTACCTGTAGTAGTCCTGTATTGTGTAAGGGATGGATGTAACCGAATGCCTTTGATCTAAGGTGCCAAGTTGATGTGGGACGTTTGATCCAGGCATTTTGCACACTTATAAAAATGCAGCTTTAAAATGGGAAAGTGGTTAACGTAGCTTCCTTCTCGCTAATGGAAACGCCGGTTTAAAAATCCTTGGAGTACTTTCTTTTTTTCAGGAGGGTTTTTTAAACATTCTAAAATCCTGAGGTTAAACCCCACCACGGTGTGTGTGATCCAGTGAGCATTAAACACAAATAAGGCGCAAAAGTGGGGTTTAAAATAGTGCTGGTGATCCTGGGCATTGATTTGGGGGGGGGGGGGGAGGAAATTCTGGCTGTGTGTTGTAAAATCTCTGAGGTCTTCGCCTGCAGAGGCTGTTCTGCATCTCATTACAGTTCTTGAAGGACAATTGCAGAGCTCCCCCACTCCCCCCCCCCCCAGTCAATCAGAACTGTCAATCACTCCGGCGGCACAGCTTTGATCTCTCCTCGCCTCCCTCCTCTGCTATTTCTCTCTCTCTCTCGCAAGCATTAGTCTCCGCCGTCTACAAAATACAACCAACCAACATAGTCTTTGCTTTTTAACTAGCTTCACTCCCAAGACAGCGAGAGAAAACAGAAAGTAGGCGAGAGGGTCAGACAGAGAAGAGGAGAGAGAGAGACAGGGGGGAGATTTAGCAATCTCTCCTCCAGCAACTTGAGGATTATTTTTATTTTTTTTGCCAAAAAAAGATTTCTGAAGGACTGGCTTATTTTTTGTGAAGTCGGTTTTTTTTTCTCTCCCGCTTCTAAAGATTCCAGATCTCTTACCCGCCCCCCCCCCCCACCCCCATATTTTTTTTGTTTGTGGGGGGGGTGTTATAACAAGAAAAACCCTCTTGCATTTTGTGCAAAAAAGTTCCAACAACAATAAAAAACAGTGAGGATGCCGCAGTTGAACGGCGGTGGCGACCCGGAGCTTGGGGCGAACGACGAGATGATCTCGTTCAAGGACGAAGGGGAGCAAGAGGACAAAATCCTGGCGGAGATCAGCGCCACCGAGGAGCGGGATCTGGCCGACCTCAAGTCATCGCTGGTCAACGAGTCTGAGATTAACCCGGGCAGCGAGAGCAACAGCAACTCGGCCGAACCCGAGGTAACGACAGAGAGAGAGAAAGGGGGGGGGGGGGGGGGGGACCTTTGTAACCAACAAAAACAGGAGATAGTAACACACACAGAACAAACCGCGGACACATCGTCCATCCCCACTGCTACCCTGGTAATAAGCTCCCTCACCACCCCCAACCTTTTATTTTACCCTGCCTCTCTTTTAAAAGCAAACTTGTTGCTGACTTTCTAGGTGGGCAGACGAACACAAGTTAGCGAGGAATCCTTTCGGGACAAAGTGAGAGTCAGCACCGAGGAAGGTGAGCAAACTGCTTAAAGCATTCGCTTCTTCCCAGTCAACTTTGTGTTATCTTTATTAATGTGTAATTTCTGCTGTGATTTCTCCCCCCCCCCCCCGCTTTCCCACTAACCCCCCTTTCACACTACCCTCCCCCCCCCCCCTCTTATTTAAAAAAAACACTTCAGGAGGTAAAAGACATGATGCAGCGATGTACAAGAACCCAGCCTACTGCACTTATCAACCGGGATACATCATGGTCCCCAACCTCAACAGCGACCCTTACCTGAACAACGGCTCCCTCTCTCCTCCTGTCCCCAGAACGGTGAGTCGCATCAAGACTAGTTTGCAAGTGACTATTTACAAGGGAGATGTTAGTAAACAGCATCTTCGTCGTCCCCCCAACCAAGTTTAGCTCAGGTGGCGAGTCAAGACTGTCACCAGCTATCACTCACTCCCCTGATGTCCCTCTGGACATTAAAACAAACACTTCACAGCCTCTGATTCTCTCTCTCAGTTAAGATCCCTGTTACGTTGTCGTTAAGTTCCACTTTAAAAAGAAATCCAGTTAGCACGCAGTCAAGACTGTTGTGTGTGTGTGTTTTGTCAACATTATTTACTAATGACTTTATCTGTAATGCAGATGAGAAGCTGACTTTTTTTTATATTGCTTGACCTGTTTCACATTTCGGATTGTTTTGTCTAGAAGCAGCACCGCTGTCTCTCTGGCAGATAAGAGATTTTTTTGTTGTTGCTTTAAGCCCAGAGAGCAGCAGGGAAATGGCCTAACACACACAAAGCAGTTTTAACCGCTAAGTTTAAATAGGCCAGAAGATGAGCATAACAGGCTGCTACTGAAGACAGTGTTCACCGAGAAGGTGCAGAATGGGGATGGGTGTTTGCAGTCCCTGCCTCCTCACCATCCTCCCCCAAGGCTGGGGACTGGGGCGAGATGCAGTGGAGGGGAAGCCTGTTGATTTAGGAGCATTAAGACTCTGGTGTTTGTCAGTTAGACAGTGGGACCATGCATGCTGATTGTCAGAGCACAGTCTCTCCCTCCCACCCCCATGTGTGTGTCAGAAGGAATCCTTATCCTTAAAAGCAACATGTGAGAGAAAAAAGTCTGCAATTTTGTCAGGCGGGGGTTGTGGATTTAAGATTTTTGCCATGTGATGAACGGATGTTGCAAAGAAGAGTAACCCTCATGATAGAATGTTTTGACTTCACTTACACAGTTGTGTTGGATGACTGAAGATCTGGTGCCACTCCAATCAGCTCTTTGAAGTTGGTCGCCCACGTTGAAATACTGACCAAGAAGCCACAGGGTTTCTCCCAGAGCAAATTGACTACATGGTTCAATCCCAGAGCCAATGTGGGTTAAACTCTGGCTGAGGATGCAGCAATGCTACAATGTCAAACCTTAACAAACGTGTTCTTTTGCCTGTGGTGTGTGCCAAAGTTGAGGAGAAATCTGCTTGCATGCAGGTTAGGGTTTCAGGACTTGTTACGGTGGTGACTTAACCATCCTTGGATTTTAACATCCCATTCGTTCTATCCTTCTTCAAAACTTGGATGCCTTCCTATTTCGGAGTGTATTTTCCAAAGGATTCTCTGACTCTGCCCAGAGTGCTTTGTCAGCCCTCCACTGGTTGGCAGTCTGTTGTGGACCAGCTAGTTGCAGTGATAATGTCAGCTGGTGTCATCCAGATTGGTCAGCTTCTCACATTGTCCTGTGGTCTGTCTCACTAAGTGCACTTTAAACTGTGGGATCTACGGCGCTGAGGTTGCAGGTTCGATCCTGGCCCTGGGTCACTGTCTGTGTGGAGTTTGCACATTCTCCCCGTGTATGTGTGGGTCTCACTCCCACGACCCAAAGATGTGTAGGTTAGATGGATTGACCACGCTAGATTGTCCCTTAATTGGGAAAAAAAAAGTTGGGTGCACCCAAATTATATTTTAAAAATACACTGTGGGATAACAGCATGTCTATGATTTGCGGGGGGGGGGGGCATACCAAATGGTTATACCTATCAGGAAAGACTCCACAAGCAGGGGTTCTTTTCTTCAAAGCGCAGAGGGACGAGAGGTGGATTGAAAATGAAATGTAATGAAAATGAAAATCGCTTATTGTCACAAGTAGGCTTCAATGAAGTTACTGTGAAAAGTCTCTAATCGCCACATTCCGGCGCCTGTTCGGGGAGGCTGGTACGGGAAGACCTCCAGATTACTGGAGGTCTTTAAAATTCCGAAGTAGATTTAAGAGAAATTGTTTCCACTTAACAAGTAGTCCAGAACTAGAGGGCATAAAACTATATAATGTTCACCAATAAACTCAGGAAAACATCTTTACTTGGAGTGGTGAAACTTCATGTGATACAGTCAAGGCAAATAGCATTTAAGGCAAAGCTAGATTAGCAAATGAGGGAGAAGAGAATAGAAAGATACATTGATAGATGGAATGTAGTCGAGTGGTGGGGGGGTTGCTCATGCAGAGCAGAAACATTAGTAGATGTGTTGGGCTCAATGGCCTGTTTCTGTGTTGCAAACTCTATGTTATACTATGGAACGTAATTAAGTTACTTGAGTAAAGTCGTATTGATTGACCTGGACGCATGTGCTACAGCGCTCTCACAAGTCAGACTGGCAACAATGTGACCCATGCGTATTTCCCATTGCTCTCAATCTGCAGGAGTTCCTAATTCATGGCAAGTGTAACTGCTGTTTGTCTTCAGGCAACACCAAGGTGAAAGCAACGACACCTGCTGCCCAAACTGTAACATCAGCCATGCGCAGTATTGCAGCATCCTGTAGTAGTAATGCTCAAAGGTGAAAGTGCAGTGCAGTATTTCTCTTGCATCATTTGACTTGTGTGCTCCTTGAAACCCTTGTAAAGCCATAATCCAAGTTCTGTTGACCAAGCTGGAGTCCATCTCCATTTGGGATCATTGAGCATCGTTTTCTATGGAGTTCTAGCATTAGTATTTGACACGTTGTCTGATTCTCTCACTAGCTCATCCCCTGGTGAAGGGGAGAAGCAGAGCTTCAAATCTACCTGCTAATCTTGGTAACTTTTCCACCCAAATGTTTATTGGAACCTTAGAACTCCTACAGTGCAGAAGGAGGCCACTGTGCCCATCAGCTCTGCACCGGCCACCCAAAAGAGGACCCTACCTCGGCCCAGTCCCCTGCCATACCCCCGTAATCCCACCTAACCTTCACATTTTTGGACTGCGGGAGGAAACTGGAGCACCGGAGGAAACCCACACAGACACTGGAAGAACATGCAAACTCCACAGTCACCCACGGTCCCTGGTGCTGTGAGGCAGCAGTGCTAACCACTGTGCCGCCATGCATGTGTGCGTTGCTGTTGGGAGTGTGCGCGGAAGCGTTTGTAGTAGTGTTATTGGGGGCATCATGCGATTGTTGCATGGGTGGCGCCACAGTTCAGTTCTGATGATTTGCCATAACACGCTGTTAACATAGTAGAATTCACTCTGACCTGGTATTTACATGCTACTGTGTCTTTGAAGCAGGGCATGCCTTGGATGGTTTCAAGTTACAGCCGAGATGAATGAGCTGAATAGCATTGAGGTTGGAGGTGCAAGGGAAAGGGCAGGGGCGATAAGCTAATCAGAGGTTCAAATGCATTTCACACATTGAGTTTTGGTTTGTATTAGGTGTGCATGAGGTGCTCATGCAAACGGCAAAATACTGGCAATGCTGGAAAATGAACCATAAACAGGAAATGCTGGAAATAGTCAGTAGGCCAGGCAGTGAGGTGCTAGTCTGACCCAGCAGTGAGCAAATTTACACCATTTCTTTCCTCAGTGCAACTTGTCCCACACTCACAGCACTTACAAATTTGGTACCAAACTGAGACAGACGTAAAGCAAGTTTATTTTGACGGGCAGTACAAAACTGGGTTTAAATATGGTCATCTTGAAGTTGGCAGTTTCTACGGCCTGTAACGATGTGATGTTGATGCATTTGCTTTATTTTTGCTCTGACATCGACGCTGCAAAAAAATACCATATCACCATTTGATTATTCAGCTCAAGTGGAAAATTGTGCTGATGATATTGGAGAGGAAGAAAATGGTGCTGTGTGCTTCTTGGGGTTTGGAATAGATATATGCAATTATTACCGAACATATAGTCTGGACGATCAATGTGGGAAGCAAAGATGTGCATGACCTTTATTAATGGTGTTGATGGCTGCACCCGCCTTATAAACAGTCTCTTAACACTTGGACTGGATTTCTTTTTACAAGGCTGTGTAGGTGCAAAATAGTGAGCAGCAGATGCAGTCAAAAATAAATATTCGCTCATGTTTTGCATGCCCAGTGACCTCTCTGTGGTCTGCGGTAGCATTTATACTTCAAGGTAAAAACATGTCGCAATTTCATGTAGTTTGTTCAAAGGATCTTGTGAATGAGTGAATATTCAGCGGCCCCATGTGTTTTACTAATTCAGCACTACAGTATTCACAAGAACAAAAACCTGCAAATGGTTACTTTAGCCAGCGGCTTATGATTACCGTACCCATATGTTGAAGATCCCTCCCACCTTGCACCAAATCTAATTCTTCCAGCACCCCTCGCTCACCTACATTTACTTCCAGTCCAGCAATGCACCAATTGTAAAACTCTTGCCCTTGAATTCAGCGCTCTCCTCGGCCTCGCACCCATGCAATCTCGGTAACCATCGTCTGCACTACCAACCCTCTGAAAACTGTGTTTTTCCAGCTCCGACCTCCGGTGTATTTCCCACCATACCGTTTAATTATTCCCACCATTGGCAGCTGTGCTATCAACCATCTAGGCCTTAAGCGTTCCCTAAATATCTTCACCTCTATTTCTTCCTCCTCTTCTCTGGCCCAGGCTAAAACCTACCTCCCTGACCAAGGTTTTGGTTTTCTGCCCCTAGTGTCTCCTTTTCTTGGCTTGGTGTCAATGTTTGTGAAATGTGTTAAGAGTGTTTTGTGTTGTTAGGGACTGCTGTATAAATGTATGGTATTGTTAAATGTCAGTGTTCTGCTGTTTTCAGCTCTATAGTGTGCACTGCTGTTACTGGTTAGAGCTCCTCTATTTCAACCATAGCTGAATGCTGACTGTTTAAACTTTAAATGGTTGCTTTAAAGTCATCTTCTTGTGTTGAGTTCTGTTGCACTATACGCGGCAGCTGTTTTCTCGTTGCTCGTGATCATAATATTGCCATCAGAGGGCAGATTTACCTCACCACAGCCTCTATGGTAAACTGTCTGTTAAATCTTCGAACATTGCAACTGTTAACAGAGGCGGACTTTCTCACCACGAAGCTCACTTTTTAATCAGATAATGGAAAGTACAGTTGAATTTTCTCTTGCTATGTCTATGTGAACACATGCTCAAATCAGCCCTGTTCCCACATTGGTGAAGTGAGAGATGACTCTTAGGGAGAGTACAGTAAGAGCTTGACTTTTGTACGTGTGACGTGCTGCCTCTGTTGCGAAATGTGATAAATCCATTTCATACTGCCTGTTGGTTGGGTGGGTTGACTATCATTCTTTAAATTTGCCGTGAGAGATTGCGACAGTTTTATCTGAGAAATGATCTTTCTTGTTGGTCTAGGCAGATTGTCTGGAATCGCAAAACAGTGTAAAAGATAGACACTGTTCTGTACCTCCGGGTGTATTTGATGGAAGTATGTTGCACCAGCTGATGGGCAGAGCACTAAGAGACTAAGTAGGGGGGAAGATTGCCAGGGTTCTCAATAGAGCTAATGGGCCAGTGATTCCACCCCCCCACACACCTCACCAACTTTTGAATGGAATACGCACCTGACTCGCTGAGGTTTGGTGGGTATGCCTCATGCAGTTGAATTGCTGGGCAACCACTAGCCAGAACTATGAAGAAAGGCGTGGATAATGATTAGTTCCTATGGAATTATAGCTGAGCAATAATGGGTTTCCTCCCACAAGTCCCGAAAAACATGCCCGTTGGCGAATTGGACATTCTGAATTCTCCCTCTGTGTACCCCAACGGGCGCCGGAGTGCGGCGACTAGGGAATTTTCACAGTAACTTCATTGCAGTGTTAATGTAAGCCTACTTGTGACAATAATAAAGATTATTATTATGAAATGCATTTCCAAAGTTTCAATGAGCGATTTCACCTGGACTGGGGAGAAGCTGTGTTTTGGCGGTGAGAGAATCGAGGGGAAAGGTAGCATTGAATTAGTCTATATATATCCCTGCTTTGCTTTCTTCATGTACCTTACCTTTGAGCCTAATAGATTTTCTCTACTGCCGGGAGAGTTTTTCTTTTCCGAAACCCTCGCACTGCTGCACCAAGCAATTTTTCCATGTGTTCTTGACGGATAAGCACCATACACAACAGGCGAAGTTACCGAATTAATGCAAGTAAATAATAATTTTCAAAAAACTTGATCTTGATAACAGCGTCTGACCAGTGAAAGGGTTAAAGAATAACATGTCTGTTCCCAAGTTAAATATTTATGCTTTAAGATCAAAGGAAAAGATGCAGCGGGTTATTTCGCATCAATCTTCTCTTAAGTTTAGAAAAATCCAGATGCATAAAAATAATTCTGCAGCACGAATGTAAAATCAGACAGACTGTAATAATGTTCCTAGTGCTGGAATATTTGCTCCGTTTAGACATTGGGGCTTGCAGTCTCGAAAGTGCAAATCAACACATTTCTGTTCGATTACTCAACAAAGTAATCGCAGGTAGTGGCGAAAATCTATCGGGCGCAAAGGCAAGATGCTTGGTGAAAGATGCACAGTTTGAGTTTTAAAAAACACACTTATGAAGAAAGAGTTTAGAAGTTGCACTGTGAAATTGAAGTGCCCAAACGCGCCTACTACTACGATTAGAACTGAATTACTTTCAAATTAATAATCCATTTATTTTCCCAGCAGACTAACCCCTCTGCTAAAATAGGGAACAAAGTCATTTTCGCATTAAATGTTCAGAACGCAAATATTGCACAATGCAATTTCTAGGCTTATGTCTTTAATCCCCTTACAATCACGCGCCATTGTATCGCAAAGTGTTCAGTGTGTTTGTCTGCTATGGTTGTAAATCACAGTGGTTACCCTTGGATATAACACACTGCTACATGTAGACAATGTTACTTTCTGCATTTTAAAAATGAAAACTTCTTTGTGTTGACTGTGGACAATGGAAATCAGTGGTATACATTTGGCATCGATTTTTCCTTGTTTGGCAAGACATTATTGAGTAAAACGCGCTAAACATTCCACCATGTTCACCCATAAATGTGGGGTGCTGTTTGCCTCTACACCTTTCTCGTTACATGAAACATATTATTGTATTATTCCATAAAATACCATACTGAAACAAACTTGGTAAGCTGGCCAACTTCTCATGTTGACTCGCCTTGCGTGAAGGTGCTGGCAGTATTGGTCCTGACCTGACACCCCTGTGGGCGCGACCTTGCTCCCCCACTGTTAGAATTAACGACAGCCGGGGCTTCAAAGAGTTACTGTAATGACAGACCAAAGCTTCAAAGAAGAAAATTTAGCAGAGTAACCACTAATGAAGAGGGATCCTGCAGAACTATAATGGGAAGCATTAACTCTCTTATTTTCCAGTACGACTTTCTTGGTGTCCATTGAGATGTTTGTATCCTTCAGATCATTACAGCCAGAGAGCAAATATTAAAAACAGTAAAATACTGTGTCTATACTTGTTTAATCTTCTTGATGAGTAGCATCATTTATTCGAATAGAGGTGAGGGGAAGTAAATATAGCCTGTGCATTTGTGTGCAGTCCATACATGGAGTAGGAATAGTTCGTGTCTCCTTTACAATTTGGTTGGTAGATGTTACAGGGCTGGCTTTCGTATTAAGGAGTTTATTTGCATTACGCTGACCGTGAATCTGGTGTAGAACATTACACTGAAGAGTGTTGTAAAGAGGTGAGGTGAGGTTGTAAGGTTCGAGAGCAAGGTTCCAGAGTTTTGTGCACTCCCCCAAGATTATCACTTCCAGAAACACATCACCCGCCATCTGTTTTATTCCTTATCATCCACACATTGAAGTTTGTATGTCAGATTTTATTGTTCTCAGCATGGGTATCTTTTCTGGCAACGAGGGGTGTTCTGAATCAGAATAGACAGCTTTCTCTCTTGATCAAGTGAAGGGACGTGCTGTTGACCTGTTAATTGAACTAAAGGGGCGGTGGGCATCAATTCGTTGAACATTTGGAATAAAGAGCGTTGTTTATATGCACAATTATTTATGTCAGGGTAATAGGTTGCTTTTTTTTGTATAAAGAGAAGAAAGGTTTTGCATTTGCGTAACTCCTTTCCTGACCTCAAGCTGTCCCAAGGCACTTCACAACCAAGTAAGTCATGTTGCGGTACAGTCACAGTTGTAGCTCAGGGAAACACAGCATAGCAAGATCCCACACACCGTGATCATAGGATTCACAGGACAGAAGGCGGTTATTCAGCTACTTTAAGTCTGCATCAACCTTTTTGAAGAGTAACCCAGTTAGTCCCATTTCCCAGCCTTTTTCCTCACATTCCAGGTGGAGAGAGCAGTTAATAAGGCATATTGGATTCTGAGCTTTATTAACTGGGATACAGAGAACAAGATCATGGAGGTTATGCTGAACTTATACAAGACACTAGTTAGACCTCCTCTGGAGTATTGTATAATATTCTGGGCACCACACTACAGGAAGGATGTAAACGCATTGGAGAGGGTGCAGAAATGGGCGGCACGGTAGCACAGTGGTTAACACTGTTGCTTCACAGCTCCAGGATCCCAGGGTCGATTCACGGCTTGGGTCACGATCTGTGTGGTGTCTGCACATTCTCCCACATCTGCATGGGTTTCCTCCGGGTGCTCCGGTTTTACTCCGACAGTCCTAAGATGGGCACGTTAGGTGGATTGGCCACGCTAAATTGCCCTTAATGTCCAAAAAAGTTAGGTGGGGTTACAGGATTACGGGGATGGGGTGGCGGCGTAGTCTTTAGTAGGGTGCTCTTTCCAAGGGCCGGTGCAGACTGGATGGGCTGAATGGCCTCCTCCTGCACTATTGATTCTATGAGAAGAAGTTTACAAGGATGGTTTCAGGAATGAGAATAGTTTGGAGTGGGTCTGCTCTCCTTGGAGAGAAGGAGGCTGAGAGGGGGGGGGGGGGGGGTGATGTTCAAAATCATGAGGGGGCTGGACAGGGCAGATAGGGAGAAATTGTTCCCGCTTGGAAAAGGATCAAGAACAAGAGGACACAGATTTAAAGCGATTTTGCAAATGAATCAAATGCGGCGTAAGAATTTTTTTTTCACACGAGTGGTTACGGTCTGGAATGCGCTACCTGGAATTGTGGTGGAGGTATTCACGAGGGTATGAGATGGCCCTAATACTCATTGGGAGAACTGGTGCAGATATGATGGGCCAAATGACTTCCTTCTGCCCCATGACAATTCTGTGATGGCAAAATGTTGAAAGATCGACAACCAGTTTTCGGTTGATTGGCAACAGAACCAGAAGTGGCATGAGGAAAAAGATGTTTGTTTCGGATTTGGAATGGACAGCCGGTTAGTCTGAGGGAAAAGAGATTCAATGGTAACTTTCAAAAGAGAATGGAGAAAAAAATAAATTACATTCCGTTGGGTAAACCATAGACACCTTCAGCATCTAGCTGGCAGCACGGTAGCCTTGTGGATAGCACAATTGCTTCACAGCTCCAGGGTCCCAGGTTCGATTCCAGCTTGGGTCACTGCCTGTGCGGAGTCTGCACATCCTCCCCGTGTGTGCGTGGGTTTCCTCCGGGTGCTCCGGTTTCCTCCCACAGTCCAAAGATGTGCAGGTTAGGTGGATTGGCCATGATAAATTGCCCTTAGTGTCCAAAATTGCCCTTAGTGTTGGGTGGGGTTGCTGGGTTATGGGGATGGGGTGGAGGTGTTGACCTTGGGTAGGGTGCTCTTTCCAAGAGCCGGTGCAGACTCGATGGGCCAAATGGCCTCCTTCTGCACTGTAAATTCTATGATTCTATGATCTATGGCCCTGGCAGACTAACCTGTCATATTCAGTGATATTTTTAGGAAAGCCTGTAATCCGATATCGCAATGGCATCCTCTGTACCCTTCTCATCTAAAAAAGCCCATCACCGTGGCAACACGAATCACGTGGGCCTTGTATCCAGGTAGAGATTCTGATTAGCTATCATCTACATCCCCAACTCTCTTTCATCTTGGAACTAAATGCACAGTTTAAAGCACAACTATTTAGAAGCTGATACTCTCAACACTTTTACGGGACTTCAGTGACTCGCTGTTGGTCCATCAGCACCACATCAGCCTTTGCCATTGTCTGCAACTGCTGCATTTCCTCCCCCAGTAAAACAAGTCATGCCCCCTCTAATTAACCTCAAACAATCAAAACACACATGCCTGTCCAATCAGGCTGAAGGACCCCCTTCATTTTACCCTAAATTACAAACACAGCCCAAAACATCATAACCTGATGAACTTCACAGTTGTACAAGTCATGTCGACTGTATTGACATATCCAAGTGCTTATTAGCTTCGTGTTTCGTGAATGCTTGCTTCACCTAGTCAGTAACAGGTCCAAGTTACTTACTAAAGACTGTCTTGAGACTTATAGTTGACATAGGAACATAGAGTCTTAGAAAGATACAGCACAGGAGGAGGCCATTCAGCCCATCATGACTAAACCGGCTCTTTGAAAGAACTACCCAATTAGTTCCTTTCCTCACAGTCCTGCAATTATTTCCCTTCTATTATTTGCCCAATCTCCGTTTGAAAGTTGCAACTGAACCAGCCTCCAATGCATTTACAGAACATTACTTTCCAATAAACATGGGCGGCACAAGTTGTTTACACATCTTGCCATTGACTGAATCAATTAGTTGCAATATTTTAAAAGAAGGCATTTGTTCCAGTTTAGCTGTATCGGGCCAGTCATATTCATTGGATTCTGTTTTTGTATGTGGAGATAGCCAGGTCAAGACTCGGTGTATTCTTTGGCTTGGAGTATCAGTGAATTGGTCATTACAACAGCTGCAAGTTGAGCCGTTAACTATAACAATGACGTCTTGCATTTGTATAGCACCATTTAATGTGGCAAAACATCCCAAGGTGCTTTCCGGGAGTGTAATCGGTCAACGTTTGACACTGATCCATGTGATGAGGCGTTAGGATAGCCAGGCTTTGCTGGCTGTGACAGAAGGACACGTGCTGTTCTAGTTTGCCGTTGCTGAGACGACAGGCTGGATTGTTCAAAGTGACCTGATGCAGGAGCCTCTGAGCCAAGACTAAAATGACCATTTCTGGCGTGGGGTGGGGTGGCTGGTCTCCATTCTGGCACGGCCCATTTTTATTATTTGCTCTTCACATCAGGTCGGCCTGCTTCTGGTTAGAGTCAGGCCTTCCTCATAGGTAGCTAGCTCCTCAGCCGTCCTCACACTTTCTGTCTTACCTGGGTGTTGAGCTGTAGAACTGGGCATGGGCTCACGGAATCTGCTACTGATGTCTTGTCCACATCACATGATACCTCACAATTTAAACCCCCCCCCCCCTGTAAGCTTCGACCTTCAATTATGTTGCGATTTTATTTTCGATCCTGGAAGTCTTTGTGCCATCCATTGTTCTTCCTCCTTCCATCGATTTTTGCGATCCACAACACTGGAAAAAGTGATGTTGTTGCCTGATTTTATAAGCAAAGCCTTCTTCCCCAAATGAAACCCAGATGAATAGTAATGTGTGTGGGCAGAGTTTGGTAACTGGGATTGGCAGGCCCTTTGCTTTGTTTCCCAACTCCTGTTCTCCAGTGGAAAACTGAAATATATCCTCTGTGTCTGATGAACAGCAATTAAAATACCCGCTCAGATAATCTGTTTCAATGATGTCAATGGGAGGGATAAGTATGCCGGGATGTGGGGAAATCTTTACTGCTCTTCTTTGAATAGTGTCACCGGATTATTTAGGCCCGACTGAGAGGGCAGACATGGCCTCAGTTCAACATCTCACCTGACACGTGCTCCACAACTCTCCTCCTCCACCCCCACCTCCCCACCCCGCTTAAGCCTCTGGACTGGGGGTTGAACCCACTTGGAACGGGCTGGCACCCCTGCCGATCTGTTAGAAAGCCAATTGTGCCAGCAGGGAGTGAGCATCTGAATGTTTGAGGCCCCAGTGAGACCAGGCAGGCCTTACAGGCCAAAGGCTGGCAGAAGTGGGCAATCAGGCCTCAAACCCCACAACAAGACCTCGAAAGAGAGAGGAAAGATGGGGGAAGAATGGGGCTCATGATAATTTTGACAAACTCTTGACACTGTACTTATTAGGTCTTGAATGGCTGGCACTCTCTTAATTGTGAGATATGCTCTTAAAAAAAAATCATCAACGAACTACGTTTGCTCGCTGTACCAGGCTCTTTCGACTGAGGATGTCAGAAGACCTGAAACCTCTGATGTGGGGGTGGGAGGGGGTTGGGGCAATGGAGAGGTGGATAGAACCCTTGTTCTTTTGCTGCAAGTCTTTCAATTGCTTGTTGATTTAGGAGACAGCAGAACAAGACCATAATCCAGATTTCTTTGCAGAAAGTGAGTCCCGGTGTTAGTTCAGAATGAACTAAAGTACAATATGTCTTATCGCTAGCTTGCTTTGAGGACCATATCCCAGGTGACACTGGTCATAGATCATAGAATCTACAGTGCTGAAGGAGGCCATTCTGCCCATCGATTCTGCACCGGCCCTTGGAAAGAGCACCCTCCACCCTATCCCCGTAACCCAGTAAACCCACCCAACCTTTTTGGACACTAAGGGCAATTTAGCCTTGCCAATCCAGCTAACCTGCACGTCTTTGGACTGTGGGAGGAAACCGGAGCACCCGCAGGAAACCCACGCAGACACGGGGAGAAAGTGCAAACTCCACACCGGCTGCGACCCAAGCCGGGAATCGAACCTGGTACCCTGGAGCTGTGAAGCAACAGTGCTAACCACTGTGCTACCGTGCCGCCACCACTTTGCAACTGTGCCGCTGATCTATGGAGTCATTGTACAACTGATGATGCCTCATCTAAATATCATCTGAACTGATAAATCCAACAAGGAATTCAGCCTTAAATGCTTTACCTGCAGTGGGGTTAGACTGTAAAATGTTCAATCTCAGGGTAGTTGAGGTGAATGGTATAAGTACATTTAAGGGGTGGCAAAAGGTAAGAGGAGGGTATGCTGATACGGAGAGATGATGTAAGGTGAGAGGGGGCATGTGCAGAGGCCCTTGACATTCAGTTGCATTACCATCGCTGAATCCCCCACAATCAACATCCCGGGGATTACCATTGATCAGAAACTGAAATGAACTAGCCGCATTAATACTGTGGTTACCAGGGCAGGTCAAAGACAAGGAATCCTACGGTGAGTAACTCACCTCCTGACCTCCCAAAGCCTGTCCACCATCTACAAGGCACAAGTCAGGAGTGCAATGGAATACTCTCCACTTGCCTGGATGAGTGCAGCTCCAACAACACTCGCGAAGCTCGACACCATCCAGGACAAAGCAGCCCCGCTTGATTGCTCCCCCTTCCACAAACATTCAAACTCTCCACTACCGATGAACAGTGGCAGCCGTGTGTACCATCTACAAGATGCACTGCATTAACTCATCAAGGTTCCTTAGATAGTACCTTCCAAACCCACAACCACTACCATCTAGAAGGACAAGAGCAGCAGACACTGGGAACCCCACCACCTGGAGGTTCCCCTCCAAGTCACTCATATCCTGACTTGGAACTACATCGCCGTTCCTTCACCGTCGCTGGGACAACATCCTGGAACTCCCTCCCTAACAGCACAGTGGGTGAACCTACGCCTGAAGGGCTGCAGCGGTTCAAGAGGGCAACTCACCCCCACCATCTGAAGGGCAACTATGGATGGGCAATAAATGCTGGCCTAACCAGTGACGCCCACATATACCGGGCCTCAATCACTCTGCTACACTATGTGTGATCTGTCCTATCATTGATTCATTTCTATTTCTATAGTCATTGAGGAAAATGACTGCACCCCAATAGATGATCCTTTCCAAGTGTAATAACTGGAGTTAAAGTGTTTGAGGTGGGGGGGGAGGGGGGGCACCACAATTGGACCCTGCAACTTAGATTCCCAGCCATGATCATTATTCAGCAACCATATTGGGCAGAAGAGTCACTGTTAGTGAGCGTGCACATAGCCAACATTGGATGGACTGCCCATCATGCACCCTTCCCAACAAAGGGAAGACTGGATTGCCCACCACCTTTTTATTTTACGCTCCTGTTGAAGTTAAAAGTCATGCCGAGCTGATGGATGATAGAGTCATTCCCCGGCTGTGATGCACCTGGTACCTTGCAGCCTGTTGCCACTCCACGCCAAGGCTGACGAGGAGAAAGTGCAATGCTCCCCCCCTCCCCAATTGCCCTCCTTACCGGCAAGGCATCAACGTCATCGGGAGACGGTCGTGGAGGAAAAAAGTACCAACGACAACAGATTTAGAAAGAGAGCTTTTCAACTCCCTGCCTCCCATTATAATTGTAGCGAATCTCGCTGCCTTCAACATCCCTGTCAGGTGTGGTTTCTGGACACTTCAAATGTCAGGGCTTGAATTGAAAGTGGGACTTCTGGCATGAAATCATCCCGTCCACCACTGACAGCATCACCCACTTCCTCAGATGCCTCGAGCAATTACTGAGGCAAGAAACAAGAAAAAAATACACTTCTATTTATATAGCGCCTTCAACATCGTAAAACGGCGCAAATTGCTTCACTTCAGTTTTATGAAGCAACATCTGACAATGAAAGCCACATCAGGAGCTGATACAGCAGGTGACAAATGACTGGGCTGAAGGCACAGGTTTTAAGGCGGAAAGCAAGGTTGGAGAGGTGCTGGGAGAGAATTCCAGAACCTGTGGGGCCAGGCAGCCTGAAGGCACGGACAAAAATGGGCGGGATTGAAGAAAATCGGGGATGCACCAAAGGCCCCAAATTGGAGGAGCACCGATATCCAGGGAGGGCTGCACGGCTGGAGGTGATTGCAGATGTCGGAGGGCTGAGGCCATGGTGGGACTTGAAAGCAAGTTTGAGAACGATAAAGTGAAGGCATTGCTTAACCAGGAGCCAATATGGGTCACCGAGCACCGTGATGATGGGCGAATGAGACGCCAGGCTGCGGAGCATTGGTTGACCACATTTATGAAGAGTAGAATGCGGACACCGGCCAGGTAGTGCATTAGGGTAAAGAGGAAATAGGAGCAGGCCATTCAGCCCCTTGAACCTGCTCTGCCATTGAAGCAGATCGTGATTGATCTTCTACTCAACACCACTTTCCCCAATATCCTTGATGTCTTTAATATCGAGAAACGCGGCAATCTCCCTCAGGGACAAACTCAATGACTGAGCTCCCACAGCCCCCTGTGGTAGAGAATTCCTCAGATTCACCACCCTCAGTGAAGATATTCCTCCTCATCTCAGTCCTGCCCCTTATTCTGAGGCTATGCCCCTGGTCCTAGACCTCCCCGCCCCACCCCAAACACCACCCCCACCCACCAACAAGAGGAAATATCCTTCCTGTGTCGAGCCTTGGAGGAATTTTATAGCCTTCAATGAGATCACCTCTCATTCTTCTGAACTCTCGGAAATACAGGCCGAGTCTCCTCCATCTCTCCTCGTAGGGCAAAGACTCCGATCCATTCCAGTCTAGAGGTGAATTAAAACTGCAGCTGGTTGCATGGGTTTGTTTTTCAATCACTGAGGAAGCTTTTGTACAGACAAGTGCCGGGAAGCTGCTTGACATCTCACACAGGAAGGAGTGGGAGAGCTGGTGAGAGCTGTGCCTTTTTGTTTCTGTCTTGTTTTCCTTTACTTCTGGTAAAATTGTCTTGCGCTAAATGTGTGGGGGAGAGCGAGCAGCTGAAGCAAGGGGGGTGGGGCGGGTGGGAGGTGCGGGGAGGGGGGGAGGAAGTTGGGCAAGCTCTATCAAGGCGGCCCCCTGCTAGAGCGGGTTTGTGAATGATAGGACAAAGCCTTTTAAGTAAGCAAAATACCATCCACGTCCTTCCAAGCAGTGCTGGACATGTAGCAAACGGGTAGTGCAATGGTCCCCTTAAGATGTGTGGTCACGCAGCAATCTTAAAGGAACCATGTCGTGACCACACAACACAAACATTCAAGGAAACATTGAATACCATAGGCCGGATTTTAACCGGACCCATCTGACAGAAATGGGTTTGAAGTCTGTTTTTACACCACACTTGATTTTGAGAGGAGATTTGATGGAGATATTCAAAATCATGAGGGAATGGGGGGGGGGGGGGGGTTGCGGGGGAGCTCTTCCCACAGATGAAAGGATGAAGAAAGATGGGCCACAGATTTAAGGTAATTGGCAAAAGGATCAATGGAGACATGAGGAGAAAGGTATTCACGCAGCGAGTGGTTAGGATCTGGAAGGTGCTGCCTGAGACTAATAATAATACTGATAATCTTTTATTGTCACAAGTATGAAGTTACTGTGAAAAGCACCTGGTCGCCACATTCCGGCGTCTGTTCGGGTAAGATGGTATGGGAATTGAACCCGCGCTGCTGATCATGTTCTGCATTACAAACCAGCTATCTAGCCCACTGAGCTGAATCAGCCCTGCTGTGGCCGTAGTGTGGTGGAGGCAGGTTCAATCGAGGAAATTGGACTGTTATGATCTGTAAAAGGGGAATGTGCAGGGTTACGGGGCGAGGACTGGAAAGAAAGAAAGTTACCCTCTTAAAAATGCTGCCCCAAATCACATGAAGTGCCTTGTGTTGTTTACCGCTTGCTGTGTGTAGCCAGCCTGTTGGCAAGACCGTGTGCTGTGTCTGCCTCACGCTCCAGAAGCTAGGCCAATGTACCTGAGCGGACATCTTAGCGGATGAGTTGGCGGGGAGGGGGAGGCGGAGGGGGAGGCGGAGGGGGTGGGCGGGGGGGGGGGGGGGGGGGGGGGGTGTACAAGTGGTATTTGTGATGAGAAAAGATAAGAGTGTTCAGGTAGCTCAGCTAACACTGAAAATAAAGTTAACCACAATAACACCTGGGGAAGCTATTCATATCAGCCTAACCTTTCGCTTTGCTCTTGTGTGAGTGTGTATATGTGGTGCAAACTGCAGCTGCCTTTCCAGTGAGGTTAAGCCCGTGCTCGGGTACCACACTGTTCACATCCTGCTGTCCAATGTTATTGTTTAAGCTGTGTTATTTCTCTTGTTTTTCTTTATGATTAATATCCTGAGCAGCTCCAGTGAAACTGAGCCCATCTTTAAAAAAGCTTTTAAGTAGGGCCAGCTACGAATCGAGATCCAACTCTGACCCTGGGTCATGGGAGCACTTGGCACTCTGACATAGGCACAGTGAGCAAAGAGGCTTCACAGGGGTGTAGGGGGAGAACCCAAGCCAAAGGAGGAAAAATTTAACTCCCAGAAACTAGTGGGTCAGGACGGAGTGGGGGGGTTAAAAGTTTCAAACCTGACCTGAACCCTCTTCCAACCTGCCCACTCCCAGTTGTAACCGGGATGGCAACATGGGGGCTCCCTGGGTGCATATCAGCCATTTTAATGTTTTAATGAGGCTGTGTACTTCAGATTTTATTTCCATTTTAAACTTAACCCTCGAGTGGCCAAGCCTCTCAAGCCTTGGGAAACCTGTCACCTAAAGGGAGGCGAGGATTGTTGCATGGAAGAGTTGATCTCACAATGCTTGTGGGCCAGGGGGAACCAGGATGGGTCCTCCCGAGTCTCCAAATTAACCTGCATCCCTCTCTGGGTCAGGTAATTCCACCACCCCCCCCCGCCCCCCCCACTTCCAGTGATCAGACCCTTACCCCTTCAGCGATCACCAAGCTCCACTCTCCTTCGCACTTCTACCCGAGCAGTGCATCCTTATCTGCTCCATTTAAGACGGAGATGAGGAGAATCTTTTTCCCTCCCAGGGTTGTGAATCTTTGGAACTCTCTTCCCCAGGGAGCAGTGGAGGCGGCGGGGTCATTGAATAATTTTAGGTAGGATGCAGATAGACTCTTGACTAACAAGGGAGTCAAAGGTCATCGGGCCTGAGTGGGAATGCGGAGTTGAGGCCACGATCAGGTGAGCCAAGATCTTATTGAATGGTGGACCAGGCTCGAAGGCCCAAATGTCCTATTCCTGCGCCTAATTTGAATGCTTATATGTATGAAGCCTCTGCTTTGTGAACGCCTGCCAATCAGGCTGCCAGGATTGTTAAGGGGAAGGATTTTTTTTTTAAAGTAAGGCAAAACTCGGGAATGTCCGCGGACCAGAACTCTTCTGCTCCAACTCCACCCCCTCACCTCCCGCCACCACAATCAACCGGCCCAGTTTGGAAATTCCACCCCAGTAAATATTGGGGCCGTTAAGAGGAGTGACCAAAATCCTGTTTCAAGAGGTGGGACCTTTTTTAATTTAAAAAAAATAAATTTAGAGTACCCAATTTATTTTTTCCAATTAAGGGGCAGGTCTGCATGGCCAATCGACTTAGCCTGCACATCTTTGGGTCGTGGGGGCGAGACCCACGCAGACACGGGGAGAATGATCCGGTATGCATTTTTGAAGCTGTTTTCGAGGAAGTAGGTTAACTGTAATTTTTTTCTTTAATCACATGATGTGAGGATTGCTGGGAAGGCCGACATTTATTGTCCCTGCCCGACCGCCCTGACCTCCATGTCATGGAGGGGTACCCAAAATGTTATTCGGGAGCGAGTTGAGGATTTTGATCCAGTGACAGTGAAGGAATAGCGATAGGATGGTGTGTAATTTGGAGGGGAACGTGCAGATTGTGGTGTTCCCATGTGCCTGCTGCCCTTGTCCTTCGGGGTGGAAGGGGTCGCAGATTTTGATGGTGCTGTTGAAGGAGCCTTGGGCATGAATATTTTGGACGATGGGGTTCCCCATTCTGCCATCCAAGGAGTTGGCGGGGAAATGCATCCCCGTCGATTCTGCCTGCCCTTGCAGCCATTTCACGCTCGAAGGAGCGACAATTGGGTGCAGGCGGCCACTCACTCAGGAGGAGGTCCCACCTTGGCCAGCAGCTCTCTCTCGTCCCTCCAGTGACAAGAGCTGCAGTGGGCATGGGAGGAAGTACTTCAACATATCCGGGCGGTGAAGGTAGGAAAGGCTTGGGGTGCATGGAAAGTGGGTGATAGGGGTGGTGGGGGGAAAGGCCGGTGTGGGAAGGGAGGTCTTGTGGCCACTGGAACGTAAGGGGAGGGGCCCTCAGTTAGAAGAAGACTTCTAATTGAGCACCCCCCCCCCCCCTTCACTTTCACTTTCAGGCTTCCCCCATGCCAGAGAAAACCTCCTGCCAGCCGAAAAAACGAGGCTTTGTGGGAAACAGTCCTTAAGTGCCCAGGGCCTCAATTGGGAACCCGCCGCATCTAAAACCCTGCTGGCAGGAGGTAGTGTGAAATTCAGGCCATGGTGAATTGTGCACGTGTATCCTGTATATCATAGTGGTGGAGGGAGTGAGTGTGGCGGTGGTGGGTGGGGTGCCAATCAAAGGGGCTGCATTGTCCTGGATGGTGTCAAGCTATTTGAACGCACTTGCCCCGGCCAGCGGCCAGCGGAGAGTATTGAGCACAACCCCTGACTTGAGCCTTAAAAGATGGTGGACAGGGTTCAGGAGGTGAGTTACTCTCCGCAGGATTCCAGCCTCTGACCTGCTCTTGAAGCCACAGTATTTATATGGGCAGTCCAGTTCATTTTCTGGTTGGTGGTAAATCTCAGGATGTTGATGGTGGGGGATTCAGCATTGGTAATGTTGCTGAGTATCAAGGGAGAAGGTTAGATTCTGTCCAAGTATCCTTTTTTAACAAAAGGACATAGAGTTTCATCCGGACAAATGTGAGGTAATGCATTTTGGCAGGTCTAACATAGAGGGGAAATACACCGAAAATGGTAAAACTCCGAGGAATATAGAAGTCAGAGAGATCTGGGCAGGTCCACAGATCTTTGAAGGTGGCAATACAAGTGGACAATGTAGTCAAGAAAGCATACGGAATGTTTCTCTTCATTGAAATGAAATGAAAATCGCTTATTGTCACAAGTAGGCTTCAAATGAAGTTACTGTGAAAAGCCCCTAGTTGCCACATTCTGGCGACTGTTCGGGGAGGCTGGTACGGGAATTGAACCGTGCTGCTGGCCTGCCTTGGTCTGCATTCAAAGCCAGCGATTTAGCCCTGTGCTAAACCAGCCCCGGGACGGGGCATCGAGTATAAAAACTGGCAAGTCATGCTACAGTTGTATAGAACCTTGGTAAGGCCGCACTTGGAATATTGCGCACAATTCTGGTCGCCACACAACCAGAAGGATGTGGATGCTTTGGAGAGGGTGCAGAGGAGGTTTACCAGGATGTTGCCTGATCTGGAGGGTGTTAGCTATGTGGAGAGGCTGAATAGATTCAGACTGTTTTCATTAGAAAGATGGAGATTGAGGGGTGACCTGATAGAGGTCTACAAGATTATGAGGGGCATGGATAGAGTGGATGGGCAGGCACTCTTTCCCAGGGTGGAGGGGTCAGTCACCAGGGGGCATAGGTTTAAGGTCCGTGGGGCAAAGTTTAGAGGTGATGTGCGAGGCATGTTTTTTACGCAGAGGGTGGTGAGTGGCTGGAACGCGTTGTCAGGGGAGGTTGTGGAAGCAGATACATTACCGGTGTTCAAAAGGTGACAAACACATGGATAGGATGTGTATAGAGGGATACGGCACAAGGAAATGCTGAGGTTTGGCAAAGGTTGGTGTCATGACCGGTACAGGCTTGGAGGGCCGAAGGGCCTGTTCCTGTGCTGTATTGTTCTTTATACCCTCCTGTTGTGGGTCAGGGCAGTTTGAGCATTTTGCATATATTCTTCGTTACAACAGAGCAGTGTCAAAACATGACAAGCAACCACAGAATTAATGATTTTTTAAGGCCACTTTGTGTCCAATGCAAGAATTTTGAATTTTTTACATGAAAGTAAAGGAATTGCTCCGTGAACAATATGGGGCGGGATTCTCCGTCCCGCTGCACCCGTTTTCTGGTGCACGCGCCCCCGCCGGCAGCGGGATCCTCTGTTCTGGCAGGCGGTCAATGGGGTTTCCCTTTGTGGGCACCCCTACCCCATTGGGAAATCTGCAGCCGTGAGAGCGCTGCCGGCAAAACGGGGGATCCTGTCGTCGGAGAATCCCACCCCAGCCCTCTGCAAACTATCCAGTTGTTTGAGGGGTAACAATGAGTGGGTAATATCAGTTCCTGAGAATGAAAAAAAAAGAAAGATGAAATCTTGGGGGTTACCGTAACTTTTGGGCGAGAGTTTAAAATGAACGATATAGGATTGGCTGCCCACTGGGCCCCACGCTGGTATTTTCCCAACACCTACTTCACTCGGGGGTTGACTGGCATCTGATTCGACATCACCTATTTTACACCATCGCCCGTTGATATAAAAACCCTTTGAAGGTCTCCATGGTACCTTTGCTCCAACACAAATCTGCCGCAAAGGTGAATTACTCTCCCTTACAGCCATGCTGAGCTCTTCTGGGGGTGGGGTGGAGTTCCAGGTCATACCGAAGTTGCACAGCCCAGCTCGGATCCCATCTATTGAAGGCTGCTAATCGTCAAGTCTGTTTGGTAGAATTTGCCTCGCCGTTATACAGTCTTGCGAGTGGGCCCACAGAAGATTAGAAGAACCCACCTTCCATTCACGTAATTGTCTGAGATACAAGAGATCGCTGCTAGATGCACAGGCGGTCATGAATAAGGAGGCGGAGGGACTTTAACAGCTAACTGTCCTTCACTGCTGCTCGCACATGTTTCAGTTTTTTGTTTAATGTCGCAAAATCTCTTTTGTTCTCACTTCTCCAGAAAGTTCAGAGGATGGGTGGGGAAGATATATTAAGATGCCATCATTTTGTTGGTCTGTGGCCAATTGCTTTTCAATTGAACGACAATGATGTGGAAAAGGAATATTTCTTTGTGGTTTTATCAGAGTTCAGACCATAAGCTGCTTTCGCCTGTTTTGTTTGGTTCTCAGGGAACCAACCTGTCACTGGAGTCACAACATAGCCTCTCCTCTCAAGATACTTCAGCCAATTAACTGTTGGTCCATTCGTAAGGTGGACTTGGTGGGATCCCTGGACCCATCGGTGGCAACACCTCGTCCCTCCCCCAAAGATCATTCCCCTTCTCCCCCTTTAACCTTCCACCCTGACCTCTTGAACCCACCCCCTCATCAATCACTGGCCAGGGCCTCCTAACCTGTGCCGACAAGACCTCAGACCCCCCTCCAGCCCTGCTCCAAGATATCTCTGAATTAATCTAATCTTGCCTCTTGAGCATCCCCAGTTTTAATCGCTCCGCCTTTGGTGGTTGTGCCTTCAGCTCCTTAGGTCCCAAGCTCTGGAATTCCCTCCCTAAACCTCTCAATCTTGTTACCTCAATTTCCTCCTTTGGGACACTCCTTCAAACCAATCTTTTTGACCAGGTTTTTGGTCCTCTGCCCTAATGTGTGACTTTATTTTGTTTTGCAGTGCTGCTGTGAAGCATCTTGGGATGTTTTATGATGTTAAAGGTGCTCTGTAAATACAAGCTGTTGTTGTTGGTAACTTAACCTCCGCCAGATCATGTGGGGTGGAGAGACGGGGGCGTCGATCCTAAAGTGGACTGAGTTCTTCCGCAGTTGCTCCTGGTTGCTTGTCCCCCATGGAGATGCCAGTGCATAGTTCTGTTCCACATTCGTCTCTGGGGGAGAGGGTTGGGTAGCTAAATAGCTAAAACATTTAAAGTGAAAAATAATACTCCCAATGAAGAGAAAATATGGAGAGAGATGTAGTGCAAAAGAGCATTGTTACCTCTGAGACAGATAGTAGGAAGTAATTAACTTGTCACGGCTAAGATTGTCCATGCCCTGCTTGCAAATTAAATATTCCCCGACGTACAGACACATGCCTCAAGCCAAAGTCAAGTGTTATTCACTGATCTCAGGCAACACTCCATGTGATGTGATCTGAAGCTAGTAAAACGTAGGCCTGAAGCAGTAATCCCAGAGAGTATCATAAGTGCCTGATTGTCTCGTTGTGGATGCGGGGAGAGAGAGGTGATCTCGACTCCTGACAGAAGAGCTTGCTGGGGAGGTGGAGGGCGTAGTGGAAATGTCACTCAGGTACCCCGGCTAACGGTGTGGGGATATGGTTTCAAATCCGGCCATTAATTAATAGAAATCTGGAATTGGAAGCTTCATCTCAGTAATAGTGACTAAGGACCCTGTTTTATCTCATTGAAGCATTCACAATCCGTACAGGGCTCTGAAGGGTTAATGCAGGAAGGAGGTTTCCCCCTGGCTGAAGCTGGGGTGTCTAGAACCAGGGGACACATTCTCAGAATAAGGAGCCGGCCATTTAGGACTGGGATGAGGAGGAGTTTCTTCACTCGGAGGGTGGGTGAATCTTCGGAATTCTCTACCCCAGAGGGCTGTGGTGGCTCAGTAGTCGAGCATGTCCAAAGCCCGATAGATTTCTGGGCATCAGAGATTTCAAGGGTATGGGGTCAGTGCGGGAAAATGGTGTTGTGATAGAAGATCAGCCTGGATCTAGTTGAATGGCAGAGTAGGCCTGGAGGGGCCAAGGAACCCACTCCTGCTCCCAAAGCTCCAGCCATGATTGAATGGCGGAGCAGACTCGATGGGCCGAGTGGCCTAATTCTGCTCCTATGTCTTATGCTCCAAATACTGGGACCTTGTGTGAAAGTTAATGAACCAAATTGTAAACTGCTCGCTTGTTGTATCAGTTAAGCATTCCAGTGCAGCTTATTTTCTTTCTTGCCTATTTTTGAATGGTAAGTTTAACTTTGTTTAGTTTAAAGGCGAAATCTTGAACAAATTGCCCTGCCTTAGCACAAGGACCTGGACCTATTTTTTTTACTCACAATCGCTAGTCACATTTTTACTATACCTACTAATGATCTTACAATCTGTCTGACTATGTGTGGCTAGTATATTCTCATATTCTAATTGCTCCCTCTTTATCTATTATTTGGTCATCTTTTGCTGGTTTCTAAAACCCTCCCAATTCTCAGGCGTACCACTCTTCTCGACAAAATTATGAACCTCTTTGTTTAAACTTATGCTAATCAGTCACAGGTGGTTCACTTTCCCACAAGACGTAGGAGCAGAAGGCGTAGGTTGTGCAGCACGGTAGCATAGTGGTTAGCACAATTGCTTTACAGCTCCAGGATCCCAGGTTCGATTCCCGCTTGGGTCACTGTCTGTGTGGAGTCTGCACGTTCTCCCCGTGTGTGTGTGGGTTTCCTCCGGGTGCTCCGGTTTCCTCCCACAGTCCAAAGATGTGCAGGTTAGGTGGATTGGCCATGCTAAATTGCCCTTAGTGTCCAAAATTGCCCTTAGTGTTGGGTGGGGTTACTGGGTTATGGGGATGGGGTTACTGGGTAATGGGGATAGGGTGGTGTGGGCTTGGGTAGGGTGCTCTTTCCAAGAGCTGGTGCAGACTCGATGGGCCGAATGGCCTCCTTCTGCACTGTAAATTCTATGATTCTATGATTTGGCCCATTTGGTCTGCCCCGTCATTCAATGTGATCATGATTAAACTGATATGATTATCCTCAACTCCACTTCCTTGCCTTGCCCCCACAACCCTTGATTCCCTTACTGATTTAAAAATCTGTCTGTCCCAGCCTTGAACATACTTAATGACCCAGCTTCTGCAGCTCTCTGGGGTGAAGAATTCCACAGATTCGCTACCCTCTGAGAGAAGAAATTCCTCTTCACTTCTGTCTTAAATGGGCCACCCCTTGGTGTTCTTGGCTTGGAATGTTACTGCGAGGGTCGGGACCCTGACTTCAGAGCTCCCCCTTCTCCTCCCTTCAAGATGGCTGCCAATTGAGTCTTTAATTATGGTGAAATTCTGCCCTTTATTTCTCAATGGAATGTATGTTCCTTGAGAATTCCCAAGTATTTCTTCAAATTGCTTTTTGAACGTTGTTTATTCTACATTGGAGGCGCTATCTAAATGCAAGCTGTCGTTCCTGGTGATTTACTGTTGCAGTAGCTCCAACCATCTGCTTGAACTCGAGCAACCTGGATGAATTTTGATTTGGAAACCGCGGAGTTCTGTAGGTTCGCGAGAAAGCTGTTGATGCAAACTTAAAGGACCGACTGCAAACCTAGAGCCATTCCCAAGTGCTAATATGCTGCTCCACTTTGACAGGAAATTGTTCTAATCGATGCAACAGCATTGCAAGAAGAATCTGTTGGTTGCCTCAGATGACTGGCACTTGCCTCCATTGCTGTCAGCGGAGCAGAAATGAGCAGTTGGCTCATTTCACACTTTCGCTTGATAGCTTCCTGTTTAGGTTGAACTTGTGAGTATACATTTAAAAGTGAAAAAGTAAATGATACCTTACCGTCCATGTACCAATTTCGAGGCACGTACTCATGCTCTTTAATCACATGTTACTTGCTGGCTGTTACAGAAATCTGTAGCCTTTTTAATGGAATCTAGCATTTATTCATGTTAAATCAGACTTAAAACACAAACTGCAAGTTATAGCAGAAACGTGCTTGTTGCCGGCTAGGCGAGAAGGGGAATGAGCAGAAGGTATTTGGAGCTTTATTCATTTTCCTGCGTTCTGACGTTCTGAGCCCAGGTAGGAAGTGAGATTGGACCCAATTCTAAAGCTTGTTCAGTTATGGGTTCAGACTGAGATCGATAAAGTTGGTGGATGTGTAGAGAAATGGAAACCACTGCATCAAGAACCTTGGATTGGATTGGATTTGTTTATTGTCACGTATACCAAAGTATAGTGAAAAGTATTATTCTGCGTACAGTCCAGACAGATCGCTCCATACATGGAAAAAAAACCACAGGACATACATAAATACACAATGTAAATACATAGACATCGAGTGAAGCATACAGGAGTGTAGTACTACTCAGTAGAGAAGATGTGTGAAGAGATCGGTTCAGTCCATAAGAGGGTCGTTTAGGAGTCTGTTAACAGCGGGGAAGCTGTTGTTGAATCTGTTCGTGTGTGTTCTCAGACTTTTGTATCTTCTGCCCAATGGAAGAAGTTGGACGGGTGAATAAGCCGGGTGGGAGGGGGTCTTTGATTATGCTGCCCGCTTTCCCCAGGCAGCGGGAGGTGTAGATAGAGTCAATGGATGGGAGGTGGATTTGTGTGGTGGACTGGGCTGTGTTCATGACTCTCTGTAGTTTATTCCGGTCTTGGGCCGAGCAGTTGCCATACCAGGCTGTGATACAGCCAGATGGGATGCTTTCTATGGTGCATCTGTAAAATTAAAATAATAATAAAAATTGGTGTGAGTCAGTGTGGACATGCCGAATTTCCTTTGTTTCCCGAGAAAGTATAGGCGTTGTTGTGCTTTCTTGGTCGTAGTGTCGCCGTTCGGTGGACCAGGGCAGATTGTTGGTGATGTGCAGACCTAGGAATTTGAAGCTGTCAACCACCTTTTCTCCGTGACCTCCACAACCATTCCTAGGGTAATCACACAAAATACACGTATGATGGTCAAATTATTTTGAAGTGGGAGTTATGAACAGATGAGAGAAATTCCGAGAGACATTTGGCACGGTAAATACACGTGTACAACTAATCAGCTAAAGCTTAGCCGGCCAGTATTCTGTGATCCTTAAACGGGGCAATGTGGACATCATTTAGCTGGTCGGAAATTGTCGGGGTCTAATCGACTAATTATTCCGCGCCCGAGTTTGCTTTCCTTGACAGTGGAAGGTAGCATTGGGCTGAGTGTAAACCTGGCAGCTGCTCTGCTTGTGTCTGTTTTCCTCTGGGTGAGTTGGCTTAATACCACCCGTGCAAGAATTAAGCGGCATTAAGAGACGTCTGTATGAATTCAGGCACTTGACACTTCAGCTTTGTCTGGGGACCGCCTATCAGTGATTCAGGCCTGCATTCTTCAATGATTGCATTTCTCCATGATTGGAGCTTCAGACAACAAAACCACCAACAACCTTGATTAATCTAGCCAAGCTGCATATTGAGAATTCTGTCGTCGTCGTCCCCCCTCGCTGATTTTTCATCTGTTAAATCTTAACGGGCGCCATGGTGAGGGACAATACTGTGAACAATGGATGGAATAGTTCACCCCTCATACTGGATCTACCATCCAGTTGAGGTCATGGCAGAGCTGCCCCCCAACATTGCAAATGCAACATCCATATCCCTTACACCACGGTAGCACAGTGGTTAGCACAGTTGCTTCACAGCTCTAGGGTCCCAGGTTCGATTCCCGTCTTGGGCCACTGTCTGTGCGGAGTCTGCACGTTCTCCCCGTGTCTGCGTGGGTTTCCTCCGGGTGCTCCGGTTTCCTTCCACAAGTCCCGAAAGACGTGCTTGTTAGGTGAATTGGACATTCTTAATTCTCCCTCTGTGTACCCGAACAGACGTCGGAATGTGGCGACTAGGGGCTTGCCACAGTAACTTCATTGCAGTGTTAATGTAAGCCTATTTGTGACAATAAAGATTATTATATATTATATTATAATAAATAAAAACCCCATGAAAGAATAGTTCACAATCCAGCAAAAGGACTTGAGTCAAAGCTAGTCTGGCCTTTTTTACGCTGAAGTGACTGTATGCATATTCAGACACAAGTTTCTGATTGGAGTATTAAAAGACACAATATAGTGGTTTTCTGGGGATTACCTGTGGCCACAGTGGGACTAACCAGCAGCTCTGAATCGAGTCCTTGATTCACTCCTGGGGTAGTGGAGCAAATGATTGACTTATTCTATTTACTCAGAATGGAACCTCCTGCGTTCACCAGTGTTGTCTGTCTGACATCCTGAATAACAATGCTCTCGCATGTTAAACAAACGGATTTCGTTCCCCTAGCAGCAGCATCGTGGTTCTTGACCTATCGGAAATAGAACGTCTGTCTCAGGCGCCAGGTCTTGAAGGCGGCAGGTTCAGTTGATGAAACAAACTGTAGAAAGGGTCAACAGTGAATAATAATATTGGTAACATTTCCTGTTTTCGATGAGGCCCAAATTTGAAACTACGAGGTAAAGGTGGAGAGATTTTTAGAAACGTAACCCTTGAATGGGCAGAATGAGTCTTTTCTGTTGTATTAAAAATAAATTGGAAATCACCGCACAGATTTCACAGCTGTGAACTCTACAAAATCTCTCTTTTGTTCGCTGTCCAATCGAAATAAATTGGAGATGTCCCATGCAATAATGCTTGGACACAATTCTTTTTGTTTTGGAAGTAATAGCTGCTCCTGAGATTTCTCAGTACCAAGTTTATGTGTGTGTCGATATGTTTGTCGGTGTATATATATGTGTGTCTGTATATATGTGACTGTGCCTATATATGCGTGTCTATATATATATAAAAACATTTTTTTTAGGTGACACAATTATTTGGTTTTCAAATTAAGGGGCAGTTTAGCGTGGCCAATCCACCTAGCCTGCACATCTTTGGGCTGTGGGGGCGAAACTCACGCAGACACGGGGAGAATGTGCAAACTCCGACAGTGACCCGTGGCCGGGATTGAAGCCGGATCCTCGGTGCCGTGAGGCAGCAGTGCTAACCACTGCGCCACCCTGCCACCCGTGTGTCTATATATGTGTCTGTGTTGCTTTCTATGTGTTGACTTTATAAGACTGCATTCGTATATATGTGTCTATATATGTGACTGTGTGTGTCTATATATATGTGACTGTATGCCTGTATATGTGTGCCTGTCTGTGCCTGTGTCTGTATGTGCCTATGTGCATCTGTGTCTGTGTGCGCTCATGTCTGTGTGCGTCTGTGTCTGCACGTGCCTGTATATGTGTGCCTGTGTGTCTGTGTATGTGTGTCTGTCTGTGTGTCTCTGCGTGTCTGTGTATGTGTGCCCGTCTGTATGTCTATGTGTGTCTGTGTATGTGTGTCTCTGTGTCTGTGTATGTGTGTCTGTCTGTGTGTCTCTGAGTGTCTGTGTATGTGTGTCTCTCTGTGTGTCTCTGCATGTGCGCTGTGTATAGATGTGTGTCTGTGTATGTGCGCCTGTATATATGTACTGGCAGCCTATATGTGCGTGCATTTTGTTCCATTACATGGTTTCAATTTTGAAGGATCTCTGGTTTGTCTGCATTCACTTTGAGCGTGTATCTGCTTGCAGTTTTCCAAATCTTCCTCATAGAAGAAGTAAAAATGTCAGTGGTTTACAACTGGAGCTAAACTCAAAAGAAATAGTTGTGGTTTCTACTGTTTTTTTTTCTGAAGAAAGCTTGACTGTTGCAGCATATGTGACTTATTTGGCTCGGTTCACAAAAGCGGACTTTGTTTGTGTTCAGAAAAAGGGGGTCATTTTAATGAATGGTTTTATCTTCAGCCGCCCTTCTCCTCCTGAGCATCGCAGTCAGTCAGCAATTACCCCTTTGTGACCAAAAATAATCTCCCGCACTCTCACCCCCCTCCCTTCACCAACACCCCCCCCCCCCCCCCCCCCACACGACCCACCGCCAACCAAACTAGCCCACCCCAACCGTAAAATGAGAGGGGCTAACAATTTGTTTCCAGCGGCGCTTTGAAGTGACACTTTGTGAATGTGTTTGTTTTGAAGGTTTGGAAGTGGTGGTGAAGGAGTAAAGTTGGGCAGTGGGGGGGGGTTGTGGCGGGGGGGGGGGGGGGGGGGGGGGGGGGGGGTTGGTGATGCTTGGTGGGGGAATGTGTTGAGAAATTAGCTTATGGCTTTCTTGTTGCAATAATAATAATCTTTATTATTGTCACAAGTATGGGCAGCACGGTGGCGTAGTGGTTAGCACTGCTGCCTCATGGCGCCGAGGTCCCAGGTCCGATCCCGGCTCTGGGTTACTGTCCGTGTGGAGTTTGCACATTCTCCCCGTGTTTGCGTGGGTTTCGCCCCCACAACTCAAAGATGTGCAGGGTAGGTAGATTGGCCACGCTAAATTGCCCCTTAATTGGAAAAAATGAATTGGGTACTCTAAATTTTTTTTTAAATATAAATTATTGTCACAAGTAGGCTTACATTAACACTGCAGTGAAGTTACTGTGAAAATCAGGTATCGGTGAGGTCTCAGCCTACACTGACATCACCGAAAGCACAGTAAAGCTGTAATCTGATGTGACATTGGGAATAAGGCTGAGTTTAAAAGCTCGCAGTGATCCCAGGGAACACAACTGCTCCCAGACTTGGCTTTGATCTTACTCGAGAGCAGCCTCCAGGTCGTGATGCGTCGCCTGGCCTTGTGTCTCATCGAGAGGCTGCTATTCATCCTGAATTCAATCAGTGCGCACACACACACAAAAACAGCACAATTACAAGTAATTCAACCAGCATGGAAATAAGGCAGAGATTAGGGAGGGGGCTTGTTACCTGAGCAACCGTGTGAAGATGGAACTGGCGAGCACTAGAATCCTGCTGACACATGTGATGTCTCGATGGGAATAATAGATATGTGAATGATGTGGCGGGAGGTGGGGGGCGATGATGACAAATACTGGCCACGCCGCCCAGCTGAGCAGAAAATGTGGTCACAATCAGGTTTTATGCCTGCACGTGTAACCCTATTTGAACCAGCTGGGTCACTCCAGTGATCTGATGGGACCTGTCGATCCAGCAGGAAATGCTCTCGAGTTCCCCCTTTTAACAGATCCCCTGCTGATGAGCGAATGTTCTCGAGAGCGCAGACTAGCCGAAGGGTCCATTTGTGATGTGAAATTAAAATGTAAATGGAAAACCCCATTGTGTGAAATTAATTCTCAGCCTCGTGCTGTGCAAAGGGGCACGCAGAGCGGAGTAGTTCCGGCCTGAACTCAGTCCAGTGGTGACATTTCTCTCATATCAAATCCAGGTCTAACCTGATGCGTGGGTGGACAATGCTTCGCCTCTCTATTGATCAGCAGGTCTCAATTCCTGGAAGCAATTTGGAAACTGATCAGGGTCATTTTTCACGATCGGGATAATTGGCCCTGCTGGCCACGAAGCAGTCCAGACAGCGGGTGATCACAGGGGGCTGTCTGGCTGGACTGTCTAACTCTCTTGGCGAGGCTATGTTCATGGCCGGGTGTCCTTGGGGAGGAAGCACGCGGTGTCTGCCAGTGGGATCGGGGTCGTCCATGCCCAATGGACACAGTGGAGACCGGGGTGTATTTATTGACCCCATTCATCACATTTTGTTTTGATGTTGTAAGTTTCCTTTGAGATTCGTTTTTTGTTTGTTGCAGTTCCCCTTTGAGGGGCAGCCCTTTTCATTTATCCCTCAGTTTGTTAAATTGCTCTGACTGGTTTTCCCAAAATAGTATCTCGAGATGAAAGATGGGGGAGAAAAAGTAAACAAAAAAATCTAGCATCATGTATACACTTGCGTGTATGTGTAGATGTGTGTATGTATGATGGGTGCATGTGCGTGTGTATATGTGCATGTGTATGTATTTATGCGCATGTGTGTGTGTTTCAACACGCATGTGTATGTACATGCGTGTATTTTTTGTCCTTGTTGATCTCCAATTTGTACAGATGATAGAATTGAGGGCACAGCTAGGGGGAACAAAGGATTAAGCCAGTTTGTCTCTCACTGTAAGCAGTGCTTTGTGGTCTTCTCTTCAAGTAATCAAATGGCTAAATCCAATGTTCAGTGTCAGTGGAGTCTAACATTACCATACTGAACAGCAGATTGCAGGCTGATTATACGCCATTATCAATGGAACGGCGACCGCCTTTTGTTGTACATTTTCAGCTTCGTCTACTCCTGAGGGTCCGCATCTTAAAGGGGCCATCCCCAGCTCAGTCGTTCTGTACAAGTCTTGACTGAGAGAGTTTGCAGGTTATTTGACCGTGGGGACCATCACAGCTTGACTCAGATCTTTTCCTCCTTTGGTGTCCGAATGTGGGAATTCCAGTTTGATTATTTTACACCTCGCTAATGCTGGTCAGCGCTCCCTCGGACGAGTGGATTCCGCACAAGATTCCACACAAGCAGTAGGTGAAACCCTGGGCCTGCTGTGGTATCGGCTGCTGAGCACCAAACATCGTGGTACCTTTACTGACTGAACCCCACTTCAGGGGAAAAGGAAAGACGTGTAGGGCCTGTCATGACATCAGGTTGCTGCAAAGTACATTTACTGTTGTAATGTCGGAAACACAGCAAATAATTTATACGCACCAGATCTTCTGCTTTACGTGTTGGCTGAAGGATAAATATTGGCTAGTGTACCAGGGAGAATTCTCCAACGTTCCCTCAAACAGTGTCATGGGATCTTTCAAATCCACTTGAGGGGGCAGACTAGGCCTTGATTCAAACCCGATCGGGAAAATGGCATGCATTTAAAGAACGAGATAAACTTAAAACCTCACTCCCTCGGCTCCATACCAAGGCTAGACTAGATTGCAGCCCAACCTGCCAAGCATTTTCTGTTTTTGTTTCAAGCTTCCAACCTCTGCCTTTGTAGGCTAGGTAGCTGCTCTATGTTGAAGGAGATGATTATAGGCAGGGAGGCTGTTAGAGTGCTGAACCTGGGGGAGCGAGTGGGGACTGGAGAGTATCTGGATACCACGCCCACTCCAGATTACCAACGCTTGGCCCCTTTTGGAAGAAGTCACGTTGAGGTTCGGTGGGACGAGGCAGAGCTTGGATATGAGTCGCAAAAAGTTGGTTTACATGTGCAACAGGTGATTAAGAAGGCAAATGGAATTTTGTCCTTCATTGCTAGAGGGATGGAGTTTAAGACTAGGGAGGTTATGCTGCAATTGTATAAGGTGTTAATGAGGTCACACCTGGAGTATTGTGTTCAGTTTTGGTCTCCTTACCTGAGAAAGGACGTACTGGCGCTGGAGGGTGTGCAGAGGAGATTCACTCGGTTAATCCCAAAGCTGAAGGGGTTGGATTACGAGGAAAGGTTGAGTAGACTGGGACTGTACTCGTTGGAATTTAGAAGGATGCGGGGGGGATGTTATAGAAACATATAAAATTATGAAGGGAATAGATAGGATAGATGCGGGCAGGTTGTTTCCACTGGCGGGTGAAAGCAGAACTAGGGAGCATAGCCTCAAAATAAGGGGAAGTAGATTTAGGACTGAGTTTAGGAGGAACTTTTTCACCCAAAGGGTTGTGAATCTATGGAATTCCTTGCCCAGTGAAGCAGTAGAGGCTCCTTCATTAAATGTTTTTAAGATAAAGATAGATAGTTTTTTGAAGAATAAAGGGATTAAGGGTTATGGTGTTCGGGCCGGAAAGTGGAGCTGAGTCCACAAAAGATCAGCCATGATCTCATTGAATGGCGGAGCAGGCTCGAGGGGCCAGGTGGCCTACTCCTGCTCCTAGTTCTTTTGTTCTTAATCATCCCCTCCACCTTGGGTCGACTAATGTACATATCGCCTGGACCCACATGCAGGGAAAGAGCATTGAAGAGCAGCATGGAGGATATTGGAGAAATGGCGACTTTGATTCCCCATTCCTTTGCGCCGGCGGGATTTCCCCGTTCCGGCTTTAGTGAATGGAGATCTGGCTGAGCGCCAAATTCTCCGTCCTCGCTGGCAGAGGCAGCGAGCCGGACTCGCCAGGCAGAATCACGCCCAGCAACTTGGAAAGTAGCAGCTATAATGTGGCAATCTATCCCAAGGTGCTTCACTGGAGTGACATCAAATGAAGTTTGACACAAGCAGCATAAGGAGCTGTTACGACAAGCGACCCAAAAACCGGGTGGAAGATGTGGGTTGTAAAGGCTGTCTTTAAGGAGGAGAGAGAGAGGTTGTGAGGCACAGAGAGGTTATTGAGTGGGAATGTCAGAGCCTTGGGCCGAGGCCTCCAATGGAGGAGCAGAGGAAAGGGAGGATGCACAAAAGGCCAGAATAGGAGGAGTGCGGACATTGTCGGGCTGGGTGGAGTATGTAGAATTTGGGCTGAGGGGGCAAAGCCGCGGGGGGATTTAGGATTGTAAAATTAAGCTGTTGCCAGACTGGTAGCTGATGTTGGTCAGTGAGGACGGGTGCGTAGGATTCATGCAAATTTGGCCGGAGGCAGCAGACGTTTGGATGAGCCGAGGTTGGGAAATGAGAGGAGAGCCAGGAGAACGTTGGAACATTGTGCCTTGTGCGTTTGCTTATGTTCAGTTGGGGCAGTAGAATTCCTATTTAAAATGTTGATCCCTCATTTACTGGAATAGCTGTGTAACACAGTGCACTGTGGCCCGTAAATTATTCAGACATTGTCATCATATGTCGCCAAAATCCTCTTTCTCCTGGGGTTTTCCAGCGTTTGGGGTCCAGGTAATGAAATCTGCATTGCTGATAATCCAGGGCTTTGTAACTCAACTAGGTTATTTGAATCAACTGAAATGTAATGTTTTTTATACCATGGGAAAAAAGGTATTCTTCCTGGTATGGAGCCTGATTACAAACCATTCAAATACGAGAGGGTTAATAATGGAAAAATAAAGGGATATGATTAAGTCTCTTTGTAAGGTATGGAACATAATAACCCTTCTAATGCTGTCTGCATCCTGCATTTTACTCAGAACACTAAGGAAGAATACATTTTTCTTTTATCTGCAAAATGTACCTTCAGCAGAAACAGTACAGAATGACAGCTAAAAGGCTATAGAGTCTCCCGGCTGATGGTCTGTAGAATCAGGTAAGTCTTTTATGCTGTTTAAGGTTAGACATCAGAGACAGCGAGTCACTTTGAGTGCTGATCTTCAAACAATGAGTCAAAACAAAAAAATCAATCCACTCCAGTCCCCGGGTGCAGTTATCTGAAGATCAAAGAGAAAGTACAAGAATGGTGAAGCTGATGGACGAAAAAAAGCCAAGGGAATGCAGAGGGCAAGTGCGAAGATGAAATGGCTGTAAAACAACATCAACAAATAGGATTTTATGAGAGAAGCATATGGTTGACAACTTTCCCTGTTTTGCTTTTGCATTTGCTTTTTCCAGGGGTCTGCACACAGTCAGATTCACAACTGCATCACGACCCTAATAACGTATTTCCCTTCTACAATACAGTCCGAATCAACAACGTCGCTTGTCCAATTCAGTCCGAATCAACGTCACTTGCACAATACAGTCCGAATCAACAACGTCACTTGTACAATACAGTCCGAATCAACAACGTCACTTGTACAATACAGTCCGAATCAACAACGTCACTTGTACAATACAGTCCGAATCAACAACGTCACTTGTACAATACAGTCCGAATCAACGTCACTTGTACAATACAGTCCGAATCAACAACGTCACTTGTACAATACAGTCCGAATCAACAACGTCACTTGTACAATACAGTCCGAATCAACAACGTCACTTGTACAATACAGTCCGAATCAACAACGCCCTTCTACAATACAGTCCGAATCAACGTCACTTGTACAATACAGTCCGAATCAACAACGTCACTTGTACAATACAGTCTGAAACAACATCACTTGTATAATACAGTCCGAATCAACAACGTCACTTGTACAATACAGTCCGAATCAACAACGTCACTTGTACAATACAGTCTGAATCAACAACGTCCCTTCTACAATACAGTCCGAATCAACAATGTCACTTGTACAATACAGTCCGAATCAACAACATCACTTATGCAATACAGTCCGAATCAACAACGTCACTTGTACAATACAGTCTGAAACAACAACGTCACTTGTACAATACAGTCCGAATCAACAACGTCACTTGTACAATACAGTCTGAAACAACATCACTTGTACAATACAGTCCGAATCAACAACGTTACTTGTACAATACAGTCCGAATCAACAACGTCACTTGTACAATACAGTCTGAATCAACAACGTCACTTGTACAATACAGTCTGAATCAACAACGTCACTTGTACAATACAGTCTGAATCAACAACGTCACTTGTACAATACAGTCTGAAACAACAACATTTGTACAATACAGTCCGAATCAACAACGTCACTTGTACAATACAGTCTGAAACAACAACGTCACTTGTACAATACCGTCCGAATCAACATCACTTGTACAATACAGTCCGAATCAACATCACTTGTACAATATAGTCCAAATCAACATCATTTGTACAATACAGTCCGAATCAACAACGTCACTTGTACAATACAGTCTGAATCAACAACGTCACTTGTACAATACAGTCCGAATCAACAACGTCACTTGTACAATACAGTCTGAAACAACAACGTCACTTGTACAATACAGTCTGAATCAACAACGTCACTTGTACAATACAGTCCGAAACAACGTCACTTGTACAATACAGTCTGAATCAAAAACGTCACTTGTACAATACAGTCTGAATCAACAACGTCACTTGTACAATACAGTCCGAAACAACAACATCACTTGTACAATACAGTCCGAATCAACAACGTCTCTTATACAATGCAGTCTGAATCAACAGCATCATTGTACAATACGGTCCGAATCAACAACATCACTTGTACAATACAGTCCGAATCAACAACGTCACTTGTGCAATACAGTCCGAATCAACAATGTCACTTGTACAATACAGTCCGAATCAACAACGTCACTTGTGCAATACAGTCCGAATCAACAACGTCACTTGTGCAATACAGTCCGAATCAACAACGTCACTTGTACAATACAGTCCGAATCAACAACGTAACTTGTGCAATACAGTCCGAATCAACAACGTCACTTGTACAATACAATCTGAATCAACAACATCACTTGTACAGTACAGTCCGAATCAACAACGTCACTTGTACAATACAGTCTGAAACAACAACATCACTTGTACAATACAGTCTGAATCAACAACGTCACTTGTACAATACAGTCTGAATCAACAACGTCACTTGTACAATACAGTCCGAATCAACGACGTCACTTGTACAATACAGCCTGAAACAACAACATCACTTGTACAATACAGTCCGAATCAACAACTTCACTTGTACAATACAGTCTGAATCAACAACGTCACTTGAACAATACAGTCCGAATCAACATCACTTGTACAATACAGTCCGAATCCACATCACTTGTACAATACAGTCCAAACCAACATCACTTGTGCAATACAGTCCAAATCAACAACGTCACTTGTACAATACAGTCTGAATCAACAACATCACTAATACAATACCGTCTGAATCAACAACGTCACTTGTACAATACAGTCTGAATCAACAACGTCACTTGTACAATACAGTCTGAAACAACAACATCACTTGTACAATACAGTCCGAATCAACAACTTCACTTGTACAATACATTCTGAATCAACAACGTCACTTGAACAATACAGTCCGAATCAACATCACTTGTACAATACAGTCCGAATCAACATCACTTGTACAATACAGTCCAAATCAACATCACTTGTACAATACAGTCCGAATCAACAACGTCACTTGTACAATACAGTCTGAATCAACAACGTCACTTGTACAATACAGTCCGAATCAACAATGTCTCTAACATAATGCAGTCTGAATCCACAGCATCACTTATACAATACAGTCTGAATCAACAACATCACTCGTACACTACAGTCCGAATCAACAAAGTCCCTTATATAATGCAGTCTGAATCCACAGCATCACTTGTACAATACAGTCCGAAGCATCAACATCACTCGTACAATACAGTTCGAATCAACAACATCACTCATACAATACAGTCCGAATCAACAACGTCTCTTATACAATGCAGTCTGAATCAACAGCATCATTGTACAATACGGTCCGAATCAACAACATCACTTGTACAATACAGTCCGAATCAACAACGTCATTCTTACAATACAGTCCAAATCAACAACGTAATTCATACACTACAGTCCAAATCAAAAGTGTCGTTGTACAATAGTCTGAATCAGCAACGTCACTTGTACAGTGCAGTCCGAATCAACAACTTCATTCGTACAATACTGTCCGAATCAACAACGTAATTCATACAATACAGCCCAAATCAAAGGTGTCGTTGTACAATACAGTCCGAATCAACAACATCACTTGTACAATACAGTCCGAATCAACAATGTCACTTGTACAGTGCACTCCAAATCAACGACGTCACTCGTACAATACAGTCCGAATCAACAACACCACTTGTACAATATAGTCCGAATCAACAACGTCACTTGTACAATACAGTCTAAATCAACAAAATCACTCCTACAATCCAGTCCAAATCAACATCGTCACTCGTACAATACAGTCCGAATCAACAATGTCACTTGTACAATACATTCCAAATCAACATTGCCATTTGTACAATACTGTCCGAATCAACAACTTCACTTGTACAAGATGGTCCAAATCAACAACGTCACTTGTAGAGTACAGTCCGAATCAACGACGTCTCTTACACAATATGGTCCAAATCAACAACGCTGCTTATACAACACGGTCCAAATAAACAACGTCACTTAGATCAATACAATCCGAATTAACAAAGTCACTTGTACAATCTATAAACACAGATTCCTTGTCTTGTTTATATACATGGTGAGCCATGATACAGTTAGGCCAGGAGTATTCAGTTAAATCTTGTCCTCTTAATTCTTGACATATTATTTCCTTAAACCTTCACAGCAATAGAGTGCGTGATGTTAAACACAGCGGGAGCCACATTTCAGAGTACTTGTGTATGTTACTTTGCAGTTATTGCTTTTTTGGTCCATCTTATTGAAGATATTTATTCATAGGGGAATAGAGCATTATCCTGTCGCTGACAGTCGCATTTCTTAAAGTTTCCAATCAAAGAAGAAGATTGTTTAAGAAATATTTTTAAACCTCTCTATTTGGGGAGAATAGAAATGGTCCAGAAATTCACAGAGGAAACCGACAAAGGAAGTTTGACTGTACGTGTTTGCAGGGCAGGGAATGCCGATCAAATAGTGAACCACTGCCAAATTGTCGCTGTGTGTTCCTGTTTCCTCCCCATTATTAGATCACCTGGTAGACTTCAAAGAAGCTCGGAGCTGATGAATAGATGACTAAAGAATGTCAGACAGGCCAAGAAACCTGTACAAATATTGCTCGTCAGGAACAGCTTGTTAGGATCCAGAAATCTACCTGGAGCAAGTTCATGCTCTTGTACTTTGCTCCTTACTCACTTTCTTTGTTTAGTGAAAGCCGTCAGATTTAGTGACTCTGAGCATGTAAATTTCCCCCATGAGTATGTTTTAGTCCCATTTGTCCAGTTGGCAAAAAATCCTTCTGATAATATTTTATTCAAAGCAGCTGTGCTATAACGGGGAGTGATAAATTCCACTGAGGGGCGTACTTGCTATATTGCCGCAGGCACAATAGGACGTCTCGTACACTCGATATTACTCTTCCCTCGCTGTGTTACGAGTTAGGCAACCAAACTGGTGAATTACAGTGAAGGGAGCCGGGACCTCCGGTTTCCTCCCACGGTCCAAAGGTGTGCAGGTTGGGTGGATTGGCGGCCATGTCCAATGCACAGAGTTACAGTGATAGGACGGGGGGGGGTCCCAGGTAGGGTGTTCTTTTGGAGAGCCGGTGCAGACTCGATGGGCCGAATGGCCTCCTTCTGTGCTGCAAGCATTCTGTGGATCTATGGAAATGTGTATGTGAGTGTGTTTGGCTGATGGGGCATCATGTGTGTGCATGCATGCATATTATTACATAAATATATTATTATGTGCGCCTGCACATTGCTGTATTTAGGTATGGGATACGCATGGTCGGGGTTATATATGCTTGTGTTTAAGTGAGAGGTAGATGTGTTTGGCTGGTGCGGTGCACTCGTCTGTGTAAGTGTTACCCGTAACCTGGGCAGGAGCTTTTGGGGTGGTGTGTTTGGATGGTGAAGCGTGCTTGTCTGGGTGCGAGTGCACGCGTCTCTTTGGCTGAAGGTGTATGGGGGGGACGGGACGTGTGCCTGCACACGCATGTGCATGTGTTTGTGTGCATGAGCGCATGGGTGTGAAGGCTTCTGGTTTGTGGATTTGTTTTTCTTGAATTTGGCTCAAGTAACCAGGCGAAATCAGCTGTGAGCCAGCGAAGTTCCATCAGATTAGAAAGCAAACAAGCCTTTGTAATCAGGAAACTCTGTGTGCGCTCAGGTTGAAGCAGGAAAAGACATTTGGAAGAAACAAAACATTTGAAATAAAAGCTTACCGCGAAGTAGGTTGCTGGAAGGAGCCGAGGTGCATCAAGAGTTTTCTTCTCTGCATCGCACCCCTGTGAATCTTGGTCCACTTCTGAGAACAGTACAAAGGACCCCCCCCCTCCCCCTCCACTGCATGCCCAATCCCCCCCCCCCCCCCCCCCCCCCACTGTGCAGGTTGAATCTGAACATTGGCCAGCACCAGGTTTCATAGCTGTAACTTGCCAATGCCGACACTTCTGAAGATGTTAACTTTTCCTTCGGGATTAAGCTTTCGGATATTTAACCCAAACATAAAAGAAAGAACTTTGATTTAATGTAGGATTTTCCACAATCTCTTTGCGTCCCAGAGCTCTTTACAGTCAATTAAAATATTCTTGGAAGTGCAGTCAGTGTTGGTGGTATGTCATAAAATTAGCCTGTTGACCCCAGCACTGATATTTCTCAAGGAAAACCTTTGGTGAGAGAACAATTTAAGATAGAATCCCTACAGTGCAGAAGGAGGCCATTCAGCCGATCGGGTCTGCACTGTCCCTCTGGAAGAGCACCCAACCTAGGCCCAATCCTCCACTCTATCCCCATGACCCCACCTAATCTTTGGGTATTAAGGGGCAATTTAGCATGGCCAATCCACCTAACCAGCACATCTGTGGACAGTGGGAGGAAGCCGGAGCACCCGTAGGAAACCCGAGTAGCCACGGGGAGAATGTGCAAACTCCACACAGACAGTCACCCAAGGTCGGAATTGAACCGGAGTCCCTGACACTGTGACTGCCGTGGTCAATAGAATTTCCTGTTGACTGCACCCCCTCGTCGCCGGGAAACCCTCGTGCCGCTGTTGGGACCAGAAAATCCCACCGGCGTGAACAGCCGGTCAACATTAAACCATGAAAGCAAAATATCCCACTGTGCATTATCAGTACACCAGATGGTATCATTGGTGAGGGAGATTTGGTTATCAGTCATTCTGCTCTGCGTATCCATAAATCTAAGCAATTCCTTCAAAATAACCGTGGCGTGACTTTCGGTTCTGATCGGAGTTCTGAAATGCAACATCATTGTGACAGGATCCAAAAACGTATGGCCGCGACTTAATGGAAACATTTCTAAGCATCATTTTGGGCGGGATGGTGGGCGGTGTTTCTTGCTGGCGTTTTGGGTCAGATCCTGCCCTGTAGTCACCCACACTTAGGGCGCGGTCTACCACGATAAGCAGCACCGTGCCGCAACGCGGCCGGTAAATGACGGGAGACCCCACTCCCAGGATCTACCTGGCTCGCTACGCCTTGTGAGATGTAACCCGATCTCACGAAATGTCACGATGTGAAGCTCGCCCATTGTGGCAGGGTTACCTTTTTGCAAATCTGCATATTAGAGCGAGACAGCTAGTCTCAGTCTGGTATGCAGTTCCTTGAGGTTACCAAGGCGTTGGGAGCTATCCCACTTCGTGGAGCTCCTGAGGGCCCGTATTTAATCGGAGCCACATTAGACAGTAACGTGTTTCTCGGCGTTGCGAGCTCCGGGAAACACTCGGCTAAAGGCATTCGCTTTGGGACATAGTTCCCATTTGGTTTGATCGCGCCATGGGGAGTTTCTCCCTGGTCAAGCCCAGATGGAGAATTATTTTCACTACTGGGAAGCTGAACCCACTGACCAAACTGACCATTTTGAATGGGTGCCCCGATCTCTAAGTGGGCTTGTGGGTCCACCATTCCCCCCACCCATGGATAATGTCACTTCCCCACACACATGGACATTACCCCATACTCCCGCTATGGGTTGCTGAAGGTCCCCCTTTTCGGGTCTTCCCATGCCTCCTTTTGGGCCTCCCTTCCAAGACCCCCACCCTTCAGCCCCCCAACCTTCTGGAGACCCCTTCATACCCACCATTCAAACCCCCACCCTTCATAACCCCCTCCACCCACCTTTCATGGACATGGCCCCCCCTGAGGCCCTGACCCTTGATGGTGCCATGCTGGCTTCCTGGCAGTGCTCCTGCCAGCTTTGCAGTGCCACCCAGGCACTGTGACAGTGTCAGGGTGGCAATGCCAAGGTGCCAACCTGGTAGTGTCATGGTGCCCACATTCAAGAGGAAGATTGCGCCCTGAGTCATTTTTCTGGAGCCTGGGGTGAAATCCACCAAAGAAGTGATGTGTTGTACCTGAAGGCACTGACATACTGGGCCTCACAGAGATCACCCGGGCTGGGATTCTCCATCCGTTCATTCCTCCGTGAATTCCCGGATCTGTTGCAATGAATGGGAATTTTGGCTGAGTGTCAAATTCTCCCTTCTGTTCGCAGCGGGTGGGGGTGGGGGTTGGGGGTGGGGGGCGTGTGGGGGGGGGGGGGGGGGGGGGAGGCGGTGGGGGGGGAGGGGCACATTGGGATTGGAGAATCCTGGCTCCGATCTCCAAGTGAAAATGCATCCTAATTACAATTTGTCGGTGATTTTAAAGGTGGGGGAGGGGCGGTAAGGGGATTAATTCTGCACCTAAGTATGGGGGTAAACAAATGTATTCAGAGTAAGTGAGCGTTTATGCAGAGTTTGGTGTGGGATATTGCACTCTCTAAGTTTAGTGCAGGTGGGAGCAGATGACCTTTGCGTTGATGAGGGGCTGGTGTATCGCAAATTGGGTGGCCAGGCCTGAGCTCTGAAGTGGATCCTCGCTCCACTCCCCCCCCCCGCAGTGTCGGATCAGGAACTCCACCTCGGGATTCAGGCCGCGTTTTTCTCAATAAATGCCAACACCCGTGTGAAGAATCCGTGGTGGTTCTGACTGAACGAGCTCTAAAATTCAACAAACTCGGCATCACTGCAAAGAAGGCATTTGGATAGATAAGCCGCAATGCAAAAACGTGTTCATTGTTTCCATGAAAGGTTCCAGTCCAATGCTTAATATGCACCCTGAATTCAATGAACTGTGGAAGTTGGCGAGCATTAAATTGGCTTCTGTTCCAAACGGGCACCATTGTTATCTGCAAGGTGGGGGTGGGGGGTTACAAATTTGGGCCTCTAATGTTTCCCAACTTCTGCACCTTTTCCACCAATTAATAATAATAAGCTTTATTGTCACAAGTAGGCTTACATTAACACTGCAATGAAGTTACTGTGAAAATCCCCTAGTCGCCACACTCCGGCGCCTGTTCGGGTACAGAGAGGGAGAATTTAGAATGTCCAAATTACCTAACAGCAGGTCTTTCGGTACTTGTGGGAGGAAACCGGAGCACCCGGAGGAAACCCACGCAGACAGGGGGAGAACGTGCAGACTCCGCACAGACAGTGACCCCAGCCAGGAATCCAACCTGGGACCCTGGCGCTGTGAAGCCACAGTGCTAACCACTCTGCTACCGTGTTGCTCCCCTGAGTGCTGCCCCTCACGGGCTCCCATGGGGATCAGTAATCCATGTGGGACACTGATCAGAAGCAGAAAGCCAGGCTGTATTTATTCTTCCCCTTTCCCTAGCCTGAGGGTAGTGGTGCTAACTGTAGTGTCCCAGTCTTGGCCTTTACTGGAACCAGCTAATTTAGCATAGGTTAGGCCTGGCTGGATAATGAACACAATGGGCTGGGCAGAGGAAAAGCGCAGAGTGTAAAGTGTGGTACTTCTTGCCATCATTTTTTTATTCCCCATATTGTAGACTCGGAATTTCAGATTGGCCCTGTTTTCTCTGATTCGGGAGATTGTGGGGGCGATTCTCCAATACGGAGCCCAAGTGTTCGCGCCATGGTGAACGGCGTCACATTTCACGACGGCGTGAATCGGGCCCGGGTAGGACCAATTCTGGCCCCCATAGGGGGCGAGCACGGTGCTGGAACGGTTCACGCCGCTCCAGCCTCCTTTCGCGGCGCCAAATGGACTCAACATAGCGCCGGTGTTCCGGGGGCGGCCGCACCAGAAAGTAGGCCCGGGGGGTGGAGAGGCCGGCCCGCCGATCGGTGGGCCCCGATCGCGGGCCAGACCCCATCGGAGCCCCCCCACCCGGTGAAGGAGCCCCCCCCCCCCCACAGGCCGCCCCCTGACCGTTTGCGCAGAGTTCCCGCCGGCAGCGACCAGGGCTGAACTAGCGATTCCAGCGGCCCGCGGCTGGCACCACGCCAAACGCGCCGGCGCAAATGGTGCCGATTCTCCGCACCTCGGAGAACCGCGCGCCGGCGGCGGGGCGTCGTGTCGCGGCTGCGGCGATTCTCCGGCCCGGCGCAGGGCTCGGAGAATCGCCCCTCTGTGAATTCAAGCCCCAATCCAGGAACCTGAACATGCCATCCAGGCCGACGGCCTAGTGCAGTACTGACAGAGTGCCGCACTCAAGTGAGTGACAAGATCCATTGGCAATATCTGAAGAAAAGCAAGAGTGGTTTTCTTGGTGCCCTGGGCAACATCACCAAAAGCAGATTAATAATTTCACATTGCTGTTTGTGGGATCTTGCTGTGTGCAGTTTGGCTGCCTTTGTCTCATGTGCTAACGGTCGGGACTACACTTCAAAAGCAATTAATCGCCAGTGAACCAACACGATCTCTTCGGAAAAGTGCACCTTTAACTCAAGTGCTACCTTTTCAACTCTTGACGCACCCAGACCCGATATGCAGCGCCTGGGAGCGCATCTGTCTTTTTAGGAGCAGCGTATTATGGAAGTAGCGAAAGCTGACTTCTGCTTTGTGGTGCACGGGTGTTGGTGTCTCTCCTACATTTTAGAAATTCCAAATCATTCCATACGACAGCGAGCCTGCCCAGTCTGGCACGGCCTGCCCAGTCCGGAACGGAACCACAGGACAGCCGGCCTCAGCTGCCGTACAGGTCTCCCTGAACCTGAGACTTTGCAGTTTCCACTCCTGTGTTTGAAATGCAGGATAATGTATCTTTTCCTCCACTTGCTGTGAAAATTCTTTTTTTTAAACAAATGCTGATATTGGTCAGGTCATGGAAGTGCAACTTTTGTATTTATATGGCGCAGATAAATTTTAATCATAGTGTCATAGAATTTACAGTACAGAAGGAGGCCATTCGGCCCATTGAGTCAGAGCACCCAATCCCCGTAGCCCAGTAACCCCACCTAACCTTTTTGGACACTAGTGGTAATTTGGCATGGCCAATCCACCTAACCTGCACATCTTTGGACTGTGGGAGGAAATTGGAGCTCCTGGAGGAAACCCATGCGGACTCCGCACAGATAGTGACCCAAGCCGGGAATCAAACCTGGGACCCTGGCGCTGTGAAGCAACAGTGATGACCACTGCGTTACCGTGCCGGAAAAAGATTGAAGTGACTGAGGTTGCTGGGGTGGGGGCCAGGCATAAACATTCATATTCCAGCATGCTTAATCAGTGAGGGTTGAAGAATGATTAATCACAGACGTAGGGCGGGATTTCCCAGGCCTTCCCACCGGCAAGATCTTCAAGTCCCGCCAAGCTACAGAAAATGGCACCCGGGGGTGGGGGTGCATTCCTGGGACTCCCACCCACTAGATACAAACATACAAATTAGGAGCAGGAGTAGGCCACTTGAGACTGTTCCACAATTCAGTAAGATTGTGGCAGATCTGTTTGCAACTTCAACTCCACCCTCCCGAAAACCTCTCACCCCCTTGCTTGTCAAGGATCTAGGACTGCCATTGCGGTCATTCTGACTCACTGCTTCAACCTGCAACTCCTTTTCAGAGGGTAATCACAACTGCTAATAAGCATTTTTTTCTGAGGATCTTGGAAACCAGTACTCAGCACGAGGACGCCTGACTCTGCAGGATTTATCACCGTTTGTAACGTGCGTCATTGCATGCTCATCGTTCAGTACAGACGGTCATGTTGTCGAAAAGGGGGCCATCATGGCTGAATGCTGCCGCTCTGCCTGTTGGAGGCAGTGGGCCAGACACGTTCACAATGGTCTGTTTCACTGCTTCCTTATGGCCACTGACTCATCCAAAGACAGACTTTAGAAAATAAAAAGCGTGATTGTCTGAGAGAGCTCCGTTACCTGGGTTCACCGTCCGCATGCAAAGAGGACAGGCATTTTTTTTTAAGTGCACGAGGCCTTATTTCCTGCTGGTGCTAATTGTCCAGAGCAAGGCAATTCCGAAGAATACGTCACCACCTGCTTGGGTATTTAAACTTGATTTTGACCTGGACTGACCGAACACCGAGGGCAGCGCGGTAGCACAGTGGTTAGCACAATGGCTTCACAGCTCCAGGGTCCCAGGTTCGATTCCGGCTTGCGTCACTGTCGGTGCGGAGTCTGCACATCCTCCCCGTGTGTGCGCGGGTTTCCTCCGGGTGCTCCGGTTTCCTCCCACAGTCCAAAGATGTGCAGGTCAGGTGGATTGGCCATGATAAATTTGTATTTATATGGCACAGATACATTTTAATCATAGAGTCATAGAATTTACAGTGCAGAAGGAGGCCATTCGGCCCATTGAGTCAGCACCGGCCCTTGGAAAGAGCACCCAATCCCCGTAACCCAGTAATCCCACCTAACCTTTTTGGACACTAAAGGTAATTTGGCATGGCCAATCCACATAACCTGCACATCTTTGGACTGTGGGAGGAAACTGGAGCTCCCGGAGGAAACCCATGCACACACGGGGAGGATGTGCAGACTCCGCACAGACAGTGACCCAAGCCGGGAATCGAACCTGGGACCCTGGTGTCCAAAATTGCCGTTAGTGTTGGGTGGGGTTACTGGGTTATGGGGATAGGGTGGAGGTGTTGACCTTGGGTGGGGTGCTCTTTCCAAGAGCCGGTGCAGACTCGATGGGCCGAATGGCCTCCTTCTGCACTGTAAATTCTATGAAAAAAGAACACGATCTAGAACAAAAGTACAATGCTGTCCTCATTTTCTCAACTTCCCCCCCCCCCCCCCCCCCCACATTGTGTCTTCCTCATGAGCATTCTAACCCCTGACTACTTCCAATAGCATGACAGCGCGATACAGGGGACGGGGTGTGGTACTGGGGAGGAGAGTTTTGGGGGGGAGTGGTATGGGAGTGTGGGGTACAGGGGTGCGGGGTACGGGGGGGGCGGTTTGCACCATTCAGGAGGGGTCCCAACCTTCGAACTGTGGTGAAATGCAATTGTAGCCTTCCATTTCAGTGAGGCTGGGTTGAAGTAGCTATTTATATTCTGCTAAGCAGCTTAATGCACTCTCCAACACACTGCCTCATATATGATATGTATAATACCTGCTACATGGCATAGTTATGTGCATTTCTGTTGAGATGGCTGCGACTGCACAAGGGATGTTTTTGTGCAATCTTTCCTACGTCTGTTTCCTTAATAAAATTATATTTTAAAAGCAAAGGTGCCGGTAGCAGTCGGGACCAAGAGGCGCCTTTGAATTTCCTGGCCCCGGACCTTCCGCAAATTGGGGGTCACCTGTTGTAGTGTTGCCTGTGGGTGGCTATTTATAGCCATCATTGTGCCGCTCATGGCACGAGGGGGAAATAGCCTTTGGAAGTGGGGTGTTGTGCTTGGGCTGGTTTCCCATGCTGGGTTATTGGACTCCCAGGCCGTGTTGGTGGTTTCCCGGACGACTGGGTGGTATTCCATGCCCCCCATGCCCCCTTGCCAGACTGCTTGAAGCCCACCCCTTTGGCCAAGCATCTGATCACCTGCCTTGGCTTTGCCTCAAAGTCAAATTTGTGCACGGTGGCAGTCCTGTGAGGTGCCTGGGGATGCGCCGCAAGGTTAAAAGGCGCTAGAGAAATGCAGGTTCCTCTACAGTGGGACTGTTTCATCAGGAGACAGGTTTTGGAGCATCACCGTATCCGAAACGCACCGGATGCAGCAGGAAGTCTGCCAGGGAATCAATTTGGTGGGATTTGGAAAGGGGTAATATGTCTGGTATTGTAAAGTAGGCAAATAAAAAGGTGCGATAGAGTTGGATTTTCAACGTGATATTGTTTGGCATTTTAAGTATCCAGTTCTGTTACTGTTTTAGGATTTGGTAAAAGGGTGTCTATAACCCAGATAAATTTAATCTTCACTGCGTGGATCTTTCCCGAGATTAATCAGTTAATTGTTATTATTATTAAATGCAATTTTTATGTAAACGTCCCACAAAACCTGTTTTATCTTGGTTTAATATGATCTCCGGGGGTGGGGGGTTTACTATGTGCAGATTTTTGATACGGCTTTTACTTTGGGGCACGCTTTACGGTATTAACTCCCCATTAATTTTCCTCCTGAAATTTAATATACATGCAATCGTGCAACCCGTCTCATTACCCAGGATGCAGGCCCTTCCTCACTGGGTGGGTGGGGACTTCTCTCCTCAGCTAATTGGGTTGCCTGCAATTTCAAGGCCTAAAGGCCAAGAGACAGGGGCCGCTGATAAAAGGCATTTTTTATTTGGATTAATTGCCATGTGAGAATGGGGCGCTGAATTTGTCAGCAAACGTTACAAATGAAGCTGTGACTTTACGCGCGGAGAACCTTGTGATCTCTGTCGGCGGATGTTTTTATTTAAAGCCAATCGGATACTTTGATGGAGGTGTACACACCCAGTGCGTTTTGGTGCTTGCTGTTTTCGTTGTTGGTCATTGAGTTAACTTCGATTAAAACTGCTGGAAAACTACCAAACAACCTTTCGCCAGGAAGGTGTTTTCAGCAGAACTTATTCTCAAATAGATGCGTTTTGATTCTAATTTGCCTTCCAGTACATGGCAACATATGTATAATTTAACAGTCTTGAACCATTGTGTAAACATACATGAATATTCAGCTTCTCATTATTCAGTACTGATGGCACAGGCCTATTTAAACTTCAGCCTTACCCTGATTTATCTGCCTTGACAGTTACTTCCTGTAACTCTCAGCAAATTTTGAATAAAAACATTATTTGTATCCCTTGGAATATTTGAGGACTAAGGGTCGACCTAATTGAGTGGTTTGAAATATTAAAAAGGTATTTGCTAGGTTGGATGCATGGGGAAACTTGATTCCTTTTGTGGTGCACAGGGGATTTAAAAAAAACCTTCATTAGAGTTAGGCAATTCGGGTTTCAATCTTGGCACAAAGGGCAGTGGAACCGTGGAACTTGTTCCCTCGAAAGGCTGTGGACACCGGGGGCAATTGAAATGTTCAGGACTAAGATTGATGGATTTTTGTTGGGCGAGGACATCGAGGGATATGGAGCAGACACAACAGGAGTGCAGACCCACTCGCTCTTTGATACCTCAGCCCAGCTCAAAGCTTTTGACAAACCAATGAGGTTATTTGGAGAAAAGCAAATTACTGCGGATGCTGGAATCTGAAACCAAAGAGAAAACGCTGGAAAATCTCAGCAGGTCTGGCAGCAACTGTAGGGAGAGAAAAGAGTGAACGTTTCGAGTCCAGATGACCCTTCGTCAAAGCCAAAGGTTCTTTGGAATTCTGCTCACTGTCGCACTGCTGGAAACGTGTCAGTCAGTTTGCACACAGCAAGATCCCCGAACAACAATGAGCCGAGGCAAGGAAAGGCTAGTCAGATGATGGATTCTGGTCCTTTTCCGGAGTGGATTTCTGACAGTCTATGACATCTGTTTTAAAAAATAACCTTAGAGTACCCAATTCTATTTTTCTAATTAAGGGGCAATTTAGCGTGGCCAATCCACCTGCCCTGCACATGTTTGTGTTACGGGGGCAAAACCCATGCAGACAAGGGGAGAATGTGCTAACTCCACACGGACAGTGACCCGGGCCAGGATTGAACCCGGGTCCTCAGTGCCGTGAACCAGCTGTGCTAACCTCTGACCATCTATGACATCTTGTTGGTACTTTAATAATCATGAACAAAATATTGAATTAGTAAAAAGAGCCTGAAATGCTTGATACATTAAAATTGTGAGAAATGGGGCAGGATTTACCGAGCATCGCCGTCGCATGTTTCGCGGCAGCGGGAGGCGGCCCATCATTAGCCGGTGGTGGGATCTTCTGGCCCCGACGTTGTTAATAGGGTTTCCCGTTGAATGCACCCATCGCCGCTGGGAAACCTGCAGCGGGAGGGTGCTGTCGATGGGGCCGGGGTGATTCCACCAGAGTGAATGGCAAGGAAACTGCACCCATGCTTGCCCCAAGGAGATTCTATTTTTTGCGGGGAAAAAACTCTCACTGCAAAAGTTTTGCAGAGAGTTAAAATATTGGAATATTATACACTGTGCTCTTAATAAAATCAGCTTGTGGAGTGCCATTATAATTACATTTATTATGAACATCTTTGCCTGCTGATTGACCATTGTCTTGGCACAAGGGCTGATTGCTTTTATTGAGTTTAGGTTAATAGAGCTGTGCCTTCTGGTTTTAAGAGTGGCTTTTCAACAAGGCACAAAACTATTGCCACCGAATTAATTCTGGGAGTTTGGCCTCTGTTATTTCCTGCTTGTTTTTCTTTGTTAATTGATGTTTTTAACGTGATGGGAGAAAGAAAACCCTTGGCATGTGTGAAACATAGCGGAATAGCAGATGCGTCTGTGTACAGCGATGGGTTTTGGAATGTGATACAGTCGGGGATCTATCTATGGGGATACACCGTGTTGCCAGCTGCATTTTATTAAACTGCGAGCGGAGACACGATTAAAATAGGTTGCCTTTTAACCTGCTAGGTTTTGCCATTAATCACAGCCAAGTTTTTTTTCCACTTCAGACATATATTGTCAAGACGGTGACACAGTGGTTATCACTGCTGCCCCAAGGCACCAGTGACCCAGGTTCAATTCCAGCCTTGGGTGACTGTCTGTGTGGAGTTTGCACGTTCTCCCAGTGTCTGCGTTGATTTCCTCCGGATGCTGCGGTTTCCTCCTACTGTCCAAAGATGGGCAGGTTAAGTGTGGTTACGGGCATAGGGCAAGGGAGTGGGCCGAGGTAGGATGCTCTTTTGGAGGGTCAGTGCAGACTCAATGGGCCGAATGGTCTCCTTCTGCACTGTAGGGTTGCTATTCTATTCTATGATATCTTTTGATGCAGTGGAGAAAGAGGATGGATTTTCCTTTTAAATGGTTGTGGAGATTCTGATAACGACTATATATAAAGTGAATCTTGCAATACAGCGCATCACTCGTGAGTGACTTGTTCCCTTGTCCTGTGCGAATTAGGTAGAGTGGATCGGTTTTACTGATGTGATTGCATATTTTCTCTCTCTCTCTCTCTTCTCTCTCTCTCTCTCTCATACACACACTCACTCCCTCTCTCTTTCATACATGCAGTGTAATGGTGTTCTTTGTTCCCCAGGGCTAGCATAGGCCTCATTGCATATAAATTACTAATGTGAGAAGTAATTATTAAAATTCTTTTTCCTCTTTCCCACTTAGTGCAGGGTGATAATTGCTTGTGATATCGCAGGAGATCAGCGCACTATTGGTGTACACAACAACATTCTGCTAATCATTGCGGCTGGCTTGTGTTGTTTAATTTGACATCTAATTATGAAGCGTTATCCACTGCCAGTCTGTGGGAAAGAAGCTCTGAAATATCTGGGGTGGGGGTGGGGGAGGGTTTGTCACCCTTTGTGTTTTGAAGTTCCTCTGGGAAAAGCTAATGCATGGCGTTAATCACAACATTTGTTCTGCTATCCCCCAGTTCCTGTACATACAGCGGCTATATAGAGTTAAATCAATAAAATAAAAGCAAAATACTGCGGGTGCTGGAAATCTGAAATAAAAACAGAAAATGCTGGAAGTACTCAGCAGATCTGGCAGCATCTGCGGAGAGGGAGAAACAGAGTTAACGTTTTGAATCCAGCACTTGGAACTTGGTGCTTGAATATTGGACTTCAAACATTAACTCTGTCTCTCCCTCTCTCTCTACAGATGCTGACAGATCTATCATGTTAATTATCCTGCTGGAGAACAAACAAAACATATAACACTACAGAATCTCTTGTTCTTGTGATACATTCTTCCCAATGCGCCAGTTTCAGTTTTGGGGGTTTGAAGAAAGCCAAAGAATAACCATCAATAAAAGCAAATTACTGCGGATGCTGGAATCTGAAACCGAAAGAGAAAAATGCTGGAAAATCTCAGCAGGTCTGGCAGCATCTGTAAGGAGCGAAAAGAGCTAATGTTTCGATTCCAGATGACCCTTTGTCAAAGCTGAATAACTATCCCTCTTTCCTGTTTGAGGGCCATCCCATATGCAGGGTCCAATCTCTAGAAGCCATTATTAACGGTGTTACAACAGGGCGCTTGGATAAATGCAAGATAATCAGGCTGAGTCAACATGGTTTTGTGAAAGAGACATCATGTTTATTGGTGTTCTTTAAAGAAGTAACGTGTGCTGTGGATAAAGGGGAACTGGTGGATGTACTGTACTTAAATTTCCAGAAGGCATTTGATAAGGTGCCACATCAAAAGTTATTGCAGAAAATAAAAGCTCACGGTGTGGGGAGCGACATACTGACATGGGTAGAAGATTGGCTAGTCGACGAGAAACAGAATAAATGGGTAATTTTCTGGTTGGCCGGATGTACCGAGTGATGTGCCACAGGGATCAGTGCTGGGTCCTCAATTCTTTACAATTTATATAAAGGATTTGGATGAAGGGATTGAAGATATGATTGTTAAATTTGCTGATGCCACAAAGTTACGTAGGAAAGTAAGTTGTGAAGAGGACATGAGGCTACGAAATAATACAGATATGTTATGTGAGTGAGCAAAGATCTGGCAAATGCAGTACAATATTGGAAAATGTAAGGTTGTCCATTTTGGCAGGACAATAAAAATGAAGCATATTATCTAAATGGTGAGCTCTGAAATGCAGAGGGATCTGGAGGTCCTAGAGCATGAATTGCAAAAGGTTAGTACACAGATACAGCAAGTAATTAGGAAAGCTAATAGGTTCTTGTTTATTGGAAGGGGGATTGATTACAAAAGTAGAGAGGTTGTGCATCAGCTATGCAGGGCATTGGCTAGACCACATGTAGAGTACTGCATATCGTATTGGTCTTATGTAAGGAAAGATATAAATGTGTTGGAAGCAGTTCAGTGAAGGTTTACTGGACTAATACCTGGAATGGGTGGAGTGCCTTATGAGGAATGACTGGACAGGCTAGGCTTGTATCCACTGGAGTTGAGAAGAATAAGAGGTAACATGATCGAAACCTTTAAGATCCTGGGGGGTATTGACAGGGTGAATGTGGAGAGGAAGTTTCCTCTTGTGGGAGAATCTAGAACAGGGGCCACTGTTTAAAAATAAGGGGTCGCCCATTAAAGATAGAGATGAGGAGAAATGTTTTCTCTTAGAGGGTTGTGAGGCTTTAGAATTATTTTCCTCAAAAGGTAGTTGAGACAGATTCTTTTCATATCTTTAACGCAGAGGCAGATAGATTCATGATAAGCAAGGGGATGAAAGGTTATGGAGGGTAAGCAGGAATTTGAAGCTGAGGCTAAAATTAGATCAGCCATTATCTTATTGAATGGCGGAGCAGGCTTGAGGGGCTGAGTGGCCATCTCCTGCTCCTTATCCGTACGTTCATACATACTTGGAACAATCCTTCTCTAAAGCCACCTGTTGCCATTTTTTAAAGGTGCCTATGGACGGGCAATAAATGTTACCCAGGCCAATGCTGTCCACATTTTTAGAAATGTCTTGTCCAGAGAAGAGCTTGCATTTATATAGCACTGCTGACAACCTCAGGATGTCCCAAAGCCTGTTACAGCCAAACAAGTACTTTCAAAATATAGTCAATGCTGTGGGAAATGCAGCTGCTAATTCGTACACAGCAAGGTCCCACTAACAGCAAAGTGATAACAGCCATAAATCTCTTTTCTTTGTTGCAATGTTGATTGAGAGATAAGTATTGGCCAGGGCACTAGGGGTAGCTCCCTGCTCGTCTTCAAGATAGAATAGAGCCATGGGATCTCTTATATCCACTTGTGAGAGCATACAGGGTCTGTGTTTAATACCTCATGTGAATGAGAGCACCTTCAACAATGCAGCACTCCCTCAGTGATGCACTGGAGTGGCCGCCTCGGGTTTTATGCTCAAGTCCCTCGAGTTGGACTTGAACCCACAATCTTCTGACCCCTGACTCAAGAGACAAGAGTACTACCGGTTAAACTCTGCTTGATAATATTCTAAATATATTGGGCTTGATTCTCCAGTCGCCGACGGCAAAATCGCGTTCGGCGACGGGTCGGAAAATCCAAATTCCCGACAGAATCGGGGGGCGGCGCCGCTTCCGCCCCCTCCAAAAGCGGCATACTCGGAGAGTACGGCGTGTCGCGTATCCACGGCCACAGGGCATTGCCTGAAGCCCGTCCCCCGATGCTACGCCTCCGACTGGCCGAGTTCCCGACGGCGTGGGTCTCTCATGGTCTCACCCGTCAGGAATGCAGCGTGGCGACTGCAAACTCAGTCCAGTGCTGCCATAGTCGGGGGAGGGCCTATCCGCGGGTAGGGGGGGACATTATTCGGCGCTGGGGGCACTGGTGGGGCGGTCCGGGGCGTGTGAGCCGACCGAATGGAGGGACTATTTCACGGGCCGGGTCCGTAGCGGCATCCGTGCATGAAGCACGTGCACATCCGGGGCCAAGGACCCGGCAATTCTCCAGGCCGTATTGGCAGCTAGAGCCGGGTGCTCTACACTATCTCTCTGCTAGCCCCCAGCAAAATGGGGAATCAGTGGCTGTTTTGTGCCAGTTTTCAACATTCCCATGTCAGCGTGGGGACATAGTCACCAAATCGGAGAATCCCTCCCATTGTGTCCATGTTCCCAATATCTTGGTCTTTGTTCTGACCCTTTGTTTTATTCTTATTTCCCTCCCTGCCCTGGGGCTATTCATTCAAGACGGCTTTCTCACTGTTGGTAACATTAGCGAAGAATTGCATTAACCACCATGGTCATCAGTGCCATTCTCATTCTCAGCTTTTGCTACACAATCTTGTACTGATATAACATCATTAATGTAATAAAATATCTCCAGGCACTTCACAGGTGTTGTACAAAATGCAACACTGAGCAAACTAAGGAGATAGAAGGAAGACAGATTTGCATTTATATCGTGCCTTTCACTGAGAGACATAGGACCAGGAATGGGCCTTTCAGCCCATCGAGTCTGTTCCACCATTCAGACAGATCATGCCTGGTCATCTACTTTCATGCCATTATATTCCTGCCAACTCCATATCTCTTGATTTCATTAATATCCAGAAATCCTATCAATTTCTGTTTTGAACATGATCGCTGACCGACCTTCCATAGCCTCTGGGGTAGAGAATTCCAAAGATTCACCACTTTCTGACTGAAGATCTTCCTCACTCCTCCCATCGGATCCCGGGACCATCCAGCTGCAGCCACCGACCGAGGAAGCGAGGGAAACGCGGCAGTTTGCGGGTGAAACTAAAGCAACATGGCTTCAAGTCTCCTCTCCCTATCATACTCCTGGCAAATGTCCAAGCGATGAAAAACAAGCTGGACGAGCTTTCACTGAGACATGGCTCACCCCCTCCTCACCGGACTGTGCCAGACTATCTGACAGCTTCTCAGTTCATCGGGCGGACCGCACAGCATCATCGGGTAAGGCGATGGGTGGATGTTCTTGCTTCCTCATCAACTCCTCCTGGTGCTCAGACATGGTGACCCTGGTGACCTACTGCTCCCCGGACCTGGAATACCTGACTGTGAAATGCCGCACAAATTACCTTCCACATGAGTTCACTTCTGCCATTATCACGGCGGCCTACCCCAGGCACAACGAAGAAGGCGCTTGATGAATTTACAACGCTATAAATACCAGTGACCAGAATACCCAGAGGCCTTGTTTACCATGGATGGGGACATCAATCAGACGAACCTCAAGAGTGTACTGCCAAAATTCCATCAACACATCAAATTTCCACCAACACACCTCCTGTCCCACCAGGGGCGTCAACATCCTTGACCACTGCTACACAACAATCAAGAGAGCCTACTAATCCATCCCTCGACCGCACTTCGTAAAATTGGACCATATGAAAGTGCTCCTTCTCCTGGCATACAAGCTGAAATTTAAGCGGGAGAATCCGGTTAAGAAAGTCATGCAAATGCTGGTCCGAGGAACAGAAGAGGTACTATGCGACTGCTTGGAGTCAGTGAACTCAGTGAGCTCAGTGGCCAACCTAAACGAGTATGCCACCACCGTCACAGACTTCATCAGCAAATGTGTGGAAGATTATGTGCCAAAGAAGGTAGTATATACGTTCCCCAACCGGAAACCACGGTTTAATCGGGAAATTCACTCCCTACTAAAGGCTAGGTCTGGGGCGTTTAAGACAGGCGACCCAGACCTAGACATGAAATCCAGGGATGCCCTCCGCAAAGCCATCCGGGATGCCAAGAGACAATACCAGCCTCAGCTAGAGTCACAGATTAACGACACAAACTCTCCTCGGTTGTGGCAAGGCTTAAACAACATAACGGGTTACAAAGCAAAGCCGAGCAGAATCTCCAGCAGCAGTGCACCCCTCCCCAATGAATTCAAAGCATTCGATGCTCATTTCAAGCTGGAAACCATCAAACCACTGCCAAGTGCCCAGCAGCCTCGGACACACCCAAACCTACCGTCACAGCTTCTGAAGTCAGATCGGCCTTCTTGAAAGTGAACCCTCGAAAGGCAACAAATCCACACGGAGTCCCTGGTCGTGCACTCAGATCCTGCGCAACCAGCTGGCAGATGTGTTCCCGGACACCTTCAACCTCTCCCTACTCCATTCCGAGGTTCCCACCTGCTTCAAGAAGACCACCATCATACAAGTGCCAAAGAAGAACCAGGCAATGTGCCTCAATGACTACCGTCCGGTGGCCTTGACATCTATCATTGTGAAGCGCTTCGAGAAGTTGGTTATGAGACGCACCAACCCCATACTCCCAGAATGCCTCGATCCACTGCAATTCGCATACCTCCACAACTGGTCCACAGCAGACACCATCTGCCTGGCCCTACACTCATCCCTGGAGCATCGCAACAACAAATACTCCTACATCGGACTCCTATTCATTGACGACAGCTCCACCTTCAATACCATAATCCCATATCAAAGCTCCAAAACCCATGACTTGGCTCCTCCTTCTGCAACTGGATCCTTGATTTCCTGACCCATAGACCAGAATCAATAAGGATAAGCAACAACACCTCCTCCACCATAGGCCTCAATACCGGGACCCCACAAGACTTTGTACATAGCCCCCTACTATACTCCCTATACACTCAGGATTGTGTCGCAAAATCTGGCTCAAACTCCATCTAAAAGCTTGCTGGTGACATGACCGTAGTGGGTCGGATCTCCAACAATGATGAGTCAGAATACAGGAGGGAGATAGAGAACCTAGTTGAGCAGTGTAACGACAACAATCTCTGTCTCAATATCAGCAAAACTAAGGAGTTAGTCATTGACTTCAGGAAGCAAAGTGTCGTACACATCTCTGTCTACATCAATGGGGCCGAGGTGGAGATGGTTGACAGCTTCAAATTCCTCGGTGTGCACATCACCAACAATCTGTCCTGGTCCACCCACGTCGACGCTACGACCAAGAAAGCAAAACAGCGCCTATACTTTCTCAGAAAACTAAGGAAATTCGGCATGTGCACATTGATTCTTACAAATTTTAACAGATGCACTATAGAAAGCATCCTATGCGCCTGCATCACAGTCTGGTATGGCAACTGCTCGGCCCAAGACCGTAAGAAACTACAGAGAATCATGACACAGCCTAGTCCATCACACAAACCTGCCTCCCATCCATTGACTTTGTCTACATCTCCCGCTGCCTTGGGAAAGCGGGCAGTATAATCAAAGACACCTCCCTCCCACGTTATTCTCTCGTCCAACCTCTTCCATTGGGCAGGAGATACAAAAGTCTGAGAACACGCACAAACAGATACAAAAAGAGCTTCTTCCCCGATGTTACCAGACTCCTGATTGACCCTCTTACGGACTGAACTGATCTCTCCACGCATCTTCTCTACTGAGTAATAATAATAATAATCTTTGTTATGAACGTACTGCGAAAATCCCTTAGTCACCACACTCTGGCGCCTGTTTGGGTACACAGAGTGAGAATTCACTGTGCTACTGTGGGGCAGCATGGTAGCACAGTCGATAGCACTGGTGAATCTCGGTTGCCCTGACTCTATGGCCAGTATATCCTTTCTTAGATACGGAGACCAAAACTGTACACAATACCCCAGGTGTGGTCCCACCAAGGTTCTGTACAATTGCAGCAAGACACCTTGCAATGAAGGCCAACTTTCAATTCGCCTCACCAGCTGCTTGCTGCACCTTTTTCATTGCAGCCGGTGAAGAACTTTAGAGTGGGAGTAAATGGCTATCTAAGGGATGAACCAGTTTGTTCTTCACCATGTTGATGAAACTCACTCTGTAGTCTTTTGTTAATGATTTGTGGTGTTGCTTCCATTTCAAGCTTTTCTCCCAGTTTCAGGTGACCTGGATTATATTCAGTTTGCCCAGGTAAGGATCACCTGCGTTTCCTGTTGTCAAACTTCCATTTATATTGCACTTTCTTGACCAAGTGTATTCTCTGTAGCTAGCAGCCATTGTGTGCACAACAGATTCCCACAAGTGATAAAGATCAGGGGCGAAATTCTCCGGAAACGGCGCGATGTCCGCCGACTTGCGCCCAAAACGGCGCAATTCAGTCGGGCATCGCGCCGCCCCAAAGGTGTGGAATGCTCCACATCTTTGGGGGCCGAGCCCCAACCTTAAGGGGCTAGGTCGGCGGCGGACGAATTTCCGCCCCGCCAGCTGGCAGAAAAGGACTTTGGTGCCCCGCCAGCTGGCGTGGAAATGACATCTCCGGGTGGCGCATGCGCAGGAGCGTCAGCGGCCGCTGACGGCATTCCCGCGCATGCGCAGTGGAGGGAGTCTCTTCTGCCTCCGCCATGGTGGAGACCGTGGCGGAGGCGGAAGGGAAAGAGTGCCCCCATGGCACAGGCCCGCCCGTGGATTGGTGGGCCCCAATCGCGGGCCAGGCCACCGTGGGGGCACCCCCCGGGGCCAGATCGCCTGTGCCCCCCCCAGGGACCCCGGAGCCCGCCCGCGCCGCCTTGTCCCGCCGGTAAGGTAGGTGGTTTAATCTACGCCGGCGGGACAGGCATTTTAGCGGCGGGACTTCGGCCCATCCGGGCCGGAGAATCGCGCGGGGGGGCCGCCAACCGGCGCGATTCCCGCCCCCGCCGAATCTCCGGTGCCGGAGACTTCGGCAACCGGCGGGGGTGGGGATTCACGCCAGCCCCCGGCAATTCTCCGACCCGGCGGGGGGTCGGAGAATCTCACCCCAGATAATCTGTTTTTGTGATCTTGATGGAGGATTGACTACCTGCCAGGGAGAACAGGGATAACTCCCCTGCTCCTCTCTAAGTGCCACGGGGGTCTTTCACATTCACCTGGGTGGGCATAAAGGGCTTTCACGTCTCATCTGAAAGATAGCGCTGCTGGAAGTGCAGCACCCCCTCACCGCTGCACTGGAGCACAGTGTTGATTTTTCCACTCGAGTCCTGTGGTGACCCTTGAACCCACAATCTCTTCAGAGGCAAGAGTGGCACCGACTGAGCCCTGGCTCACACTGGTCATATTGAACAGGGTAAAGAACACATAATGATTGGGGTTTAACCTAACCTGTCGCATGAATTGTTGACGGTGATGTTACAGCAACGCTGGCTCAGAAGTACCTCATTGTTTCGGTGAAGCGCTTTCAGATGCGCTGAGGTCTTACTAGGCTCTCTATAAATGCATAAACTCGGAAAGTGGGTCTTGACTTTGTGAGGTGGCAGCCTGATTTACACCTCCCGCTTTCTAACTTTCTGTCGGATAGAAAGAAGAATGGGGGGGCAATGTCCTAACGGGCTCTGACTTGCTGTCTCCCATTTCAAAATGTCACACAAACTCAGAAGCTTTCCTTTTCATGAAGCTATTGAGCTCAATTTGACTCTGGCCAATAGTTTGAAACAGAAGTTATTTCCACCGAAACCATTTCCCGAAAACCTAAACAACCTCAATATTCCTAGTCAATGGTACTTTTCACTAATTAAACTTTCTGTTCTCTGATCCTAGTTAACGCCTTACCTTGAGGTAATTCAGGGTCTCTCCGTATCATCATTCTATCTACTATTATATCCAACTTGGTAAGATTTCCCTCCCTCCCTCACTTTGATTCCCGTGAGTTAAGCCTCTGTTGTTTTCTTACATTTCCCCCCCTTCATAATTGGAGTCAATTCTGTCACTCTCCCATCCACATTTTCTGATACACACACATGACTTTTTTTTGCTAGATTGTGCTCCCCAACTTCTGTTCAATGTCTTTGTGTTTTATTTCACTTAAACCTCATTCAGAATGAAAATTATATTTCAAAAAATGCAATGGCCAGTGCAAACTAAAGTAAAAGGGTAAAGTGCTTGCTAACCAACAGCTTGTCTCCTCTCCCCATTCCTCCCTCACCTTTTCCCTCTCGCTCTCGCTCCCCACCCCCCTCACTGTCAAACCTGTCTCCTCTCCCTCATTCTCCCGCTCACCCTCACTTCACCCATCCACTTCACCTCATCGCTCTCCCCTCCTCTTTCCCCACTCACTCCCACTTTTACACCATTCCCTTCCCTTCTCTCCCCCTTCATCTTTCGTTCTCCCTTCCATTCCCCGTCTCCCTACTCTCTCCTTCTCCCTTTCTCATCATCGCTCTCCCCCTCTCTCACTGCTACTCCTTCTATCTCTCACTCTTGCACTCCCTCTGCCATTCCCTCACTCTACCCTTTCCTCTCTCGCTCCTGGAAGGCATCCATTCCATTGCTTCACAGAGTATGGCTCCCCGATCTCGGTTGCCCACCACACACGTTTGTGCAAAGCAGCAACCAGTGGGAGCTAATTGCTCAGTGCTCCAGTGAATGGTGCGTTTGATTTGGTGGGGACAAGTTATTGGAAGACATGGATTAGAAATACGGAGCACTAGAAGCCAAGAAAGAAGCAGTGGGTAGAGCAGGAATCATGGGCGAAGATCTCCGTGATACTTTGTAAGCAGGCGTGTGGTGTTTTCTTTTCAGGTGCTTAACTCCCCAAAGCCGCTCGCTGTCAATGGCAATTGGAACCTTCCGGCACTGATTCAAATTGAGTATATCGCTACCTGGCTCCCACCGCAGTGGGGGAGGATTCCAGTTTTGTTCCTGTCAGGCACTGAATCTCCTTTGTACCCCCAAAGCCTACAGGCACATTTCTTTCACCAGCTGATATTATAAAGGAACGCAATCTGGCCAAGGGGACTTTTTTTAATTAAAAAAGCTACATGTAAAATTGTCTTTACAATCGGCTTGAACGACAAAAACGCCAGGAAATGTATATTCGTCAAACGAGGGTTTAGTTGGAGATGCTGAAAACTTGACATGTTTTCTTTTTCCAAAATGGCCACCGTGGCTTTTATTTTTAGGAGTTGAGTTGCCGTAATCTGCTTTTTGTCCTCACAGTGAGTAAACAGCCGGAGTTACTGCCAACTGCGTATTGAACGATTTTCAACAGCTCCAGTTGAATATTCATCAGCGAGGATTTAGAGCAAAGCGTACACGGCAAACAAAATTAATGCCGTCAACCAAATTCCATGTCAAAACAAAAACAAATGGAACATATCACGGGCTGTAGGAAACCTTCCCCACGCGTAGCAGATTACATTAAGACGCCGCGCTCAATCCCTCCAGGAGCCCCCTCCGCAATAAAAGCTGTTAGAACCGGTGCCCATTTTTCTTGTGCAAATGATTGTTGTGAAGGGTGTCTGCCACTGGAAGTTAATTATTGTCACTTGCTTGTGGCTGGAGCACTGAGCTATAGAGGTCTGTGAAAGATCTGTCATCCTGCTTTTAAAAAAAAATGTATTTATTCACAGGGCGGGGCATTTGTTGCCCGTCCCTAATTGCCCTTGAGAAGATGGCGGCGAGCTGCCTTCTTGAAGCGTTGAGGCCCATTTGGTGTAAGTACACCCACAGTGCTGTTAGGGAGGGAGCCCCAGGAATTTGACCCAGCGCCAGTGAAGGAGCAGTGATATATTTCCAAGTCAGGATGGAGGGGAACGTCCCGATGGGGGTGTTCCCATGTGTCTGCTGCCCTTGTCCTTCTAGGTGGGGGAGGTCATTTGTTTGGAAGGTGCTGTTGAAGGAGCCTTGGTGAGTTGCTGCAATGCATCTTTTGGGTGGTGCACACTGCTGTCACTGTGCATCGGTGGTGGAGGGGATGCCAATCAGACATGCTGCTTTGTCCTGGATTAGAATGCAGGAAGGAATAAAATCCCAAATCTGCCCCTGTTATGCCATGATCAATGAGCAACTCTGCATTATCAGTCGATTGTGCAACCACCAAGTTCTTAGAAAGCAAGCGAGATTGGCAGTAGTCTTTTATCATCTAACAACCTCAAAGTGCTGATGCTTTCAGTCTCTCCTCAGTTACCAGCCCAGTACAAGTACAGCAACCCTCCTTGTGCTTATTTGTTCTAAACTTTCAGCTGCCTCATGTGTTCCATGCACAGTATTGCAAAGTATTGTGACTCTATGGTGCAACTGTTGCATCAAGACGATTTGATTATATCCAAAATCACACATACATAATAGATTCAGGGAACTGGTTTTAAAAGGTGAATACATACATCTCCTGGGAAAGGTGCCAGAGGCAATTGACGACATATTGGCTTAACCCAGAAGTAGTCAGAGAACTGGAGGGTGATTTTAACTTAACCTGCAAGGCTGGGAGCTGACGGAATTGGGCGCGAAGCCACAACTAATTTCACTTTCCATTGACTTCAGTGGGCCGACTTGTCAAAACAACCTTTGACCCGGTGCTGCCAGATTTCCGTCAATGAGACTGGGTTCAAATTGGATTTGGGTCAGGTGTCGAAACCAGTTATCTGGTCAACAGAAGATGGTCCCATCCCTGTGACTGCTCAAGACCAAGGGCTTAAGGTAAAGTAACCCACTCAACGGCTTTGGGTGGCTGAGTGCCTCGTGTGGGGAAGAGCGTGAGGACCCATGATGGAGGAGACGCCATTGAAAGGTGGATGAGCTGATCTTTGAAATAACCATTGCCACCCACAGCCTGCAAAGCTTGACCCAGCTGCCATACCCAACAAGTTGATGAAGAGCGGATGTGGGTGGCTCATTAAACGACATCAGGGCTCAGGCCCCTGCGTCACGGTGGAGGACAGCCACAGGAGTAATGACTGATAATGATGATGATAATTTCGCTCCAAAATGGCCGTGCACCAATTGAAGAATATGCCATCTTGTTCTGGTCCCCCCAGAGAAAAGAAAAGGCTTCTCTGTATCTACCGTATTGAAACCATTTACCATTTAAAACACCTCAATTAGATCAACTCTCGACTAGCTAAACTCAAGGACATACACTCAATCAGCAGTACTGTCTATGTGATGCACTAAGCGTCAAGAACCACAAAGACATGTGAGACTTTAACTAAGGCTTTAATATACTACATGGGAGGCTTACCCGACACAGACAACCCCAGACAGAATGGGGCCGGTCCCAGAAGAGGGTTCTTATACGTAACTCCCGGGGGAGTGGTTAAGGCGGAGCTCTCCGTGGCCAGGTCGGGTACCTACCAGTGACCGAACCTCTGCAGAGCTACAGTACAATACACAGTATTACAGGGCCACGTTACACACAACTATTATATACTATGTACAATGGTAGGGAAGTACAGTGGTGTATCACCACACTTTGTCCACATTGTAGAATGATCCTTGCTTGCACGGGGCTGGGAAATGAAGGCCTGATCGATCCGGAGCAGCGCACATAACAGAGGCCCACGTTATTTTCATCAATCTCCCAGGAGCAACTCCGGCTCCTCTTGGCTCCACACAAATAGTGGAAAACTCACCCAGTTAGAGCTAAGCACCTCATTTGGGTCCTGACTCACGCGTTAAAGGGTTGAATCAAATGGGTGTGAAGCTGCGGGACCTCGCAACGGTGACATCAGTCTGAGGAATGGCGGTGGGGTACAGGACAAGGTCGGGGGAGGGGGGTTGGTGTGGAAAGCCTTTCCCCAGCACTTCAGAGTTGTGACTGTCCCGCTCTTAAAGATCTCCCCTCGGTGAGAATGTCTGAGTTTAGAATGGTACACGTATGTCTCCGAGCTGCTTTATTCATTAACTAGACGAGAAGGAGAGAATGGCCCTCTTCTGTTTGAAGCTGATTAGGTGGAGAAAAGGTAACGTCTTCGGTTGGAACAGTTACTGACAACTTCAAGTAATTTATGAACTATAGAAATTGGGCAAGAAAGAAATTACTTCAGAGCTTTACCCTTTTGTAAAATTGCTGGCTGTAATGATGTACAACATTCCTTGAGTGTATCTGGTGTATTTTAAAGACCTGGAGGTTATATTTCACCCAGGGAAAGTAATGAACTTGTCCAAGTAATTCCTGATCACTGTCAAGAAAGGCCTTGATCTGAGGGGTTAGTCAATCTGCTGTGTGTCAGCCTTGGCAGAGCAGAGTCTGGACTGAGCATAACATGCACACTATCAGGGCTGTCTATGTTATTGGAATTCCAAGACAATAATGCTGGCTGACAGCTGAAGATCTCCGAACACAATCTGAACTGAAATGGTGAAATATGCACGGCTAATCCACGGCAGGTCAGAGAACCAGAACTGCTGGGGGTTTTCAAATGTCAAAGTAATTATAATGTAATTTCCACCTCTACTAGTTGTGCAGTGGTAATGTTGCTGGACCAAGTATTTCAGAGGCCGGGACTTAAAGGCAGACACAGGTTCAAATCCCATCAAAGCAGCTGGGGAATTATTTTCTTTATTCGTTCATGGGTGGGTGTCACTGGAGAAACGAGCATTTGTTTCCCATTCCTATTTGCCCCTGAATTGAGAAGCTTGCTCAGCCATTTCAGAGGGCAGTTAAGAGTCGGCCATGTTGCTGTAATTACAATGCCATCGGTGAAACAGTGACCATCAGCAGCCTGGGGGTTATCATTGACCAGAAACTGGACTGGACCAGCTGTATAAACACTGTGGCCACAAGAGCAGGTCAAAGACTGGGAACTCGGTGGCGAGTAGCTCACCTTCTGACTTCCCAAAGCCTGACCACCATCTGCCAGGCGGAAGTCCGGAGTGTGATGGAATACTCTCCACTTGCCTGGATAGAGTGCCGCTCCAGCAACACTCAAGAGGTTTAACACCATCCAGGACAAAGCATCCCGCTTGAATGATTAGCACTCCATCCACCACATTGAACATTCACTCCCTCCACCACTGACGCACAGTGACAGCCGCGTGTGCCGTGCCGTCTACAGGATGCTGTGCAGCAACTCACCAAGGCCCCTTCGACAACACCTTAGAAACCCGTGGCCCTCTGCCACCTAGAAGGTCAAGGGAAGCATGCATATGAGAACCTGGAAGTTCCCCTCCAGGTCACTCACCATCCTGATTTGGGTATTTATCGCTGTACCTCCACTGTCGTGTGGTCAAAATCTGGGAACTCCCTCCAAAACGGCACAGTGGGTGTACCTTAATCACGCTCACTACAGTGACTCAGAAAGGCAGCGGTTTCTCAAGGGCGGTTTCGGGATGGGCAACAATCATTGCTGGCCGAGCGAACAATGTCCACGTTGGACGAATGAATGAAAAAAACAATAGAGTTGAATTGGTGAGATGCGTGGCGCGGTTTTATTTTCGGAGGGGGGAATGGTCAACAGTCCTTTTAGATGGGCAGAATTTTCAGAAAACGCGCCTTCTTTAATGTGGAGGAGAAATGAAGAAACCCGATATTACGGATGTGGAGTTGGCCTGATTCTGCCGGCTTGCTGGCTTTCACTCACACACTGCTGCTTCTCTCTGTTTCCGTGCTGCAGGAGAGAAGAAAAGGCCGGAGCTTAAATTAAAATCCTGCAGCTTCTTATCTCCTTCCCACATGAAGGCAAATCTGAGTTGAAAACCGTAAAATTAAGAGAAGATCGGGGAATAGTTTAATTCAGCAAATCCATCGGTTCGGCTTCCAGTCTGTGTGACTGGAGGGAGGAAAGGGGGTCAGATAGACACTAATAGGGTGCAAGCTATCAATTTGCTTTTCATATCGAAGCATTTGTACTTGCAGTAAGAGGGAGGTAGGGGTGGAATAGCTGTTGGTATTTAAGACGCTGATGGAATATCTCTGATGGTAGATTTGTGAGTCAGTTTCTTGTGGGATTTAGATACCGATTTCTCGAGCCCAGTGCGGTGCGACAGACAGCAGCGTTATCGTTGTTTTTAGGTCTGGGTGCAATTTAGGTTCTTTTTCGCTCTTGAACATAGAACATACAGTGCAGAAGAAGGCCATTCGGCCCATCGAGTCTGCACCGACCCACTTAAGCCCTCACTGCCACCTTATCCCCGTAACCCAATAACCCCATTTAACTTTTTTTGGTCACTAAGGGGCAATTTATCGTGGCCAATCCACCTAACCTGCACGTCTTTGGACTGTGGGAGGAAACCGGAGCACCCGGAGGAAACCCACGCAGACACGGAGAGAACGTGCAGACGCCGCACAAGCAGTGACCCAGCGGGGAATCGAACCTGGGACCCTGGCGCTGTGAAGCCACAGTGCTATCCACTGTGCTACCGTGCTCCCTGTGGGCTCGCCATTTTTAGCCTCACAGCCAGGACTGCGCAGGTCGCCACAGCGCTTACTTTTTTCACAGTACCTTCATTGCAGTGTTAATGTATGCCTACTAGTGACACTAATAAAGATTATTATTATTATTATCGACCTTCGGTGATCCACTAACTTGACACTTTTTTTCTGCCTGGGATTGCACTGCACTCCTCTGACCAAAGACCATAAGATATAGGAGCAGGTTTAGGCCATTTGGCCCATCGAACCTGCTCCACTATTCGATCATGGCTGATAAGTTCCTCATTCCCATTCTCCTGCCTTCTCCCCGTAACCCCTGATCCCCTTATTAATCAAGAAATCCCCTTATTAATCAAGAATTCCAGATTTGTGCTTAAGGTGTTGTTACCGACAGGGCTATAGAGCTGGAGGGTGGAATTAGACAGAATAGTTCTTTCTTAGAACATCAGAACCAGGAGCAGGAGCCGGCAAGTTAGCCTCTCGAGCCTGCTCCACCGTTCAATACAATCATGGCTGACCTCATCAAGGCCTCACATCCACCGTCCTGCCCGTTCTCCGTGACCCTTCAACCCATTACCAATTAAAACTCTGTCTCACCCCTCCTCAAATTCACTCACTGACCCAGCATCCACCGCACTCTGGGATGGCGAATTCCACACATTCATGACCCTTTGGGAGGCTCTCCTCATCTCTGTTTTAAATTTGCTACGCTTATCTTGAGACTATGACCTCTCGTTCTCGAATGTTCTCGAATGCCCCCCCAATTGGTAGCATCCGCTCCACGTCTACTTGATCCATACCTTTTATCATAAAATCATAGAAAAGTTACAGCACAGAAGGAGGCCCAGGTGCCCTTTCTAATCCCGCCTTCCTGCAGTCCTGTAGCTTGGGAGCACTTAAGGTGCAGATCCAGGTCACCTTTCAAAAGAGTTTAGGGTCCCTGCCTCCACCACCAACTCGGGCAGCAAATTTCAGACTCTCACTACCCTCTGTGTAAAAAGGTTTTTCCCTCACGTTCCCTCATCACCTTCTGCCACTTATCTTGAATCCATGTCCCCTGGTTCGAGAATTCTCCACCAAGGGAAACAATTTTATCCTGTCCACCCTATATCCTCCCCCTCATAATTTTGTACATCTCTTTTGTACTCCGACTTCTTTGTTCCAAGGAAAATAACCCCAACCTATCCAATCTCTCCTCATAGCTACACTTTTCTTACCCTGGCAACATTCTTATAAACCTCCTCTGCACTCTTTCCAAATAAATATAGTCCTTCCTGTAATGTGGTGACCAGAACTGCACACAAGACTCCAGTTGTTTTGTACAATTCTAACATTATATACTTACATTTTTATTCTATACCACTGCCAATGAAGGAAAGCATTCCATATCACCTTATGTACCTCAATTTGAACTCCCCTCATTCTTCAAAACTCGAGAGAGTATAGGCCTAAACTGCTCAATCTCTCTTCATACAACAGAACCCTAATCTCTGCAATCAATCTAGGGTGTGGTGATGTGCATCAATGTAAATGCATGTAGGCTAGCTAGACACGAGAGGGAGCAATGTGACATCATACACACACACTCAACCAATAGATCAAGTAGATAGGACGCGACCAATAGACGTTCACGATACACAAGGAGGTGACATGACCACAGGGGGGCATTACACCAACCCATATATAAAGGACACCACACACATGATCTGCCTCTTTCCAGTGGAGACAGTCAGTGAGTACAGACACAGGGTTGATTCAATATTACACCCACCACGTGGATTGCAGCAACTGGTTAGTCAGTCTGGGTAGCTATAGTAGGATTGGCAGTAGTGTCGAACCCGAGTAATAGAAGTGTACATAGTTTAATATACGTGTTGAAGTTATCTCCACGTCTGAACCTTCCTTTGTCAAGTGCACCACAAAGTAGTCGCTTATGTTACACCTAAAACATAACAAATCATAGTGAACCTCCTCTGAACTGCCTCCAATGCCACTACACCTTTCCTCAAATACCGGGGACCAAAACTGTGTGCAATACTCCAGGTGTGGTCTCAGAACTTTGGCCCAGACTCGGAACGCCTCGGTGCATTTCCTGACTCATTTCTCCTTTTTGTTTTTTCCTCTCTCAAGTGCAGGTGACCCAGCACACCCCCTCCCAGCCCACTCCCTCCCAGCCCACCCCTCCACCAACTGCTCTCTGAGGTGGGTGGAAAGAACGGGGAGAGTTGCTCCTGCTAACATTTATCCATCAACCCATAGCAAAAACAGATGCCTCGGCCACTTATTTAACTGCTGTGTGTGGGACCTGGCTGTGCCCATGTTGGTTGCTGTGATCCCTCCATTACAACATTTCAAAAGTACTTTGTTGTGCGATAAGGGCATTGGGGTGTCCTGTGGCCATCAAAGGTGTTACGTAAACATCAGCCTTTCAATCTTTTTGTTCCAGTCATTCTGCCTTTGGTTTCATATGGAATTCCTAACTGCGAGTTGCACTCAGCTGTACTTTTTACAAACGGATGGCTGACCTGCAATACCAGTTCCATGCCCGGATGCGAAGTTAGCAGGCTACACAGGGCTGCTGTGGACTGCTGCAGTCCACGGCCATAGCATTGTCGATTATCTTCTACAAATTGGCTGCGGAACAGGCCTGGCAGAGATGCGGGAGCCCTGCTCCCCTCGTGTGGCAGAAACAATGCAACATAAGAAGCGGAAAATATACTGTCGGTTCCTAGGACCCCATCCATATGATCCAGACTGACAGTGTGCTGTAGTGAGGGAGTGTACAATCAGAGGTCAGAAGATGTTGAACCAATGCCCTTTCTGCCTGTTCATATGGATTTGAACGCCTGGCACTGTGTTGCTGAACAGTGGGGCAAGTCCACCTGTTGCCCTGACAATCTAAAAACAGAATATCTGGCCATTATCACAATGTTTTGCGCAGTTTGCTGTACCCAAATATTCAGCTGCATTTCTTGCAGTGCTCCAGTGAAAACACTTCAAAAGTGATTCCAGCCGGCGGGAAGCCCTTTGCGACATCCTGAGAACGCGGAAGAGGCTCTGCAAACACAGTTTCGCCCTTTGTATTCCTTTCCGATTGGTTTGGGAAGGCGACGCACCCTGTGGACGGACATGCCGGGTGACCCAAGTGAAGGGAAGGCAGAGTGGGGCCACTTGGATCCGAGAGGTCAAGAGGTCACGTGGCCTGGAATAACAGAATTGCTCGCCCTAGTGTTTGTGCGAGTGCGCACGCGCGTGTGTGCGTGCACGCAAGCGTGAGAGTACTCAAAGCAAATCCCATCCATTTGAGTAAATAGGGCTACATCGGACCTGCCAATGGCCAGTTACAATTTGGAAGGAGGTTCTGTTGGGGGTTGAGCACCTTTCATGATGCTTTGTACATCAATATTCTCTACCGTGTCAGTGACCTTGGGTATAAGATGCAGCCTTCAATAATAATTCTCTCAATAATCCCAACATTAAGTAAAACACCTCTTGGTGTTATGCGATTTTTGTATAGTTCTCAAACACGATTTCAAAGGGACGATCTAAATGAAAGCATTGGGCAGGTTGAATTTCCCTTAAGATACAATTTGAGTAAATCAATCAGTGAGAGAGAAGAACCTCTGTACCTGGCATCGTATTTCTGATGTCCTTCACCGTGCCTGCACCAAGTGTTTCTATTAAAGTCGATACAGTTCAATCACATGCATGATTACTCTATATCCCGCTATTTGCATATAGCTTCATTGCAGCAGGTTGCTTCTGTTCACCTTTGTGTTAAGGATTCCACTTCTTTGCCCACTGTAACTCCAAGATACACGCACATTGCATTGTGTACAGCAAACAGAGGCTGCAATTAGCTAATTTTTATAATGTCACCCCAGTGACCTGGAGGAAAACTCTCCAAGTTTAGGATTTACATGTGAAATAGCCAGGCTTCATATAGCCCCAAGACGTCTCATTTCAGCTCGCTATCTGTACAATTAAAAAGACTTGCTTACACCGCACCACACATTCAAAATGTAGGCTGGCATATTAAACCGGTCGGAAGCAGAGAGAATCAAGTGTCACGCTTTTCTGATTGGCTCAAGTAAGGCACTTCATGCTGATTCGCTGATCAGGAGAAACTCCAGAGAAACTGATCCAATTCAAGAGCTGAAATTTGATTAGACAATTTACTTTTCCCAATTGAATATTGCTGAAAAGAGAGACATGTTGCTGAAGCTTTCCACCTCGCACTCCTCAGGACAAATGCAAGAATGCCAAATTTCGAACAATTGTAACAATTTTTCCAATTGGTTCCTTTAGTAACTTGAGGAAGCAGGAGAAATTTAAACATGAATTTATTTTAACTATGTACACAGTTCTGCGTTAAGGAGCATCTCGTCCCCAGTACAATTAGAACAAAGAACAATACAGCACAGGAACAGGCCCTTCGGCCCTCCAAGCCTGTACCGGTCATGATACCAACCTTTGCCAAAACCCTCAGCACCTCCTTGTGCCGTATCCCTCTATACCCATCGTATCCATGAGTGATACCCATCCTATCCATGCTGCTGGGAGGACTAGTCTGTCTCAGCCTTGGTTTGGGCCAGCTTTTATATCAGCACGTAACGAGCCCCAGGCGGGTGGCCTCCGCCCCCATCTGGGAAGCTCCCCAAATCCCATGGGAAGCTCCCAGTGGGTCCTCGTGGCGTTATGACAGTTCCATCCACCACCCCGGATTTCTAACCTGGCTTAATAATACATCATATTACAATAATGCAAGAAATATTTTTCACTAAAATCATTAAACACACTCAGAACACTTATCATTTAATGTTCAAAGTTGTCTACTGCCAGTGGAAGATGTGTGCCCGATCTAATCTCATCGACAGAGTGAAAGATAAATCTGGAGGGATAGCAGGCTGAGGAAAAACAAACTTGTTATAACCTGCCTGCTTACCATATATGTATGTTATTGTAAATAAATGTTATTTCTTTGTATCCTTGAAACTCGCGCTGGATTCTTCGTGGCCCTCACAAAAAAACTCTTTGGCGCTTTGGCCCAGGTTGATTTTGAGGAGCTTGGAAGATGACCCCTGCCCCAGAAGTAAACAAACTCTTGTTCTTCTTTGGCTGGATTCCCTGGTTATCCTTTGCAGAGACTGTGAAGTGCACACTCGCCCTGTACGATCTTAAAATAGCATTGGGTGGCACCATGTGCATCATGGCATCCTGTTTTGCGTGTTGTTAGGGTCCAGCACCCTGACCCATTTGGACGGGCCAACCATCCAGCCCTTGCTGAGTTGGCATCAGCAAATGGTGAGCAGGAATAGGGCAGCGAGATTTCCCCCCCCCCCCCCCCCCCGACTGTTGTGCATCCGGTGCCAGTGAATATCCTCGCCCCCAAACCACTCAACCAATAAAAGAACGGGATTTGCCTTTCATGTCAGACAACCAAGGGTAACTTCGGTTTCATAGAATTTACAGTGCAGAAGGAGGCCATTCGGCCCATCGAGTCTGCACCGACTCTTGGAAAGAGCACCCTACCCAACCACACACCTCCACCCTATCCCCATAACCCAGTAACCCCACCCAACACTAAGGGCAATTTTGGACACTAAGGGCAATTAAGCATGGTCAATCCACCTAACCTGCACATCCTTGGACTGTGGGAGGAAACCGGAGCCCCCGGAGGAAACCCACGCAGACACGGGGAGAACGTGCAGACTCCACACAGTCAGTGACCCAAGCCGGGAATCGAATCTACGACCCTGGAGCTGTGAACTATGCTACCGTGCTACCCAAAATGGCCACCATTGTGCACTGGTAAACACTGACAATGTCGATAGACAAGTGAAGTGGCTCAGATAACTTAACACCTGGAGTACATTCTCATCTGGCTCCTTATTTAAGATGCTAACCTCCTGGTGGGAGCCATTACTGAGCAACAATTGTAGGTTTTGCTAATGTAGGCAGGCCGGGTCTGTTTGAAGTTTCCTAACCCACAGGATTTACAATAAAAAAAAACTCCACGGGGACTAAAACCCACTTCCTCTCATGAGACTGCGGCCTTGGCTGCCTGTGCTTAATATCATGGCATCACTTCCTGGCGAGGCCTGGCCGTTTTAATTAGTACAGTGCCATTACAATAGTATTTAATGTTATTTTATCTCTTGAGAAATTTAGTCAAGCATTGCCACCACAGTCAAGCATTAAATGCTTTCTTATCCAGTGTCTTTGGTTTGGCATAATAGGGCCCAGTAGAGCCATCTGTTAGACACACATTCTCTGCCTATAAAGAATTGGCTTTCAAATGTATCTCTGTGTATTTCCAGGTATGTACAACAGAGTTTTCAATCTTATTGCCATTTTAAATTTTAATCAATATAAAGTGTAACATAATTCCTGTAGTTGTGATGAAAGTGATGTTGCAACTTCATAAAACAATAACAGCTCGCATTTGTATAGCACCTTTCACAACCTCAGGATGCCGCACAGTTCGCTCCGGCCAATGAAACGGTAGTGAATTGTAGTCACTGTTGTTCTGTGTCCGGACAATCCACGCTGAGCAAGTACCCACAAAGTACAAGTGAGAAAATGGGCTGTTTAATCTGATTTGGAGTGCTTGTTGAAGGACGTATCAACCACACTATCAGGAGAGCTCTCTTGCTCTTCCTTGAAATGGTGCATGGGAGTCTATATGTCCACCTGAGAGTGAGCAGACAAGGCCTCATACAGCATCTGGAACTGTGTAGCACTCCCTCGGTACTGCTGGGGGTTTGTACTCACGGCTGTGGAGGGGGATCTAAACCGACAACCTCGGACATCAGAAGTGAGAGTTCTACCCCCTGAGCTACCACTCCCAACAGTTTAGGTGAGCAAGGCCAGAATCCACAAGACTGTGGGAGCCATTTTGGACCACCTAGCTTCATCATTCAATGGAAACCTTCAATCCACCCATCACTGCAGCAAAAGGCTTCTTGTTTGACTCCAGCATTGTTTCCCATCCTCACCCCATTACTATTCTTCTGTGATTAATTAGCACAGATGGCGTTAGTTTACACGTGCAGACTTATGAGCAACTGACTGTGTTTACAATGAACTGGTTTGCTCTTGTGCATTGCGGAGGAAGAGTAAAACATTTTGAGGTGAGTTTTGTTGGCAGCTCTGGCAGGAAAAGGTTGATGGTAGGTATAACCAACAGTAAGGGCCTCCCCCAAAAGTTTGGGAGAAGCCAGAGCCCCTCGGTTGCCATGCCACTATTCTTCCCTCAACCAGTAACGCTGAAAAGAGTCACATTCCTACTTGTGTGATCTTACTGTGTGATTTCTTGGTTGCCTTGAGGCGGCATGGTGGCACAGTGGTTAGCACTGCTGCCTCACAGCGCCTGGGACTCAGGTACAATTCCGGCCTCGGGTGACTGTCTGTGTGAGGTTTGTAATTTCTCCCCGTGGCTGCGTGGGTTTCCTCCGGGTGTTGCGGTTTCCTCCCGCAAAGGTGTGCATGTTACGATGTGGGAGGGGCCCCGTGAACCATGTCCAAATGTTTTGGTCCTGCCCGAAGCTGGAGAGGATTGGAGGACGGTGTTTAGCACAACTCGGGGGGTCTTACAAGTGGATGTGAAGCTCGGTTCCCTAGAAGCCGTATTCGGGGTGTCGGACCGGCCCGAGCTGCAGGCAGGTGCGGGGACCGCTGATTGCTCGTAGGCGGGTCTTGTTGGGCTGGATGTCAGCTTCTCCACCCTGTGCCTTGGCGTTGCGGGGGGGGGGGGGGGGGGGGGGGACCTGCTGGGGTTTTGACCCTGGAAAAGGTGAACATTAAGCTGAGGGGTGTGAAGGAGGGGGTTCAACAATTGTGAGGATTTGTTCATTGTGCACTTTTGCGAGTTGGCTACCATTGACTGTTGAGGGTGGGTTTCGGGGTGGGGTAGGGGGGGTTTGTTTGTTTGGACATGTTTGGAGTTGTTTTTGTATCGTGAAAATGTCGAACATTTGTCGAATAAAAATATTTTTTAAAAAAGATAGGCAGGTTAGGTGGATTGGCCATGATAAATTGCCCTTTGGTGTCCGGAGATGTGCGGGCTGGGTGGGGGTTGGGATAAGTGGGAACCTAGTTAGAGTGCTCTTTCGGAGGGTCAGGGCAGACTCGGCGGGCCGAATGGCCTCCTTCTGCACTGTAGGGAGGATGGTTCAATGATGACCGCTACTTCAAAACTAGTTAATTGACTGGCGAGCACATTGGGATATCCTAAGGCACTATATAAATGCAAGTTCTTTCTTCTGTATCGATTACAAACAGTGGCAGCACCATCATCCCACCATAAAGACAAAGGAGGAAGACCCGACCACATTCCCGGAGCAGTAAGGGATGGGAAAGGATTGCCAGCCTTGCCAGGTTCACCCACATCCCACGATCACACAAAAGTGACTCATTTCAAACGGAAATGAATAATGTGCAGTGTGTATGCAAACTTGCAAAAGAAGCTCTCCCGCAATTGGCTCCCGTTAGTTGCTGAGGCTCTTCAGGAATCTGGAATTGACGATACATTTGGATTTTTTTCAGATAGATGTGTTAATATTGTGCAGCATTCCGAAAATAAATCGTGACAGCTCTCAGGCAGGTGTATGGCACTTGGCGCCTGAGTCTTGTAGCACTTTTTTCACTTTGACCTTTTTAAAGTATTTTAGAAATTGACTTGGCCCCATCTGTGGTACAAATGTGCCAGCCTGGAGATGGCTTGGAGTAAACTGGAAATAAAAGGTCTTTTGTTGCTAAATATTTCTCGTATGTATGATTAGGCTGGGGGAAATCAGGACTAAAGGTGTTTAATTGTTTAATATAATGAAAATTGTATTGAATACGCGCGGAAGGTAAATCTGAAATGTATGTCTCAATTATTGAATTTTGTTACAATAAGAAAAATGTCTGCTGCATTTAAATACTGTGATATGAGGATTCAATTCAATTTACTACACATTAGATCAGATTTACTCACAGCTGCTTGTGTTTGCGATGTTATTGTTTCAGCTTCCTGCTCCTGCTCCACTTTGAAAGGACTTTTAACACTTGAACATGTCGGGGTCAAGGGGCAGGTGGGGCTAATTTTGATTTGGGCAGTGAGAATAGGGAGGTGTGTGTTGAACAGCTACCGCTGTGTTATACCATCCCCCAGAATCAAAGTTACCAGAAAGCTGTTGGCCACCCCCCTAACACTTTTTGTTCCAGTAGTGTGCTGCCTTTGAATAAGTCGCCTTGCAAAGATTTTTTTTAAATTTAATTTTTATATCAATTTAGAGTACCCAATTTTTTCTTTTTCCCAATTAAGGGGCAATTTAGCGTGGCCAATCCACCTATCCTGCACATCTTTTGGGTTGTGGGGGCGGAACCCACACAGACACGGGGAGAATGTGCAAACTCCACACGGACAGTGACCCAGGGCCGGGATTCGAACCGGGGTCCTCAGCGCCGTAGGCAGCAATGCTAACCACTGTGCCACCGTGCTGCCCCACCTTGCAAAGATAATGTGAAATACAGTAACAAGGGGGCTGCCTTAACATGGTTCGCACACCCAATCCCTGAGCTTGCTGATCTCCGGGCTATGCCATTGCCGGCATCAAAAAGTCATTTATGGCACAAAAGGAGGCCATTTGGCCCATGAAGTCTATGTTGGCCCTGAACGAAGCAACTCAGTCAGTCCCATACTTGAGCTCGATCCCCATGGCCCTGCTGGTTTATTTCATTCAAATGTCCACCCTACTTTCTTTTTGCCACCCTGGTGGGCAGAGATCCAAGCCACCCACTGTGCAAACAAAAAAGCAATTCTCGCCCTAAACCTTAAATCTGTGGCCCGTGGTCTTTGTTCTATCAGCTGATAGGAACAGTTTTTCCTTGGTTAATTTATCCAAACCTGCCGTAATCGCCTCTTTTCAACTCTCCCCTCAATCTCCTTTTTCTTCAACGTCAACTTTTCCAACCTAAACTTTTAGCTAAAATTTCCCCCTACCTGGCAGTGAGGCAGAGGCTGGGAAGCCGCCCAACCATCAGGCCAGAACATCGAGGAGACATTTAGCCAGGCTATCCTCCTGAAACAGGGCAGCCATTGGGGTTGATGCTGGATAAACCTTTGGTCAGAGTTCCAAGAGGGGTGGGGGGGGGGGGGGGGGACACAAAATGGGGGAGAGAATTGGCCGATTCTCCATTGCTTTGATCTCAATGGGATGTAAAACAGACTCCCGCGTGTGTGTTTTATTGTTTTTCTCTTCGGGAAATGGTTACCCCCCTCACTTGGGAAAAACACACCCCTTCTGCTCCTTGTTCCCTGCAACGTCTCACGGAATACAAGCAGACCAGCCGCAGGGCCTCGTTCTGCTCCTATTTTGTATGTTCTTATGGTCCACTGTGTGTACAAACTAAGGTGCGTCATTCTCAGTCAGTCAGCATTAAAGGCTCTGACAGCAAAAAAAAATGATTCTTCTGTTATCTCTTCTAGTCGAACAAGGTGCCCGTCGTACAGCCCTGCCATGCGGTCCACCCCCTCACGCCCCTCATCACCTACAGCGATGAGCACTTTGCGCCTGGATCCCACCCTACACAAATCCCCACAGACATGAACTCCAAACGAGGTGAGGAATCTTTTGTACCCAGTCTTAATGAGCCTAAGCGTGGGGGAAATTGATAGTTGAGTCATCTAACTGTACGATCATTAGGTAACACACAAGCGTTTTTCCGGTGCACCGCGTTAATTCATGGCTCACCAAATTTACGAACCTGTCCATTTACTGTGGATGAATTTGAGAGAGTAACATAGTTGGTAAAGTGTCGTAACAATCTTGAGGAGCTCGCCAGAGACTAGTGGCGCTGAATGGAAAAATGAAGGAAAGGCAGCAATCATACCATTTGCTATTGCTGTGAGGAGCCCATTCGGCCCTTCTGTTTCCAATACCACATTAGCAGTGTACACCTCATGAACTGTTTGCTCCTTTTTGAGAAGTGGGGTAGATCCTGACTTTTTGCAATGGTTATAAAGCTGGTTGGTGATAGAATGCAGGGAGATGAGGCATGGACTGCTGGCACACTCTCCCCACTTGCACACTATCTCACAAAGTAACACTCTGGTTTGTTCTGGTCATCAAGTGAGAGGCAGTCACAAAAAGAGTCACCACAATCCATTATGGGCCATCAACACAGCTAAAGAAACAGACTGTCTGAAGCCAGCGTATCCTAATATAGTTATTTCCTCAGTGCGGTACGTTGTTTCCACTCAATAATACGATGCGAACGGTACAGCCCTCTTCTCTGGCCCATTGTGCAGTCTGCAGCTGAGCAAACAGAGAGACAGAGCTACTGTCAGAGAACGAGAATCAAACGAATGTTTAAATGTTGCACAGAGACTAAATAAAGAGGTTTGCCCTTTTTTTCAGAGATCATCTGTGCTTGTGCCCGAGTGAGAATATGGAATATGTGTGCATAAGTCAGCGTATGTGCTATGTTTGTGCGCTGTGTGCTTGAGAGTGTGTGTGAGTGCATATACCTTTGTGTGTCAGTGTGTATTAGTCAGTGTGACAGATGTGTGTGTTTATGTGTGAGTGTATGTATTGTGTTCAGGTGTGTGTATGTATTGTCTCTGTGTGTGTCTGTGAGTGTCTGTGTGTTTGTGAGTGTATGTGTATAAGTCTGTGAGTATGTGTATGGGTGATTGTCTTTGCATGTCGGTGAGTCTCAGAGTATAAATTGAGTCTGTGTGTATCTGCCTGTGTGTGTATATATCTGTGTGTGTATTTGCCTGTGTGTGTCTGTGTTTGAGTGTCCATGTGTTTGTATTTGAGTGTCTGTGTGTCCATGTGTGTGCATCATTCCATGTGTGTGTGTGTGTCTGTGAGTCTGTGTGTATCTGTCTCCCTGTGTGTGTCCATGTCTGTGTGTGTCTGTGTTGAAAATGAAATGAAATGAAAATTGCTTATTGTCACAAGTAGGCTTCAAATGAAGTTACTGTGAAAAGCCCCTAGTCGCCACATTCCGGCGCCTATTCAGGGAGGCTGGTACGGGCTGATACACTGTTGTCAGTGTGTGTATCTGCACCATCAGCATGTGTCTGTATGTGTGTGCCTCTGTGTGTGCCTCTGTGAGTGTGTGTGTGTTTGTCAGTGTCCAGGTGTGAGTGTGTGTCCGTGTGTGTCTGTTGTATGTATTGCGTCACTCTGTGTGTCTGTGTCTGTTTGTCTGTGTGTGTGTGTACTGTGTGTTTGTCTTTGTGCACGTATCTTTGTGTGTGTTTGTGTCTTTGCATGTGTTCGTGTCTGTGTGTCTCTGTGTGTCTGTGTGTGTCTTTGTATGTGTGTGTCTTTGTGTGTGTATCTGTGTGTGGGCACACACAGAGATTGGAGATTGATTGAGGTGTTGTTGGGCAACTGGGAAACCGCATGAGTCAGTATCTTTAACTGGGAGAGTGGGGACAAGATCTGACACCAAACTTGTGGACTAGGCTGCCCAAAGTAGAAGCGAAGAATGATATACATTTTTGGTAGATGGGGCTATTGATGGATAAGAAGTCAGTGACCTTTGGACTGGTCTGATGATGATGATCGTAAATAGTCCTCTATTCGTAAGGAAATTGGAATATATGGGGTTGTGGGAGAAAGCTACGCTTTGTCACCTCTTCTTCCCATACCCTGCTCTATGCTGCCTCTCACATCCCTCCTCTTTTCCACTCATTGCCATTCCTTTCTCATCTCAAGCTCAAAACCCAGAGAAGGGGTAAAGGTTGATTTGTGGTTGATGTAAAAAAAAAAGTGCTTTCTGTCTGGTCGGAAACCACCGATTTCTGCTGCTTACAGGTTTTGAGGTTGACATGTGCTTGAGGATCAACAGAGGCTCCTTAGGATGATTCGGCCGAGTTTACAAACAGCAAGGCCACAGGCTGCACTTCGGGAGATGCAACCTCACACATTTCTCTGACGAATTTACACACGGACAACAAAAAAACAGCTGTGGCCAATTTCAGGGAAAGTGGGAATTTGCCAGGCCCCAGAATATTAATTGGATGTGTGACAATGACCAGATGTTTTAGGGATGTCGGTTGAGGGATAGATGTTGGCCAGAAAATACGTCCCCTGCTCCCCTTCAAACTAGTTCACGGGATAACGCCTGCCTGACAGAGGGCCTTGATTTATTTAATGTCTCATCTGATGGACGGCACCTCCAACAAAACAGCACTCGGTCAGTAATGCACTGGTTTGTTAGACCAGTATATGGTCGCAAGAAACAAAGGCGCTGTTACTTCGCTCAATAGTGACAGGATACAAAGAAAACAGCCTTGGAACTGCACAGACTGCTGACGGGCAATTACGTTGAGTGACGTCACCATGTCACCCTTAATCTCGATTCGTTCTGTGCTTGCTTTCCCCAGCTGGCCATTGACCAGCTTGCAACCCTGCTCCTCCTCGACTAACCTATTTGTTCCTGTAGGCTGTCCAGCATTGGGTTATTTATATCAAGGTTAAAAAAGCTGCTCGGGTTATTTGACTCTGTGAACGGCGAGGAGTGCACAATCCGAGCTGTGCCAGTGAAGCCTCGCATCCCAATTAGCATTTGGTTCCAGCCCCGACAGGGAGCGCGCGCATCTGCTTTACGGCGAGGGGGGAAATCTAATGTGGAAAAATAAGCACTCCGTTTTCCAGAGATGGCAGAGACATCCCGAGGGGATGTTTTCAGGTAGACCACAGAAAGCAAAGGTCTATTTGGGGATTAAAAACCCTGTTTTAATCCTGCCAGGCACTTCTGAAAGCTGGAGGGCTTCATGTTTGCGGGGTTGTCAGCCGTTCGAGTTCTCCCGGCGTCACTTTGGATGTTAAATGCTACACATGCAAAACTATTTGACCTTGAAGCCCCAAGGAATCAACTTGATAAAGAGCTTAGTATGAGCTGGAGTGACAATCGTGAGGCAAATGAATCATATCAAGTGTTAGCATTAAGGGGCTGAAAATGATTCTTAATTAACTGCTGATCCTGTAAAGTTGCAGAGGCTGTGTCTTGAGAGAGATAGCTGACAACCGGCCCTGTAATGTTTTGTAGCCACAGTGTATTTCTTTCTGTACATCTGGGAACCCTGAGCACAGAGAGATGAAAACAATACACGTCCTGCGATCCTGAGAAGTTTAAATTGTTCCCTTTGGTTCGAGACCTGGGAGTGTGTTTGTGTGTGTGTGTGTGTGGGGGGGGGGGGATATGGTAGGGGAGGGGTACATTAATAGTTAACAGAAGATTAAATTGAATCACTTAAATTTCGACGTCAGTTGCCTCCTGCGATTTAAAAAAAAATCTGTTTGAAGCCTAAACTGCGAAACATTTTAATTCCAGTTTCTCCGAGGGAATAGGAAGTATGGGAGCTGACACAAACGCTGGCAAAAGAGAATCCGTGTTTTCTTTTCCCATCGAGCACACTTCACTCTGCCAAAACTTTAAACCCCGAATGACGCACTCTGATTTTCTTTTACAAATGAGCTGCCTTACGCATTGGCGAAGGTTAACGAATCACATCTAACAAGCAGAACGCTGAATGTATGCGGAAGCCTATTATCATCGAGTTTGGGTTCTGCTGATCCAGAGGAGAGCCGTTTTCATTTCATCCTTAACTCCTGAAATTTCTCCAGGCTCAGAGGAACAGGAGGAGGCCTGTTATACCCCTCAAGCCTGTTATACTCCTCTCTGTTCAATGAGAGCCTGGGTGACCTGCCACCTGACTCCATCCATATTCCCACCTTTGCAACATATCTTTTAACATCTTTGGTCAACAAAAGCTTATCGATCTTAAATGGACAATTAATCCAGCATTTAACAGAAGAGGTTCCAAACTTCCATCATCCTTTTGTGTGGAGAGATGTTTCCTAATTTCACTCCTTTTTTTTCTTTTATTGTAAATTTAGAGTACCCAATAGTTTTTTCCCCAATTAAGGGGCAATTTAGCCTGGCCAATCCACCTAACCTACACATTTTTGGGTTGTGGGGTTGAAACCCCAGACTTGAGGAGAATGTGCAAACTCCACACGGACAGTGACCCGGAAAAGGGATCGAACCTGGGACCTCGGCGCTGTGAAGCAGCAGTGCTAACCACTGCGCCACCGTGCCACCTCCTAATTTCACTCCTGAAAGGCCTGGCTCTAATGTTTTAACTCTGCCCCAGTACGAGATTCCCAGTCTCGGAGGAGAAGGGCGGGATTCTCCGGTACCCAAGCCATGTGTTTCTTGGCCGCGCGGCAGTCACTGGCGACGGGTTCTCAATGGGATTTCCAATTGAAGCCACCCCATGCCGCTGGGAAACCTGCTCGCTGCCAGTGGGAAAAGGGAATCCCAGTAGCCGGAGAATTCCGGCTATAGTTTCTCCCAATCTACCATTTGTTACCCATAATTATCTTGACACCATTGATCAAATCAATGGAAGGTTTCTGATGCGCTGCGGTTGAAATTGAGATATCACCAGTGGGTGCAGAAGTGTTGTCATGGAGTTCGTCACCATCTAAATTTCAGCGAATAGAACCCTAATTTGTGCAATCCCGCCTCATAATTTAACCCTTGGAGTCCAGGTATCATTCTGATAAATCTACGCTGCTGATAAGTTACTGATGAGCATGTTCCATTCTATGACTTTTAAAAGGCGTCTTGTCAGAAAAGCTCATCCTTTCCTGAACCGTGTGGAAAGCTGCTGTTCCCCATAATTGATTTTTCACAAAAATGAGCATCTCTGCCAAGAAATGCCCCCATGTAAGGTCCCGCGCTCCGAAGCAAAAGGCAAGTTAGAAGTTACTACTTGCCATTTGAACTTAGGCACTGATTAAGCCCTGAAGCTTAAAGTGCTGGATGTCTAAGAGGACAATTCTGCACTGTGTTGACCCACACTAATTATTGGGAGTAGCGAGAAGACTGCTGCTTTATGAAGGGCCCGTTTGGAGCCACCTTTTCGGGGAAGTTGGTGACGGTCTTTGTCTTGGTTGGGGTGAGGTGAGGGAGCAGAACCCCATTCAGAATGGTACAATAGGTCATCTTAAAGACATTTATAGCAAACTTTGAAGTTTGCCAACCACTTTAACACGAGGAAAATCTCTAGGTCACCAGTCCCGATTGTCCTTCTTTGATTCACTGTCACCTTCTGTCCAGGATGCACCTCAAAACGATTTGCTACATAAAAGGCCACATGTTGTGTGTGTGTGTGGGGGGTGGGGCTTCTTCTAATGTTACTCTCTGCATTTTAGTAACTTTGCAGATCTTTATTTCAAGTGAGACAGTTATAAGTAAAACACCAATCCAGACCTGCTGGGACGATTCAGAGATCTAGAGAAGATGTAATTTGAAAGATCTTCAACTATTTTTCATGGGTTTTCCTATAATGGTCAAGGCATTTCAACCTTGCTTTGCATTGGGGGAGTGGGGTGGGGGGGGGAATGATTCAACAGCAGGAACCAAAAGACAGCAGCCAGATTCAGCACTGAGAGAAAAATAATTATCCCAGAAAAACAAAGTGATATTGATTCTACAGGGAGATTATTGTCAAACGGGGGGTAGTAAATGAATTTATCGTTGCAAATTCTTCCACTTTCTTTCAGTTTCATCTTCAGGTGACACATCAAAGGAACAGCTTTATTATTAATTCAATATCTCTGTTTCCCAAATAAGGCATTAAGAAAAACATTAACCAGATTTAATTTCTGAGGTAAATTATGACTTAATCTCTCCTAATTAAGTTGAAACACAAGCAATGTAGTTTGCCTTGCGTAAATAATGATTATATTCAATGCCATTGAGACTGCACTTTTAAAAGAAAAGTTGAGGGTAATTTCTAATTATTTCTTGTCTGATGCACATCCTATATATTCTTGCTTAGTTGAGTTGTGGAAATTTAATATGCTTGTGTTCTGCTTCTCACCTGGACCTCTGCTCTCCTCCCTACAGGCATGCACAGACACCCGCCTGGTCCTGACATCACCTCCTTCTATCCTCTGTCTCCAGGCGCTGTTGGACAGCTCACGCCTCCTCTCAACTGGTAAGCCCTTGCTTTCCTTTGAACACCTTCAGCAAGTTGGTTGGGGGGACCCCTCATGCTTTTTAAGCTGTTTCAAGACTTTGAAATTGACACTGCTTCGGAACTGTTGTGAGACTTTTCATGTTTAATTGAGGGAGGAAAAACATATTGTCGCGAGTCATCGGCTCTGTGATTTAGCGCGAAGTAAACGTTCAAGCTGGCGTCAGAGTGCATCCCGAGTGGTGCCGCAAGGACCAGGGATGTCAATATTCCAACAGATGTGCCAGGGCTCCCCGGTGCCTGGTCTTATCTTGCGACCTAGACGTAATCCCAGGATTGGTCCTCTATCTGTCTGATATAACATGTGGTTCTCTGTCAATTCTAGGTTGTTCTCTGGCCCCACATGATCATGCTTTGTAAACCACTCTCTGGCATCCATTTTTGATCATTTAATTGTGCAGCTACATGCTACCTGAAGTTCATAGAATTTATAGTGCAAAAGGGGGCCATTCGGCCCATCATGTCTGCACCGGCCTTTGGAAAGAGCACCCTACTTAAGCCCAGACCTCCACCCAATCCCTGTAACCCAGTAAACCCATCTAATCCTTTTGGACACTAAGGGCAATTTAACATGGCCAATCCACCCAGCCTGCACATCTTTGGACAGTGGGAGGAAACTGAAGATTAAAGCAAGCACCTTACACCAGACCTGATGCATACAGATATACCAATTGGGAGAGGAGGAGGCCACTCGGTCCCTCGAACCCCCTGCTCCACCATTCAAAATTAGATCATGACTGACCTGGTTGTATCCCAAGCACCACATTCCTGCCGACCCCCGGTAATCTTCCACCCCCTTGTTCATGCAGAATCTGTCTAGCTCAGTGTTAAAAACATTCAAAGACTCTGCTTCCACTGCCTTTTGAGGAAGAGAGCTCCTGAGTCCCGCCGCCTTCTGAGAGAAAACAACATCTCCTCATCTCTGTCTTAAATGGTGACCCCTTATTTTTAAACAGTGAGCTCTAGTTCTAGACTCTCCCACAAGAGGAAACATCGGGCGCGATCTTCCCAGAAGGGAATAAAGTCCCTCGCGAGTGCATTTTGCCACGTGTTTCCCGGCACTCGCAGTGCTGTGAAACACGTGGTTATTCAATGCTACTCATGTTGAATAAGGGGCCTGAACGGGGAACGCGCGGCCGAGGCCGCACAAACCCCCGTTTTGTTCAAAGGAGAGCTCCACTCGCCAGAACTCCCCATTGCAGCGGAAATGGCATCCCAATCTCCGAGGTTTACAAATAAAATCCCCGACCTCCCTCCAGCCAGAACGCAACATGGGAGGGCCCCCTCATCCACAGTGGGCAACCCCAGCCCAATCGCGCATGCACACAAAAAATGCCAGCTTGGCACCACCAATCTGGCACAATGGCAGTGGCAGCTGGCAGTGTCACCTGGACACCTTGGCAGTGCCAGGATGGCACACAGGTGGTGCAGTCAGGTGCCAGGCTGGTACTGCCAAGATGTCATGCTGGCACAGCCAGGGTACCCAGGTGGCACCAGCACTGCCAGGTCACCACCCTGCCCAAAAAGCATACAGCTGGGGGCCTCCGATCCCCTTTGAGATCCCCATGAGTACCATTCCATCTGGTCCCCATTCGCCCAAAGTTTCCGACGCTGAGGGATTGAATCCCAAAGTCTCAGGTACCTTGGAAATCTGCACATTAGAGTAAGGCTTACTGCCTCGCTCTAATATGATGATTTGCCAAAAAGGGCGGGATTCTCCTTGCAATGTCTTGCAAGGCTATGTGAGCCGGGTGGATCCTGGGATCAGGGTCTCCCGGCTTTCACCGGCCACGCTACACCGCGGCGAGATGCTTTTCTGGCACAGCGTGGCTGGAAGATCGTGCCCCAAATGTATTATGTCCAAATTTGCAGATGATACAAAGTTGGGTGGGAGGGTGAGCTGTGAGGAGGATGCAGAGTTGCTTCAGCGGGATTTGGACAGGCTGAGTGCGTGGGCAAATGCATGGCGGATGCAGTATAATGTGGAAAAATGGTGGTTATCTGCTTTGGTAGCAAAAACAGGAAGGCAGATTATTATTTGGAAGGGTGTAAATTGAGAGATTTATACCTTGGTGTCCTCATACACCAGTCATTGAAAGTAAGCGTGCAGGTACAGCAGGCAGTAAAGAAGGCAAATGGTATTTGCCTTCATAGCGAGAGGATTTGAGTACAGGAATAGGAATGTTTTACTACAATTGTGTAGGGCATTGGTGAGGCCACACCTGGAGCATTGTGGGCAGTTTTGGTGTCCTTATCCGAGGAAGGATGTTCTTGCTGTGGAGGGAGTGCAGCGAAGGTTTACCAGACTGATTCCTGGGATGGCGGGACTGTCATATGAGGCGAGGTTAAATTGGTTAGGATTATAGTCGTTGGAGTTTAGAAGAGTCAGAGGGGATCACATAGAAACTTGTTTTTAAAAAAATATATTTTTATTGCCATTTTGCATTTAAAAAACAGAACATTACATAAAAGGAAAAGAAAAGACAGGAACATAATTAGTAAAGATCAACACAATAGCAATGACAACACATGGTCCTAAGCTGTCACCGTGTCTGTGACAGGGGTCCCAGTTCTATCCTACATTATTTACATTAGTGTTTGTGTGTATTAAACAATTTTGTGAAGGGTTCTTATTGGGACTCTTAGCGCTTAGAGGCAAGTGTTAATCCCCAGCATTGCCCACATATTTACATTCATTACCGGGATCCGTCACCTCGCTTACGGACTGTCTTTGTTTTGCTGGGGGGCGGTTCCTGTTCCCCCCTGACCCTCTTCTTCATTCCTTCTCTGCCATTTGCAAGCTCCCTTTCACCCAGCTGGCGTTCCCAACACCCCCTCCTCCTTTCTACCCAAATTTCCCGAGCTGTACCCACCTCTTTCACCCTCACCTCACCCCCACCCCCCACCCCCGCTACTGGTTGTGAACACGTCAGTGAAGAGGCTTGTGAACCTTTTTCCACGGGTTGTGGATTCTTTCCTCGGTCCCCCTTATTGGGAATTTTATTTTCTCCAGTCTCAGGAACCCGGCTAGATTGGCCAGCCATTCCAAGGCCATGGGTGGCGCTGCCGACTTCCAACCTAACAGAAGTCCTCATGGAAACTTGGAAAATTCTAACAGGATTAGACAGGGTAGATTCAGAAAGAATGTTCCCGATGGTGAGGGAGTTCAGAACTAGGGGGTATAGTTTGAGGATAAGGGGTAAACAATTTAGGACTGAGATGGGGAGAAATCTCTTCACCCAGAGACAGGTGAATCTGTGAAATTCACTATCATAGAAAGTAGTTGAGGCCAAAATGTTGTGTGAATTCAAGAAGGAATTAGGTATAGCTCTTGGAGCTAAAGAGATCAAGGGATATAGGGGGAAGGCGGGATCAGGGTATTGAACTTGATGATCAGCCATGATCATAATGAATGGCGAAGTAGGCTCGAAGGGCCGAATGGCCTCCTCCTGCTTCTATTTTCCATGTAAACATCAACACGAAATGGGAGAGAGGTAAAATGAAGGAGCAACTATAGAAATCGAGGCGAGGTGAGAGCAGAACTTAATAACATAGCTTGGCTGCTGCAATACTGGGCCCCGACTGTATATGGTCTTGACAATGCTTTGAAAGGCTTTTGCTATTTTAGTCATTACGAATCCATGATTGCTCCATGGGAAAATTATAGCCCTAGAAGTTGATTGGCGAGCAAGAGTTTAAGAAGGTGGCAGCGAGTTGTTGCTTCAACGTGCCGTACATGAAGGGCAGTAAGTAGCGACCAATCTGGAGCTTCCTCACATGCCAATGTCCTGACCTTAGTCCTGCAGCCTGGTCCCACCCCTTACCGGGAGCGAGACTGATAGTCAGAGGATCACTGATAGGGAACCAGCTGCGAGTGTGTTTGGGGAGGGCACGGTGCGGTTGCGACAACCGTCTTGAGTTTGCCCTGTTGAGACAGGGTAATTCAAAATAATTGAGATAACATTGTGTTAAACGAATGCTCTTCAAAGACTGGATAGGAAACATCGAATAACCAGTCATTCCATTGTTTAGATATTTAAATTGCTGTGAGCAGTAAACTTAAAAATTAATTAGAATTTTTATCTGATTGAAACCACAATTATTACAGTTTAATCCATTTTAACTACAAAACAACAACAACAAAGGGCTGATGTGTAGTTTAGCATTTAATTGCACAAAACAACTTTTCCCACTGAGCATCATTCATGTTTTTCTATCGGGACAAGTTGCACAAGCAATGTAGCAGAATTTAACACAATAATTAAACACAATGCCATCATTATACTTTGAAGTTATTTTAAAAGATAACTGTGTTATTATAAACATCCGGGACTTGAGCGTGTGAATTTTGACAGAAAATAGCGGGCAGCAAAAGAAAAAATGTTTTAAACTATCCCGCCCTCTCTCAAGTTGGTCAAAAAGAACCATTTAGACCAAATTATTCAAATTGAAATGATAATTTCTGGGTCAGGTATTGAAGGAAGACCGTAGTTGTGCGAGAACCACGCAACAGGTTCAGTGCATCACCACCCAGTTCGGCAACATGTCATTATCCACGTAACATGCAGTCAGTGTGTTGTCTGCATGTGTATTCGCCAGACATTTGCCCTCCCACCATAACTGAGGGGGTGACTTCTCATCTGGCCACATAACCCCGTCCCAACCATTCACACTTTTTACCTGGCAATACTCCATAGATTCCTCAGAATTCCTACAGTGCAGAAGGAGGCTATTTGACCCTTCGGGTCGTCACCGACCCGACCAGGAGTGCCCTACCTTGACCCATTGCCCCGCCCGCTATCCTTGTAACCCCACCTAACCTAACCCACCCAATCGGCACATCTTTGGACTATGGGAGGAAACCAGAGCATCCGGAAGAAACTCACTCAAACACCGGAAGAATGGGCAAACTCCCACAGACAGCCACCCCCCGCCCTCACCCCCCCTAACCTTGGGGAGGCGCCCTGGAATCCTCCTCTTCCTGGCAAAGCCTCCTCTCCCAGGCCTGACCCCTGGAAGTGCCAACCTGGCACCTTGGTCGTGCCAGGGTGGCATTGCCAGGGTGCCATGTTGGCAGTGTCAAGGTACCAGGGAGTGTGCCAGGGTGCCACCCAGCCCTGTCCCCGACCACCCGGCAATGTTCAATGGCCTGAGAGGCCCCCCAGGTGCCGTTACGCCTGGTCCATGTTTGTGGACTAAACCTGGCTGCACCCTGGCGAGATTTCCCAAGCGCAGGTGGTGAGCCCCAGGCGCTGGGTGAATCTGGCGTCCGGTAATTTAAGTGAGCCATATGGAAGAGAGTTCCAAAGACTCTCTGAGAAAGAAAAATTCTCCTCATTTCTGTCTTAAATGGGCAACCGCTTATTTTTAAACAGTGACCCCTAGTTCTAGATTCTCCCACAAGAGGAAACATCCTTTCCACATCCACCCTGTCAATACCCCTCAAGATCTTATACATTTCAATTAAAGAGGGACATGATGCCGAAATGTTTCATCCTACCCTCACCAGGACAAACACAAGAATGCCAAATTTCAAACAAACACAAGAATTCATACTACAAGAGGAAAGGGCGCTGATTGGTCGGCAAGTCGACTGTGGCTGAACCATTGCCATGGAGAAAGGAATGGGGAATCATGCTTCCGGGTGATTCTAAAATGGCACATGACTAGAACATGGGGCGAAATTCTCCGACCCGCCCCGCCGCTTTTCTGCTCCGACCGGCCGGCGGGAGTCTCCGTAACACCGGCCGGTCAATGGGGTTTCCCATTGTGGGGCAGCCCCACGCCGTCGGGAAACCCCCGGGCGCCGGCAAAACGGAGACTCCCGCCGGCGGAGAATGACGCCCATGTTTCTTCAGTTTGCAGAAAATGGATCCCTGTTTATGAATCTATATGACTTGTAGCATTACAAGCTTTACTGATTGTTTAAAATTGGCTGTTAGCGCACTCAGGATTGTTCAGCAAGAACAATCAGTTGCCCAACTGCAGAAATACGTCCAACAGTAGACGTTTTGTTTTTTGTTTTGCATGCATGGGCTGGTTGACTTCCATCTCTAATCCACCTATTATGAACAACTGGAGGAACGTGTTATTTGATTTGATCAGCCAATCACTGGGAGGTACTGCCTGACAGCACACCAACACTGAAATTCATACACAATGTTGCTAAATTGTATGGTAGCCAGAAAGTGTTTTTGGACTGATGGCAGCATTCTATTAGTGGAAAATGCCACTCGTGACACCACTACATAGCAGTGTGAAACAACGTGCGTTACCCGTTGTCCAAATTTTGGAGATACTTTGCCTTTCCATGGTAATTCACGATAGACCGGGCACTTTTCCCATTTGAAAGCCGTTGCATGTGATCTAGATTATGGCGATCATTTGAAATTTAGCATTCTTGCATTTGTCCTGATGAGTGCAAAATGAAAAGCTTCAGCAACATGTCTCCCTTTTCAGCGATACCCTTCAAATTTTTCAATCTTGGCAAATAAAGGGGGCAGGAGTCACCACTTTCTTTCCTCTCATTCTTTCCTTGTGTTGCTTAACCCACCGCTCAAAGCTAAAGTCACGATTGGAAAAACAGAACTTTTGTTTTTAGCCTGGTCACCCGAGTGATAAAAAAAGATGAAATTTTGCAGAGAGGAAATCCCACCAATAATGTAAAAGTTTCTAACCAAGCGCTGCCTGGGGCCTCTCCTGTGGGTTGTGTTTGTGTCATTTCACCTTGAGCTAGCTGTATTTTCATGCAATTTGATGGTCAGTGATTGCCTTCTGTTGCAAATAGTCACTGCTTCTGGATGAAGCTGGGGCCGGCTGGACACAGGCGCTTTGTAACAGGGGTGCAGGTGGAGGACGAGTGAACTGACAAAGCTGCTCTGTTACACAGCAGACTGTTCGATGGGGATCTGTTGCTGTTTTCTCCACCTGCCCCTTATTTACGATTGGCGAGGTGTGAGGCGCATTAACTATAGTTTAAACTGGACGATAATTGTTTGCCTTTCATGTATGATCCCATGGGGTTGTCCTCTGGCAAATTGGCCCAGCTGGACTTTCCAATAAAGCACGGCTGTTTCAGGTTTCTGTCTACAGCTGTGGCAGCAAATGAAATTTGAGCTCACCCCATCCATTTAACATTATCCCTACCCCTGTAAAGCTCAGAGCACATAGCTTCATCCGGGTTTGTTTGCAGTGTTCCGCAGTGCAGTGGTTCGTCCTTTGTTGAGGCTTCAACATTAATAATGCACCTTCAGCCGCAGGTTTGAAACATGGAAGCAGGCGCGCTCTTTGATTCCAACGACCCGCTGGGACCCATTTCTTCCTGGGTCCCAGTTGTGGCCATTGGAGCCAGCCCAGAATGCACCAGCCGTGGTCCCGTTGCAAGTCCAGTTGGAAGTAGAAGGCGGCTGTGCAGATAAAGAGCAGCATTCAAGTTCCAGAGACCAGGGAAGGAACTTGGATTATTGTCACAAGGGAATGCACTTATGCAGAGATGTACATCGAAGCCTGGTTTGACGTTTAACTGGATAGGGACTGAGCCATTTTGAGGCCTGCGATTCTTTTCATTTTCAAATATTGCCCAATTTAAGGTAGCCACATGATTTTTAAAAAACATGAATATTTAATTGTCTTGATTCAATATTCTGCATAGCATTCGGTGATATTGCTTGAAAGTGGGCTTGACACATATGTCTGCATTTCAAACACCACTTGTGTGATTGTTGCTCCATCCAACCTTTGTTGATGCTGCTTTCTGTTGCCTGGTGAATGTTGAATAATGCTCTGTACCCCAAAAGACCCTCGTGCAGTTGTGAATTTTGAGGGTTCAGCGCTGTGTTCAATTTAATTTAATCTAATTACTTCTTATCTGCCTTCAATTCAGGTTTTCCCATCCTATGATTCCTGGTAACCCTCAAACCACTGGAATTCCTCACCCAGCTATTGTGAACCACCACATTAAGCAGGAACCCATTCATGAGATTGAGCACATGGACATGTAGGTTGACAATTTGGAGATTTGCTGACAATTACTTTTTTTCTTGGGAGGCGGGAAGGACACCGTCATTTGAAGTTTCTTTTTGTAAATATAAATTTAGAGTACCCGGTTATTTATTTCCAATTAAGGGGCAATATAGTGTGGCCTATCCACCTCCCCTGCATATCTTTGGGTTGTGGGGATGAGATCCACGCAAACACGGGGAGAATGTGCAAACTCCACACGGACAGTGACCCAGAGCCGGGATCGAACCTGGGTCCTCGGTGCCGTGGTGCAGCAGTGCTAACCACTGCGCCACTGGTGACATCCACCATTTCAAATTTCAACACCCTGATTGATAAATTGCTGTTAGGCAGGCGTTACAGAGTCAAGGCTGATAAATGGATTTATAATAACGCACCTGTCGAGGACCGGGATGCTCCGGACGTTCGCTGGGAGCGGGATTCTCTGGTCCCGCTGGCTGCACAACCCCACTGCAGGTTTCCCGGCAGCGCGGGGTGGCTTCAATGGGAATTGCCTTTCCCAGGGGCGGGCACAGAGAATTCCGTCCCCAGCGAAAGGCGCCGCCGAGAAGCACAGGGCCAGGAGGCCGGAGAATCCGGCCCGTGATCTAATTGAATGCTGAATAAAACTCGACGGGTTGAATGGTCACTTCCTGTTCCTGTGTTCAGTCAGGAAGCTATGCAGGTTGGGTATTTTCCTTTCTCGGGGTGGGGGGGAGGGGAAGGGACAGAGGGGGGCAAAGTGATTCTGTGTTTTAGCAATTCTTCCATCAGCGGGTCTGATTTTAAATTGGTGAAATGCATCTTCCTTTCTTTTCTGCCGGCAGAAAACCTCACCATGAAATGAGGAAAGAGCAAGAGGCCAAAAAACCTCACATAAAGAAGCCGCTCAATGCCTTTATGTTATACATGAAGGAGATGAGGGCGAACGTCGTGGCAGAGTGCACATTGAAAGAGAGCGCAGCCATTAACCAAATCCTCGGCCGGAGGGTGAGTAGCCAATAAAGACAAATAAATCGCGTGTGGCGTTTCTGACTTTTTTGACACGCAGTTGGGAGGTATTAAAAACACTGGCGAGGCCACAACTGGGATTCTGTGTGCAGTTCTGGTCGCCACATTGCAGGAAGGACGTTATTGCTCTGGAAAGAGTGCAGAGGAGGTTTACAGGAATGTTGCCAGGGCTAGAAAAGTGTGGCTACGAGGAGAGATTGGAGAGGTCGGGGTTATTTTCCCTGGAACAAAGAAGGCTGAGGCGGTGACTTAATTGAGATGCGCAAAATTATGAGCGGAAGAGATAGAGTGGGCAGGATAAAATTGTTTCCCTTGGTGGGGAATTCTAGAACCAGGGGACGTAGATTCAAAATAAGTGGCAGACGCTGTAGAGGGGACATGAGCAAAAATGTTTTTACGGAGAGGCTAGTGGGAGTCTGGATTTCGCTGCCCGAGTTGTTGGAGGAGGCAGCGACCCTAAACTCTTTGAAAAGGTACTTGGATCTGCACCTTATGTTCTCTAAGCTACAGGGCAATGGACCAGGTGCGGTAAAGGGTGCCTGGATATCCTCGGACTGGCATGAACAAGATTGGCCGAATGGCCTCCTTCTGTGCTGTAACGTTTCTATGATTAGACCAATGGCCACGTGGCACTGGCTGTTGAGTGAGCAGGGTTGAGAGTGCTGCACATAGATATGGCCATTCCAGTCTTCACCTTTGACCTGTAGCCCTTCTCTGTGGGATAGGCTTCCTGCAAGGGTTGTGAAGCCGACAGAACAGAGAGGCCTGGTCCCAGTATACACGTAAGGAATCAGGTGTTCACAGCTTCCCCGGAATGGATTCATATCCTGATGTACTTCACTTCAGCAGGGCTTTTTTCCCTTTTAGTAATTTTTCAACATTGAAATCGTTCTGCCACTGCCGCTGAAGATCAATTTGAAATAAACTCTCACTCCTGGGTTACCAACTCGGTTGGTCATATTCCTGGACGTCTTGTCCCATGGCCACTGAACCTGTCCCCTCGCATCCCACTGGCCCGCATCGCCAATGTTTTAATCTTTATAATCAAATGCTCAAATAAAATGGAAAGTAAAATACACAACCTTTTCAGTGATCTTGGGGTGGGAATGTTTTTTCCGAGTAGCTCACAACAGTGTCGGAGAGATTGAACTTTAATCCCTGGGGACTCCAGGAGAATTCCCGATAGGTCGACAATACCAGCTCATCACGCTCTGTCTCTCTTACTAAAACTATATCAATGCTGGGCATATTAAAGTGAGTACTGACTGTGTTTGCTACACTGTTAGAGAAGGCAGCTCAACGCTGGTGATGTAAAAGTAAACCAAATGGAGTCAGCGTTGGGTCACAGAAAGGTCCTGTGCTAGCCCGCTGGCATTCCTGCACATATAATCCCTGCCTTTCATTCCTTGTGAAAGTCACTAGTGTCAGTTTTAAGAGATATCTGCCCCTTCAGTTACCATTGCCTCTGGCTATGCTCCTTTGTTCTGTCACTTGATACGTAACGAAGAAAAAAGTGCCATTGACGACCCCCCTTTTAGATCTGACAAGCTTCTACTGCAGGCAGAATCTGAAGTGTATATGAGCAGCAACCTTTTTTATTACAGAAGGGTAAATAAGGAGTAGGGGGAGGCAGAGAGAATTGAGGATGAATCAAAGGAATTGTTGTACGAGGAATTACCAGTGCAAGCCATAGGGATTCCCAGTGACGTGAAGAGTTCCCAGTTGCAGTGGCACAATGGATAGCACTGCTGCCTTGCAGCACTCGGGACCCGGGTTTGATTCTGACCTTGGGTGACAGTCTGTGTGGAGTTTGCACATTCTCCCTGTGTCTGCGTGGGTTTCCTCCGGGTGCCCCAGTTTCCTCCCACAGTCCAAAGATGTGTAAGTTAGGGTTACGGGGATAGGGTGAAGGATTGGGCCTAGGTAGGGTGCAGACTTGATGGGCTGACCGGCCTCCTTCTACACTGTATGGAGTTTATTCTGGGTGGATGAAATGCCATAGGATTTTGTCAGACAATCTCCAACTATTCCATCTTTGGTATGCACCACCTTCCCACACCAATTAGATTACCTGATTGAATGATTTTTAATTGACCGTTAAACTTTGCTCCCCATTTCCAATACTTCGATATTTAAGAAAAGTGTTTGGCGAAGCCTGGCTTCTAACACAGCAGTTTCTCAGTAGAATAATCTCTGATTCAATGCTAATGTCACATCATGAATGCTGTGAAAGATCAGCGTGAGTGTGCGATTTGTCCATCAGTGTAAGCATGAGCAGGAATCTGAGGTGCTGATTTGAAAGTGTCTAGGGTGTGGGTACATCCTCTAGTCTGGTGATGCCAAGCCAGAATGAATGCTGCCAGATGCGTCTGAGACCGGGCAGCTCAGTCAGAGAGTACAAATGTTTCACCCCCTGTAACGGGGAGGATATTGTCCACAATTAAAATGAGCCCCTTGTGTGTGAACAAGATGTAACGTGATGCATTGTCAGTCTGCGATTGGAATGATTCCCTGCAATCGCCAACATCATGATTTTTGGCAATAAATGTGAACGCCTGTTTCTCACCAATAACTCTGGGTTCAATTTGCCAGCTGAATGTTTGAGTAATTTCCGCCCATCTCTTCTTTTTTTGTTAACAAACAATTTTATTGAGGTTCCACCCATCTCTTCTTGTTACAGTGGCATGCTTTGACTCGTGAAGAGCAAGCAAAGTACTATGAACTGGCTCGTAAGGAGCGGCAACTTCACATGCAGCTTTACCCAGGCTGGTCTGCGCGGGATAACTATGTAAGTTTCTTGTGTTTCTATCTGGACTCCTCAGCAATCTTGTTTGCTTTTGGCTCACTCTTCTTCGTTTTTAAGAGGGAGCTTATGGCTCGTACATTAGCAAAGTAGCCGGCATTTTCAACTTGCAATATCTTCATCCTCCCAGGGAAATGCGATATTGTTATGAACGTCACCTCTGCCTTTAGTAAGGAACACTTTCCTGTTCAAACACATTAGGCTCAAGCCAATGGGTGACATCATTAGGCTGTAAATGTGAGCCCTACATAACGCACAGTTCTATAACTTCCTGGCTCCCCAGCCTTGGATTCCCCCAAAGATGTGTGGGCGATCCCTCTCAGTATTTCCCATGTAAGGGTTTACATGGCAATTGTAAACAAGGGCTAACTTCCCCTGGGATAATAGATCTGCACTGGGAATCATCTGACAAAACAATTTAAATTGTTAACTTCAGGTGGTTCTGCCAATTTTACAACAATAATTAGCAAGTTAGAAGAAATAAATCCTCTTCTAACTTCAGCGTAGCTACTTTAAATACCCAGACTGAGCCTCATAGAATCATAGAATCAACGGTGCAAAAGGAGGCCATAAGGCCCATCGAGACCCCACCGGCCCTTAGAAAGAGCACCCTACTTAAGCCCACACCTCCGCCCATATCCCAGTAACCCCACCTAGGGCAATTTAGCATGGCCAATCCACCTAACATTCACATCTTTGGACTGTGGGAGTGATATACCATCAATTCACTGTGAGACTATGAGAACGAGTGAACGTAAGGCTTTATTATCCAGGAACTTGTCTGCCAGTGCCTGCTGTACAAATGAGTGCTGCCCACAGGTGGCAGGGCTATATATCGCCCCGGGGGGGGCGGAGCTAGAGGCGGAGCCCACCGGGGTTCTAGTACAATACCTGGAAGTAGATCGTATTACCATTTCCTGGCCATAGGCCACAGTACTATATAGACAGCTCATATTCAGGTGAATACATTCACCACAGGGAGGAAACCGTAGCTCCCAGAGGAAATGCACGCAGACATGGGGAGAACGTGCAGACTCCGCACAGACAGTGACCCAAGCCTGAATCGAACCTGGAACCCTTGAGCTGTGAAGCAACAGTGCTAACCACTGTGCTACCATGCCGCCCACTCGCATTGGACACAGCCCGCACTCCAGTCCCTCAACCCCCTGACTAAGTACCTCCCTGAGGTATTCCCAACCTCCCCTCCACCCCTCTCCATTGGAAATACCCACGTCCCCAGTCACATGTGACCCACCCTAATCTGCGGGCCTGACTCCCAAGTCCCCCACCACCCCTTCCCCCCGACCCGAAAAACACACTCCCCAACCCCATAATCCCCTGGATTCGGCCTGATACCCCCCTTCTCCCCCTCCCAACCAACCCAACATACCCCCGACCCACACCCCCGACCGATGTGACACCTTCCCTCACTGCTCTTCAATTCAGACATACATACGAATTGGGAGTATGAGTAGACCAGATCCCCAATTCAGACTGAGATCAATGGAATCTGAAGCCCTGTGCGTTTTCTATCCAGGTTAAGTTGCTCCACATCTTTCCTGTTTTTCAAAAGATGTATTTGGACCTCTGTAGCACTCAGGAAGATGTCATAAAATCATGTTGCACATAATTGAATCCAGTACATAAAGCAGCATCTAAAATGAATTCAAATAAAGATATTTGATTATGTCCTAATGGGAGGACCAGAGCCACTTAAAAATGCATTCATGTCTCAAATTTCAGGCAGAAGCATACAAAAGGGGAGGTTAGTATTTTAGACAGGTAGAGTTGCAAGGGCATTCTTTATCCTTTGCCCAGATTGAGTCACACATCTCCTGCCTCATTGTGAAGCTGTGAATAGACCCTCTGTTCGAAAGCTATTGGGCCTTGGCTCCTGATGTCTTCATGTCATTTGTTACAGTGCCCTCACTGTAATACGAGTTTTGTTACAAAGCACACTCGGCACGTGAGGGCCAATGTTATACTGAGGCTGGCTTTGCTTTGCATGTTTCAGTTTCTCAGTGATACTCCTCCACCTGTTTTCAGACTAAAATTGCGTGTGCAGTTTCTGCTCGTGTTGGTGAACTTTCACGTGCTTTTATCCAGTTTCCTCGTGAGTCTTTCTTTTTTTGGCCTTGTTTTTTCAATGAGAGCCATCAAGGATGGAAGCAGTGATGGAAATATTAACCCCTGCAGCCAAAACAGGCGACGGGTCCCTCCAGAAGTCCAGACAGTTTTCATGGCCAAATTTTGTTAATTAAGCCACTGGGTTTCTTGCTGGCTCAACCCCCTTTTACCTGGCAAGGCCCCCGCCACCCCCCACATCCTTCCCCTCTCCCCCACCCTGGGTCCAGCCCCTGGCAGTGCCAACCTGGCACCTGGTCACCTTGACAGTGCCAGACTTGTACCTTGACAGTGGCAGGGTGGAGGCGCCAGGCTTGCAGTGCCAAGGTGCCAGGCTGGCAATGCCAAGGTGTCCAGGTACCACCCCGCCCTGCTCCTGAAAGTGCTACATAAAGGCAGTTCTTTCTTTTCATTTGTTTTCCCTGCCCCCGCACACCCAGCTTCTGCCAGATGAGGAGATTTAAGATTTCTGCCATTATGTATTGTATATCTTGTATGCCCACATGATTCGAAACACCTGCTGACAATATTGATGAAAGTGGCATTCGACAAGGTGGAGAAGATGAATTGAGAAAGTAAACAATAGACTGGGTATAAGTCGGTGCAGTTGGCTCTTTTGTACTACCTGTCGAGACCAGTTTCAGCTCCAGTGTTTCCTGTGTGTGTGTTTGCAAGTATTGTTCAACCAGTATAAATATCTGATCTATAAAATATCTTGAATTTGTTTCAAATGTTGAAGGGAAAGAAGAAGAAGAGGAAACGTGAAAAGATGCAGGAAACCACCTCAGGTAAGAATTAAAACAATATTATTGCGAGACATCTAACTCGTTTTAAACAAATCCTTCTATTTTCGTATGAATCCAGTGTAAAGATTGTCCTTCCCTGAGAGGCTGATGGGTTTAATTGTTTTTGACTATACCTGATTGGGGGTTGGTTTAGCTCAATTGCCTGGACAGCTGGCCTGTGATGCAGAGCGATGCCAACAGTGTAGGTTCAATTCCCATACCGGCTGAGGTTATTCATGAAGGCCCCTCCTTCTCAACCATGCCCTTCGCCTGAGATGTGGTGATCCTCAGGCTAAACCACCACCAGTCAGCTCTCTCCCTCAAAGGGGAAAGCATCTGGGACTATGACAACTTTACTTTATACCTGTTATAGTGTAAAGTTCGTCCAATCACGGAGGGAAGGGATTTTCCATAAAATCCCTAAAGTTCAGAAGGATGCCATTTGGCCCATCCGGTATGCACTGACCCTCCGAAAGACCACCCTACCTATGCCCACTCCCCCCTACCCTGTTACACCGTGCTTTGATCATGGCCAATCCACCTAACCTCCACACCTCCTGTGGGAGGAAACCGGAGCACCCGGAGGAAATCCACGCAGACACGGGGAGAAAGTGCAAACTCCACACAAACAGTCACTCAAGGCTGCAATCAAACCCTGGTACTGTGAGGCAGCAGTGCTAACCACTGTGCCACCGTGCCATTATCTGAAGTAACTGTTCAATCTTCCTTTCCTTCTCCTCCTCCTTTGCACTTACCCAGCCTAATCAGATGGGACGAAAGAGCAATTTTGAAAATGCGGCACACGTGTAGTTCATGTTGTAGCATTCATAATTGGTAGGCTCTGATTGATAAACACTGCTACTGCTATTTTTGTGTGATGGAAAAACCTATGGTGGGGTGTCTAGTTTGACTATCCATTCAATGGTCTCCTGGGATGCAGAGTGGAGTGGTGAGGCGCCTCCTGTCACTTTTATTAGTGGGAAGATTGATGTGATGTGCTTAATGGTGAGGGAACCATGGCCACAATTAGAATTTGGTCACACCGTCCATGTCCTGTCCATATCTCGTGAGTGCCATCCACTGGCTTCAAGAGAGCTAGCCTGGGTCAGTGAAGAGGTACTGGGTTTTAGATTTGCTTGCATCCCACTGTTGTGTTAAGTTGATGGTACTTGGTGACATGATAGCCTGAAACTTTTACAGTAACGCTCTGAAAGTTTGTATTGATTTAAGCGGAAGAACATAATGAATCATCTATGTTGTCATTGCATTCTTGCCACATTTAGTCTTTTGATTTTGCACTTTCTAAATCTGGCAACGGAACCTTTGTTATGGCGCCTGGAATCAGTGAGCTAGATTTGTGCAATGTCGGGAAGATTCTGTCGCCGAGCTTTATAAATGGTGGGCGGGACCTGGGTGTGGAAATCACGCCCACCATTTACAACAGATCCAATACTTCGCTGAAAGGGGACAGGCGGGTGAAGGATGGAGCGGTGCTGGTGGAAGTTATGAGGCGCACAAGGAAGGGAAACCTGAACTCAGCAGGGTCACTTAAACTTGGTGTTGAGTTTGAATAGACCCCATTTATGGCTGCTGCAAGGGCCTTAATCCTGCAGTGTGCGAGTCACATTTTGATGGCGTAGATGGACATGCTCTTGAAGGGCAGCAAAGTAACAGATTAAAACTGACAGTGAGTTAACAAAAACCTCTCTGCTGGAGTGATTTGATTGACAGGCATGGGTTAGAAAAGAGTAGAGTAACTGGAGAGAAGCTGGTCCCATTGGTGGAAAGGTTGAGAACCAGCGGATACCAATTTAAGGTGGTTGATGCGCTAAGCGTCAAGAACCACAAAGACATGTGAGACTTTAACTCAGGCTTTAATATACTACAAGGGAGGCTTACCCGACACAGACGACCCCAGACAGAATGGGGCCTGTCCCAGAAGAGGTTCTTATACTGACTCCCGGGGGAGTGGCTAAGGCGGAGCTCTCCGTGGCCAGGTCGGGTTACCTACCAGTGACCGAACCTCTGCAGAGTTACAGTACAATACACAGTATTACAGGGCCACGTTACGCACAACTATTATATACTATGTACAATGGTAGGGAGGTACGGTGGTGTATCACCACAGTGGTTGGCAAAAGAGCCAATGATGTCACGGGGGAAACCTTTTTTTCGTGCAGTGAGGGCTTGGGATCTGGAATGTGCTGCCGGAGAATATAACGGAGCAGTTCAGTCGGGGTTTTCGATTTTCAGACTATGCGGAAATGTTGGGAGAAGTGGGACTAGTTATTGAAACATACGATTCTGAGGGGCCTTGGCAAGGTGGATGCTGGGAGAATGTTTCCCCTTCTTGGGTGGCATCTAGAACCAGGGGGCGTAGACCAAAAATAAAACAGATGAGGTGGCTTTTTCTCTGAAGGTGGTTTAACTTTGGGATTCACGATTCCAGTAAGCAGTGGAGGGTGAGCCGTTGAATATACTTGAGGCTGAGTTAGGCAGAGTTTCGATTGACAAGGGAGTCAAGGGTTAAGAGGGACAGTCCAATCAGTCATGATCTTACTCGATGGCAAAGGAGGCTTGATGGACTGAATTGCCTCCTACACCTTCTATTTCTCCCGATCACAACTAAGTTGTTGTCCATGCGCTGAGTTCCCACATCTGAGTTCGGGCACACATTTAAAAAAAAATTAATTTACGGGATGTGGGTGTCGCTGGTCAGGCCAGCATTTATTGCCCATCCCTAGTTGCCCTTCAGAAGGTGGTGGTGAGCTGCCTTCTTGAACCGCTGCAGTCCTTCAGGTGTAGGTACACCCACTCTGCTGTTAGGGAGAGAGTTCCAGGATTTTGCCCCAGCGACAGTGAAGGAACGGCGATATATTTCCCAGTCGGGGTGGTGAGTGATTGGGAGGGGAACCTCCAGGTGGTGGGCTTTCCAGGTATCTGCACCTCTTGTCCTTCTTGAGGGTAGTGGTCGTGGGTTTGGGAGGTGCTATCTAAGGAACCTTGGTGAGTTACTGCAGTGCATCTTGTAGATGGTGCACACGGCTGCCACTGTGCATCGGTGGTGGAGGGTTTGAATGTTTGTGGAAGGAGGAGCAATCAAGCGGGCTACTTTGTCCTGCATGGTGTCGAGGTCCTTGAGTGTTGGAGCTGCACTCATCCAGGCAAGTGGAGAGAGAATATTCCACTACACTCCTGACTTGTGCCTTGTAGATGGTGGACAGGTTTTGGGGGGGGGGTCAGGAGGTGAGCAGCTTCGGTGCACCTGGCCGAAGGAAAGTGTGGAGGGCAGCGGCTGCGGGTGGCAGAGTGGGCACTGGTGAGAAATCAGCCAGGATTCCCTCGCACTCCTAACTTTACCACTGTTGAAAGCCAAGGGCGGGTAGCCACTGGCTGAAAGCAGGGTCTGCCTCTGCTTGTGCTGCCTCTCTGATGGAGAGTGTTCCAGCAAGGAAGGTCAGCTGTATCCTGGTAGATTCTCCTGCTCCTTGCCAGGGTTGGAATTTTGAACTGTGCGTGTGAAACACCTGAAGGTTGGTTAGCATTCATGTCGAGAGGGCTAGAATACAAGACCAGGGATGTACTTCTGAAGCTGTATAAGGCTCTGGTCAGACCCTATTTGGAGGATTGTGAGCAGTTTTGGGTCCCATATCTAAGGAAGGATGTGCTGGCCTTGGAAAGGGTCCAGAGGACGTTCACAAGAATGATCCCTGGAATGAATAACTTGTCATATGAGGGACGGTTGAGGACTCTGGGTCTGTACCCGTTGGAGTTTAGAAGGGTGAGGGGGGATCTTATTGAAATTTACAGGATACTGCGAGGCCTGGATAGAGTGGACATGGAGAGGATGTTTCCACTTGTAGGAAAAACTAGAACCAGAGGACACAATCTCAGACTAAAGGGCCGATCCTTTAAAATAGAGATGAGGAGGAATTTTTTCAGCCAGAGGGTGATGAATCTGTGGAACTCTTTGCCACTGAAGGCTGTGGAGGCCAAATCACTGAGTGTCTTTAAGACAGAGATAGATAGGTTCTTGATTAATAAGGGGATCAGGAGTTATGGGAAGAAGGCAGGAGAATGGGCATGAGAAAATATCAGCCGTGATTAAATGATGGAGCAGACTTGATGGGCCAAGTTGCCTAATTCTGCTCCTATGTCTTATGGTCTTATGGTCTTACCTTAGATCTCAAAGATCACTAAAAGTGTGGTGCCCAGTGAGCCCTAGTTCAGAGCATCATCTCTGCCTCAAAGTGAGATCACTACCTGAGAATGCCCCGATCGTTAAGTTGTACACCACAGAAGGAGGCTATTCAGTCCACCCTGCCTGTACTAGCTCGTTTAAAGTGCTGTCCAAATCTTTCCACTGCCCTTGTCCATTCTCCGTAGCCCAGTCAATTTCACTTTTTCAAGTATTCATCCAATTCCCCTCTGAAAGCTCCTTATGGACCTTCTCCCGCCGCCTTTTCAGGCAGCGCCTTCCAGATCACAACAACTCGCCGTATGAAAAAACATCTCATCTCCAGCCAACCACGCCACCCCAATTTTTCCTGCCTGACCAAATGGCAGATCTGGAGGGATCTCCAGCAATAAGCAGGCATAACTTTCTATTTTAAAAAAAGATTTCAGCCCCTTGTTAACCAACCCCCTTAGAAAAGAACGGTGGTCCGAATAAAATAGGCCCCATTATCTTTTGCACCCATTTCCCATGACTAGATGGAATTACAGTCTGTAAAAAAATTAATTGTCGATGCACTGAGTCATGTTTTGAAGAATCATCATGTATTTTTAAAAATTGCAAACGCCATCAAAGAGTTCCAATTCATTAGCTTTGCCTCTTTAATGTCTCTGTATTATAAACAAAATAATATTACTCTGTGGTACTTTATTTACTAATATATTTATGCAGGATAATCCCATTTAGTTGAACAATTTTGAACATAAGACCTTTTTTGGCAACGTTACAAGAAAGTCAATTGTAAAGCAATTTTTAAAAAGAGCATAAAATAATAGCTATTGGGCTTAATTTGTGCTAGCAATGGCAAGAAGGGGAAGCGATTATTGCTGCCTCTGGATACTAATTATGTCCATTACAGTGTGGATGCAATCCTGTGATAAAGGGAGTTATCATTGCACAAAATCTTAACATGAAAGACCACCAGGAAGAGAAGCAGATTGGGAGCTCTCTTTGGGAGCAGGGGGCTAATGGCCTTTATTGAAGAGGTCCTGAGGGTTAGTGGCAAATGTGTTAAGGACTAGAATGATTGTCCAAATCCTTACTGTGACCAGAGTGGCCTGGGAGGAAGTGACTCGTCATGTCGCACGCTTGGAGATCAGACAAGGACCTTTTCATTTTGGCAAATTCCTCTTTGCGGATCCGGACATCAGCATTTCCACCACCGTGGTCATGACAGCAATATTGACTCAAACACACAGTGCTCAGGTCCCTTGAGGCAAATATCTCGTGAACAAACACTGCCTTAATTTGACTCGGCTTGAAGGAATATCTGTCAATAACCCTTCCCAGCTCTGTCAGCTCCTCCAGCCCTACAACCTTCTCAGTTATCTGTGCTTCTTCAATTCTGGTGATCACCAATTACCGTTGCTCCGCCACTGGCGATCGTGCTTTCACCCACCTCGTGCTGCAATTCCCTCCCTGGATTTCTCCGTTTCTCGACCTCGCCTTCCACTTTGTAAGTTGCTCCTTGAAACCGACCTCTTGGACCAAACTTTTGCTCGCCTGTCCCGGTTTCTGTTTCGGTAGTTGGGTGTCACATTCTCTTTTTTTTTTTTAATATGTTTATTCAAGTTTTCCAACAACATTCTTGACAAACCCCCCCCCCACAATAACAGAAGATCAGAAGATAAAAGAAACGCAAACACAACAATTAAACATTGTACATTGTACAAAACATTTACATTGTGTTTCCCCATGTACAATAGCCCCCCCATATGACATTTAAAGGTACTCGTAGGGAAGCCCCCCCCCGCCCCCCCCCCCATTCCCCCCCCCAACAGAACCCCCCCACCCTAGGGTTGCTGCTGACCTCCTCCTAACGCTCCACGAGATAGTCTAGGAACGGTTGCCACCGCCTGAAGAACCCCTGCGCAGACCCTCGTAAGGCAAACTTTATCCTCTCCAGCTGAATGAACTCTGCCATGTCATTTATCCAGGCTTCCACACTGGGGGGCTTCGCGTCCTTCCACAGTAGCAAGATCCTCCGCCGGGCTACCAGGGACGCAAAGGCCAGGACACCGGCCTCTTTCGCCTCCTGCGCTCCCGGCTCGTCTGTTACCCCAAATAGTGCCAACCCCCAACTCGGCTTGACCTGGACTTTCACCACCTTGGACATAGTCCTCGCAAGACCCCTCCAAAACCCCTCCAGTGCCGGGCATGACCAGAACATGTGGACGTGATTTGCCGGACTCCCCGAGCACCTCCCACACCTGTCCTCCACTCCAAAGAACCTACTCATCCTCGCCCCTGTCATATGCGCTCTATGAACAACCTTGAATTGTATTAAGCTGAGCCTGGTGCAAGAGGAGGAAGAATTAACCCTACTCAAGGCATCAGCCCACAGACCCTCATCTATCTCCCCCCCAAGCTCCTCCTCCCACTTGCCCTTTAACTCCTCTCCCGCGGCCTCCTCCTCTTCTTTCAGCTCCTGGTAGATCGCCGAGACCCTGCCCTCTCCAACCCATACACCCAAAATCACCCTTTCCTGGGTCCCCTGTGCCGGGAGCAGTGGGAATTCCCTCACTTGCCGCCCCACAAACGCCCTCACTTGCATATAGCTGAAAGCATTTCCCGGGGGTAACCCAAACTTCTAATCCAGCGCCCCCAGGCTCGCAAATGTCCCATCTATGAACAGGTCCCCCATTCTTCTAATCCCAGCCCGATGCCAGCTCCTAAATCCCCCATCCATCCTTCCCGGGACGAACCGATGATTCTCCCGAATCGGGGACCCAACCGAGGCTCCCACCTTGCCACTGTGTCGCCCCCACTGCCCCCAGATCTTCAGTGTTGCCGCCACCACTTGACTCGTGGTGTACCTTGTCGGCGAGAGCGGTAGCGGTGCCGTCACCAGCGCCCTCAGGCTCGTGCCCACACAGGACGCCATCTCCAACCTCTTCCACGCCGCCCCTACTCCCTCCATTACCCACTTACAGATCATCGCCACATTGGCTGCCCAAATTCGGCAGAACCAGCCCCCCCCTGTCCCTACCCCGCTCCAGAAACACCCTTTTTACTCTCGGGATCTTATTTGCCCACACGAAACCCATGATGCTCCTGCTTACCCGTTTGAAAAAGGCCTTGGGAATCATAATGGGAAGGCACTGGAACACAAAGAGAAACCTTGGGAGGACCATCATTTTAACCGACTGCACACTGCCCGCTAGCGAGAGTGGCAGCACATCCCATCTTTTAAAATCCTCCTCCATCATTGGGGCAGCACGGTAGCATTGTGGATAGCACAATTGCTTCACAGCTCCAGGGTCCCAGGTTCGATTCCGGCTTGGGTCACTGTGCGGAGTCTGCACATCCTCCCCGTGTGTGCGTGGGTTTCCTCCGGGTGCTCCGGTTTCCTCCCACAGTCCAAAGATGTGCAGGTTAGGTGGATTGGCCATGATAAATTGCCCTTAGTGTCCAAAATTGCCCATAGTGTTGGGTGGGGTTACTGGGTTATGGGGATAGGGTGGAGGTGTTGACCTTGGGTGGGGTGCTCTTTCCAAGAGCCGGTGCAGACTCGATGGGCTGAATGGCCTCCTTCCGCACTGTAAATTCTATGATCTATGATATCTGCTCCACCAACTGCGCCAAATTGAGTTTGTGCAGGGCCCCCCAACTCCCAGCCATCTGGATCCCTAGGTACCGAAAGCTCCTTTCCGCCCTATTTAGCGGCAGGTCATCTATCCCCCTTCTCTGGTCCCCTGGATGCACCACAAAGAGCTCACTTTTCCCTACATTCAACTTATACCCCGAGAAGTCCCCAAACTCGCTTAGGATCCGCATGACCGCCGCCATCCCCTCCACTGGGTCTGCCACATACAGCAACAGGTCGTCCGCATATAGTGACACCCGATGTTCCTCTCCCCCATGGACCAGTCCCCTCCATTTCCTGGTCTCCCTTAGTGCCATGGCCAACGGCTCAATTGCCAGTGCAAGAGGGACAGGGGGCACCACTGCCTCGTCCCTCGGTACAGCCGAAAGTACTCCGACCTCCGCCGATTCGTAGCCACGCTTGCCACCGGGGCTCTATATAGCAATCTGACCCAGCTGATAAACCCCTCCCCGCAACACTTCCCAAAGATACTCCCACTCCACCCGGTCGAAGGCCTTCTCCGAGTCCATAGCTGCCACTATCTCCGCTTCTCCCTCCACCGAGGGCATCATAATCACGTTGAGGAGCCTCCGCACGTTAGTATTTAGCTGCCTGCCCTTTACGAACCCCGTCTGGTCCTCATGAATCACCCCCTGGACACAGTCCTCAATTCTCGCAGCCAGCACTTTTGCCAGCAACTTAGCATCCACATTAAGGAGCGAAATCGGTCTATACGACCCACACTGCAGTGGGTCCTTGTCCCGCTTCAGGATCAGAGAGATCAGCGCCCCGGACAATGTCGGGGGCAAGAACCCCCCCTCCCTAGACTTATTGAAAGTCCTCACTAGCAACGGGGCTAACAGGTCTACGTACTTCCTGTAGAACTCAACCGGGAACCTGTCCGGCCCCGGGGCCTTCCCCGCCTGCATGCTCCCCAAGCCTTTAACCAGCTCCTCCAACCCTATTGGCGCCCCTAAACCAGCCACCTCCTGCTCCTCCAACAGTCCCACATCGAGGCGCCACAGTGGGCGCTGGTCCCTCTCCTCCCCCAACTCCAGTTCCACCCAGTGCGGGGCGTGGTCTGAGATGGCTATGGCCGAGTACCCCGTTCCCTCCACTTTCGGGATTAGCGCCCTGCTCAGAACAAAAAAATCTATCCGGGAGTAGGCTCTATGTACGTGGGAAAAGAATGAAAATTCCCTGGCCTGGGGCCTGACAAACCTCCATGGGTCCACCCCTCCCATCTGGTCCATAAATCCCCTAAGCACCTTGGCCGCAGCCGGCCTCTTACCCGTCCTGGACCTGGAGCGATCCAATGCTGGGTCCAGCACCGAGTTGAAATCCCCCCCCCATTATCAAGCTTCCTACCTCCAGGTCCGGAATCTGACCCAGCATGCACTTCGCATCCAGTCCCGAATGGAATACCTGTCCTACCCATCCCTTTCTCAGCCTGATCTGATCTGCCACCTTCAAATGCGTCTCCTGAAGCATAACCACGTCTGCCTTCAGTCCCTTTAAGTGCGCGAACACCCGGGCCCTCTTGACCGGCCGTTCAGACCCCTCTCATTCCAAGTTATCAGCCGGATTGGGAGGCCCACGCTTTCCTGATCCTGCCCCGCCCCCTCTGGCGCAGCTCCTTTTGCGGCCTTACCCCAATTCCCCTCCCCGGGCCTCCACTCCCCCTCTTCCCTCGTGGGGATCTGCCCCTACAGCGCTGACACACACACTCTCCCACAGTCTCCCCATCAAGTCCCTTCACCCATCCCCACCCAGCACCCAAACAAAAAGAACATTCCCCAAACACAGCAAACATCCCCCCACGACAAACCCTCAATCTGAGTCCAACTTTTCAGTCCGTATGAAGCTCCATGCCTCATCAGGCGTTTCGAAGTAGTGGTGCCGATCCTGGAACGTGACCCACAGTCGCGCTGGCTGCAGCATACCGAACTTCACCCCCTTTCGATGGAGCACCGCCTTGGCCCGAGCTCTTAGCCACCTCTGCACTCCAGTCCTGATAGATTCGGATCTCCGTATTCTCCCACCTACTGCTCCGCTCTTTCTTGGCCCATCTCAAGACACACTCTCTGTCCATAAGGCGGTGGAACCTCACCACTACAGCCCTTGGCGGCTCGGTGGCCTTGGGTCTCCTTGCTAGGACCCGGTGAGCCCCATCTAGCTCCAGAGGCCTCGGGAAGGCTCCCGCGCCCATCAGCGAATTGAGCATCGTGCTCACATATGCCCCGACATCGGGCCCCTCCACTCCCTCAGGGAGACCCAGAATCCGAAGATTCTTCCTCCTCGACCTATTTTCCGGCTCCTCAAATTTTTCCGCCCACCTCTTGTATAGCGCCTCGTGTGCCTCCACCTTCACCGCCAGGCCCAAGAACTCGCCCTCGTTCTCCGAGGCTTTTTGCCGCACCTCTCGAATCGCCGCCCCTTGGGCCTTCTGGGTCTCCACTAGCTTCTCAATCGCCGCCTTCATTGGCGCCAGCATTTCGGTCATTTCAGCTCCTCAAAGCAGCGTCTAAGAAACCCCTGCTGCTCCTGTGACCACTGTGCTCAAGCTGCTTGGTCTCCACCCGCCGCCATCTTGTTTTTCCTCCCTCTCACTTTTCGCTGCTCCAAGATCACTTTTTTCACCGCTCCACTCCTGGTCCAATCCATATACTGCCGGGGTGACTGTGCTGTCACCTTCCCACACTGGAAGCCATCGAACAGTTGGGGCTCCTCTAGAGAGCCCAAAAGTCCGTTCTTGGCGGGAGCTGCCGAACGTGCGACCTACATAGGCATTGCCGCAACCGGAAGTCGGTGCCACATTCTCTTTGACAATACTCCTGTGAAGCACCTTGGGATGTATACTATGTTAAAGGCGCCATACAAATGCAACGTGTTGTTGCTGTGTGAGAGTCATTAAAAGATCTTGCAACAGAATCCCATTATTAGGGCAAGCAATGCAAAATCATTTCACAGATGTTGAAGATCAGTCACCCTTATACAACCATTGGGCAGATCAAGATGTCGCGAACAAATCACGTGGCGTCATGGTAGCACAGTGGTTAGCACTGTTGCTGCACAACACCAGGGTCCCAGGTTCGATTCCGGCTTGGGTCACTGTCTGTGCGGAGTCTGAATGTTCTCCCCGTGTCTGCGTGGGTTTCCTCCGGGTGCTCCGGTTTCCTAGGTGGATTGGCCGTGATAAATTGCCCTTAGTGTCTAAAATTGCCCTTAGTGTTGGGTAGGGTTACTGGGTTATGGGGATAGGGTGGAGGTGTGGGCCTTGGGTAGGGTGCTCTTTCCAAGAGCCAGTGCAGACTCGATGGGCCGAATGGCCTCCTTCTGCACTGTAAATTCTATGATAATCTATGATTATATGCTAAACTCTTTGGAGATGATCTTTTACTAATACCGTTTTACTAATACCTGACTGGCACCAATGACCCACCACAAATATTTAGGTGAAGTCAAAGGTGAATTCTTGGGCCTTGCTGTGTGGCGATAATCGATCCCATTTTGGGTCCTATTTTGTCTTTGGGCTCAGGGGGAGCAGTCAATGACCAGAAGCCTGGGTTTGCTATCTGCCCCCAATTAATTTTTCTTAAAAGGGCTGGAAAATCCTCTGGGAACTACGCTGCCAGATCCCTTCCCCCAACCCTAATTTCTTGTTCCCTAGTTCCAATGGTGAAGTGTGTTGAAACTAAGGGCACGATTTAATGGAAAAAGAGTCCTGTTTTGGGCCGGTTTAGCCAGGTGTTTTCCTGACGCTTGCACCGCCGAGCTATTAAATGGACTCTGCTTCTTTATTTGGGCCTCGGAGAGGAACACCCGCCAAGGTTGCACTTGAACCCATTTCCAGCATTAACAAGCTAAGCCCGCCAGTGCAGGAAGAGATCATGGCTCCCCAATCTCTCAACCCCTGCCTTTGGTCCCCAATGACCCAACTTACCAATCGGTGAGCCCCCCGCATCCCACCTCATAAGGGCCGAGCCCAATCCCCGGCATGGGAAAGATGGCAGTGCCACATGGGCACCCTGGCGTTGCCAGGCATAACGCGTGTCGTAAAATACATCGGCCTTGACGCGTCGCGAGTTAGGCGTGACGAGGCTGATATTTCGCGCCCTATGTATTTTCACCTTATTTCATGCAATTTGCATCTTTTGAAATGTTGATGTAAATGGATGCTCATTGACATCATTCTTACGATAGCTTGTCCCAAGGGCATGTCTCCGTTGATGGTGCCTCTGGTATTATCATACATGAAGGTAATGTAAGGGTTAATGGAATGTATTCAGACAGGCATTAGAGGGAGCAATCCTAGAGATATATAAGGGATGACGCTGAGCCTTGTGGGTCAGAAGGTTGGAGCAGGTGGTAGGAGTAGGAGTTGGCTAAGAGGACCGAAGATAGTGAGAGAGCAAGAGAGTAGTTAATGAGTTAGATGTCAGATGAGTATAGTTTAATGTGTGTTTAATCAACTGTTAGTTCTTCGGGATAAGTGTTGAATTGTAGTGTTAAATAAATAGTTTTGTTAGTTTACACGACTCGTTGTTCTCTGATCAACACTACACATCAAAGCCGTCTGGTTAGAGCAAGGCAGAGAACAACACATGGCACCAGGAGATTATCCCTAAAAACTAGAATAGGTAGATTAGCGAAGACACCGTAAACAAGAAACAAGAGATTGAACAAAGCAATTCAGCCTCTACATCTAACAGAACATCCGTGAAACGCGATGGAGAGTCTGCAGATACCGGACAATCTCTAGACAGTTGGTAAATTGTGTAAACACTAGGCGTTCTTCAAACAGCAGTTTGAAGTTTTTCCTTCTGCCTCAGCGCTCGAAAATGCTTCAGATTCTAGAAAAATAGCGCTTCTCTTAAATCTGGCTGGAACTCAAGCTTGAGAGCTGTTTAACTCGTTTGAATTCGATGCGGATGAGGACAAAATGAAGTACAGTATATTGTTGCAAAAATTTGATGCACGCTGCAAAACGCAAGTGGACAAAACGTATGAATAGTATATATTCAGGGAATGGCTGCAATATACTGGGGAGTCGTTTGATGCGTTCATCACGGCATTAAAATTGATAGAGCGATCACGTAATTTTACCTCCACATCGGATTCCATGATTCGAGATCAGTAGTGCTTGGAATACAAAATGAGCGTCTGCTTGAGAAAATGCCTAGAAAACCATCGCTGCCATTGCAAGAAGCGATTAATATGTGCAAGGCTAGTGAGCAGGCTTCAACCGAATATGCCGAGTTTGTAGCGACTGAAAAGGGCGCGAAGACTGGAAACGTGGCTGACGCCATTGAGGTTGTGGCGCAGATTGGCACACTGCGCACACCGGCAGAACGCCATTTTGACGATGACATCACGAGGGTCAATACGTGCACACGTTGTGGAACCGCCCACATGCGGAAGAAATGTCCACCGCTGGGCAGACAATGCAGGAACTGCAACAGGTTAGATCACTTTGCAGCACAGTGCCGTCTTCCACCAGGACACAGATTCAGGAAGTCTCACACTGACTGCTGGAAGATAAGACGTGTCCAGAAAGAAGATAAAGAGTTGGAAAACTCAACCAAAGAGAGCGAACACGAGCAGTTAGGAGAAGAGGACACTTTCCTGATAGCGGCAGTCACCGAGGTTGCTCCAAGGGATTCGGGTGAGGAATCCATTACGCCTCTCCAACAAAAGATCAGTCAGTGGTGGACTGTAAAGCTCAATGTGAATGGCATAGCAACTTCATTTAGCATTGATACAGGTGCCGAAGCGAATATGATTCTGCGGAAGTCATTACTGCAAGCAAATCAGACACCCACCATAGGGAAGCCTAGGTGTCGACTGGTGGACCGCAATGGGAACATGGTCGTCACGGAAGGTACATGTCGGCTGTTGGTGAGGCACAGAGACATTGAAATGACCCTAAACTTTGAGGTGGTCAACGATGAGCAGATATCGGTAGTAGGTGTGCAAGTTCGTACAGCGTTGGATCTGGTCCGGAGAGTATATGCAACAGATACGAAGACGGATCAAGGAGAAGACTGGGAAAATCTAGCATATTTGTTTGAAGAGCCGGCAGAAGAAGACTGGGAAAGTCTAACTGCTGTAGGTTACAGCAGAGACACCGATGAGGGATCGGATGATGAGCAACATGAAGAGGACCAGGAAGGTTGAGGCACGTTATTTGCAACTAGTGAAGTGACGACCGCTCGTAGCATTCGAGTTGTACAGGAGTGTACAAAGGCTAATGATAGTAGTGCTACAATGAACCAGGTCACTGGAGAGCACAGCAATGAAGAACAGCCAACAAGGAGATGAAGACTTCTTGGACAAGTTGGTTCCAGACGAGTAACACCAAGAGTCCGAGCATACACTTGAACATCCGACAGGAACTGATGTTACAGAGCGTGATGGTACATCAGAGCATTCTGAGGAGACGGATGGTAGTCAAGTTGAATTTGAATTGAATTGATAGGGCATCAAGGAACTGATCCTGAGTGCGACAAAAATGGTTCGGGTACCACAGAAAATACTCAAGAGATACGACTGTGATACCGATGGACAATTCGATGACACATGGTACTTGCATGGCAGGAAAGTGTTGGTACGTGCGGATATGCTTGACAACAAGACCAGGAACTGCAGCACAGTGTGTGCAAAACAACTACCATTCAAAGTAGAACAGACACATGCATGTGCTGACAAGGCCAAGTTCCAGAATAATGTCACCAATGTCAGGAAGAAGAGGACATTGTTTAAGAAACAACAACTTTTCAATGGTCGGGAAGTGATGATTCTTGCTGTTCAACCAGACAGCAAGCATGTTTGGAAGGCACAAGACTCACAAAAGCGACACCACAACAACAAAAAGAAACCAACTCAGACGACGAACATGGTTCAACCATTCGAACATTTGACTGATGGGACTGATGCTTTGTTGGTGATGTGACCATTACCGCAGTGACGGCTGAGTGCTTACTCAAGGTTATGGACTGTAAAAAAGTTTGAACAGTTTAAAACAAAACATTGTTAGCCGCTATTCAAACACTTGCAATGACAAGACAATGATTATGCTGTATTTGTCATTAACTATCTCCATTTATTGTAAAGGGGTTATGTATTCATTGACACTGCATGTCTGATTATACTGCATGCTATAAGGACATAAGAAAAATATCTTAAAGTGTAATCATTTTTCTTTAGAAAAAAGATAGATGCGGTATTATCGTACATGAAGGTAATTTAAGGGTTAATGAAATGTGTATACAGACAGTCACTGGCGGGAGCAATCCTGGAGGTATATAAGGGATGACACTGAGCCTTGTGGATCAGAAAGTTGGAGTAGGTAGTAGGAGCAGGAGCTAGCTAGGAGTACTGAAGATAGTGAGAGAGCAAGAGAGTAGTTAATGAGTTAGATGTTAGATTAGTATAGTTTAATGTGTGTTTAGTCAACTGTTAGTTCTTAGGAATAAATGTTGAATCCAATTGTAGTGTTAAATAAATAGCTTTGTTAGTTTGCAAGACTCGTTGTTCTCTGATCAACACTACACATCAAAGCCATTTGGTTAGAGCAAGGCAGTGCCTATACCAAAAATAGATATTTTCCTCCCTTCTGCACCGCAACCCCCACCACACACCCCCCCCCCCCCCCTCCAAACCCCCCGCCAAGTGCGCAAAACCTGCACCCTATTACAGGAAAACTCCCACTGGAAAACTTGCTGTTCCCTGCACAAATATTCAAGACACATCACTGGGGAGAACAGGAGAAGAGGTGGACATAGCGAAAACCCATCAGTCAGTCCCTCTGCTGGTGAGGTACATGCAATTTCTTTGATGAGCAAATCACGAGGCAGGAGCTTGGTTTCTGGATAAATAAAATGGTCCTTTGAAGGACAGCGGGAGACTTATTTTCAGACCTGGCGCAGGCCTTATGGATCAGAAGTTAGTCTGGGTGTGGTTTTGGGCCGAGACATGGTGCTCTGTCCCAGCAGCTTGAATCTGAGAGGCCCGAGACCGGCTCGAAATGGGCCTTAGGCCTCATCTAAGCCTTCCGCCTGTCGTGGTGCCACAGGACCCTTCCCTGGAATGAATTTTGGACCACCTGCCTCGCTGAACAACAGCTCAGTGAGGTAAGTCCTGACAGAGGGGAGTAGAAGGGAGGATGGCGAGTAGGGAAGACAATCGGAGGGCCAATAACAGTGGACAGTAGTGATCTCCATGCTCCTCCTAGCTACACGCTGAAATAAAGAAAAAAAATACTGCACGTTTGTCCGCAGCCATGGCAAGCTCCACAAAACCTGATCACCGATGGATTTCCCCCACATCTAAGATTTTCTCTAACAACTTTAAGGTGTCTAGCACCTGTTTTAGATGTTCACACAGGATATCTAAAAAAAAAAGAGCCCTACAAATTCAGCAGTGCGACCAAGGCCTATAGAGTTAGGATGGAGACAGTCACACTGCCAAACTGGTACGATTCACACCCATTTCAATTCATAAAAAGTGAAATGGGTGTGAATTTCACCGTAAACCGATTTGCATCTCCTCTGTGCAGTCAGCAGACAAAAACCAAACCGTCCACTAGAAAAAAGGAGGCTTCTGCTGCCCTCCCTTAACTTGAGAATCAACAACCTAATTCCTAGAATCATCAGAGAATCATAGTGTTCCCTCCCCCCATCTCCGTAACCCCACCTAACCTGCACATCTTTGAATCCTGTACAAATACACTGACACTCTCCTTCCCTGCTCTGTACACGATGCTGTACTGATACACTGACAATGTCCTTCCCTGCTCTGTACAAGATGTTGTACTGATACACTGACACTGTCCCTCCCTGCCCTGTACACGATGCTGTGTTGATACACTGACAATGTCCTTCCCTGCTCTGTACACGATGCTGTACTGATACACTGACAATGTCCTTCCCTGCTCTGTACACGATGCTGTACGGATACACTGACAATGTCCTTCCCTGCTCTGTACACGATGCTGTATTGATACACTGACACTGTCCCTCCCTGCCTGGACACAATGTTGTACTGATACACTGACACTGTCCTTCCCTGCTCTGTACACGATGCTGTACTGATACACTGACACTGTCCCTCCCTGCCCTGTACACGATGCTGTACTGATACACTGACAATGTGCTTCCCTGCTCTGTACACGATGCTGTACTGATACACTGATACTGTCCCTCCCTGCCCTGGACACAATGCTGTACTGATACACTGACAATGTCCTTCCCTGCTCTGTACATGATGCTGTACTGATACACTGACACTGTCCCTCCCTGCCCTGGACGCAATGTTGTACTGATACACTGACAATGTCCTTCCCTGCTCTGTACGCGATGCTGTACTGATACACTGACACTGTCCCTCCCTGCCCTGGGCACAATGTTGTACGGATATACTGACAATGTCCTTCCCTGTCCTGCACACGATGCTGTACTGATACACTGTGATGCGACCATCAATTCACTCGAAGACATGTGGAGAAGTAAACTGTGGTTTTAATCAGCTTAGAACTGAGCCTGCCTGTGACCGGTACAACGCTGAAGGCAGCCCCGCAGGTCAGCTGCCTTCCTGTAAAGGGGCGGAGCCCGTACATGCCCCAACATATCCCCTGTGGGCGAAGCCGCACAATGGCCCATAGGTAGAGCCCACTGGGTTAATAACATAATACAGTGCACTGGTGAATTATCAGTAATTATACATTCACCACATTCACCCCCTGTTTAAAAATGAAGTCTGGCGGGGGTGACGGGCTCATAGATCCAGTTGGTCCGGTGCCCGGATCGTACGTTGCGACCGCCGAAGCACTGGTGTTGCAGCTGCTTCGGGTGGCTGTGGAAGTGGGTCCGGAGCAGACACAGGCATGGACTCTGGGAGCGGCTCTTCCGGAGCTTCATTGCTGTGGACCGGTGCGGCGGGTGGGAGGGAGCGCGGGAACCATATAGGGGTGGGGGTGCTGAACATGGGAGGTTGGATGGGACATAGTGTGGGGGATGCAGTAGTGGGAGTGGTGTTGGAGCCTGCGGGCGCCAGGTCCCGGAGGGAGACGGTATCTTGCCAGCCATACGTTCGACATACGCATAGTGTGGGTTGGAGTGCAGGAGCTGGACCCTCTCTACCAGGGGGTCGGTCTTATGGCTCCGAACAGGTTTTCAGAGGAGGACTGGACCCGGTGTCATCAGCCAGGGATGAAGCGAGGCCCCTGAGGTAGCTCCCCTAGGGAAAACAAACAAACGGTCATGAGGAGTCTGGTTTGTGACGTGCAAAGGAGGGACCTAATAGAGTGGAGCGCATCGGGGAGGACCTCCTGCCAGTGAGAAACTGGGAGATTCCTGGACAGCAGGTTCAGTAGGTCGGTCTTCCAGACCGTCGCGTTCTCCCTCTCCACCTGCCCGTTTCCCCTGGGGTTATAACTGGTAGTCCTGCTCGAGGTGATGCCCTTACTGAGCAGGTACTGACGCAGTTCGTCGCTCATGAATGACGAGCCCCTGTCGCTGTGGACATAACTGGGGAAACCAAACAGGGTGAAGACATTATGCAGGGCTTTAATGACAGTGGGGGTGGTCATATCAGGGCAGGGGATGGCAAACGGGAAGCGGGAGAACTCATCTATGAAATGAAATGAAATGAAAATCGCTTATTGTCACAAGTAGGCTTCAAATGAAGTTACTGTGAAAAGCCCCTAGTCGCCACATTCCGGCACCTGTTCGGGGAGGCTGTTACGGGAATCGAACCGTGCTGCTGGCCTGCATTGGTCTGCTTTCAAAGCCAGCGATTTAGCCCTGTGCTAAGGTACGTGTTGCGGTTATTGGAGGGGAGGGGCCCTTTGAAATCGATACTGAGGCGTTCAAAGGGCCGGGATGCCTTTACCAGGTGGGCCTTATCCGGTCGATAGAAGTGCGGTTTACACTCCGCACAGATTTGGCAGTCTCTGGTTATAGCTCTGACCTCCTCGGTGGAGTAGGGCAGGTTGCGGGCCTTGATGTAATGGGCGAGCCGGGTGCCCCCCGGGTGGCAGAGGTCATTGTGGATAGCCCGTAGTCGGTCATCTTGCACATTGGCGCATGTGCCACGGGACAGGGCATCTGGGGGCTCGTTGAGTTTCCCAGGACGATACACAATATCGTAATTATAGGTGGAGAGTTCGATTCTCCACCTCAAGATCTTATCATTCTTGATCTTGCCCCGCTGCGTATTGTCAAACATGAAGGCAACCGATCGTTGGTCGGTGACGAGGGTAAACCTCCTACCAACGAGGTAGTGCCTCCAGTGCCGCACGGCTTCCACGATGGCTTGGGCTTCTTTTTCGACCGAGGAGTGTCGAATTTTGAAGGTGGTGAGGGTGCGTGAAAAAAACGCTACCGGTCTGCCTGTTTGGTTGAAGGTGGCGGCGAGAGCGACCTCTGAGGCGTCACTCTCCACCTGGAAGGGGACGGACTCGTCCACCGTGCGCATCGCGGCTTTGGCGATGTCCGCCTTGATGCAGTTGAAGGCCTGGCGGGCCTCGGCTGCCAGTGGAAAGAGGGTGGCCTTAAATAGTGGGCAGGCTTTGTCCGCATACTGGGGGACCCACTAGGCGTAATAGGAGAAAAATCCAAGGCACCTCTTCAGGGCCTTGGGACAGTGAGGGAGAAGGAGTTTTAGGAGGGAGCGCATACGGTCAGAGTCAGGCCCTCGGACCCCGTTTTCCACGACGTAGCCGAGGATGGCTAGCCTGGTTGTGCGGAAAACGCATTTCTCCTTGTTGTAGGTGAGGTTGAGTTTTTGGGCGGTTTGGAGAAATCGGTGGAGGTTGGCGTCGTGGTCCTGCTGATCATGGCCGCAGATGGTGACATTGTCCAAGTACGGAAAAGTGGCCCGCAGCCCGTACTGGTCCACCATTCAGTCCATTGGTCTTTGGAACACCGAAGCCCCACTCAGCTTCTGTTCGTCAGTGACGGATGCCATAGACGACGTGGCGAGATAGGCCTTGAGGCATCGAACCCAATGTGAAAACATTTATTTCGCCTCCGTGGCCTGTGGATCGAGTTCCAGTCTGTCAGGTTTGAGGGCTGATTCCATAGTAGTATTTTAAGCTGATTAAATTGATGCGACCAGCAATTCATTCGAAGACACGTGGAGAAGTAAACCGTGGTTTTAATCAGCTTAGAACTGAGCCTGCCTGTGACCGGTACAACACTGAAGGCGGCCCCGCAGGTCAGCAGCTCTTGTACGTCCTGTAAAGGGGGTGGAGCCATGGGCGGAGCCCGTACATGCCCCAACATATCCCCTGTGGGTGAAGCCACACCATGGCCCATAGGTAGAGCCCACAGGATTAATAACATAACACAGTGCACTGGTGAATTATCAGTAATTATACATTCACCACTCACTGACAGTGTGCTCCCCTGCTCTGTACACGATGCTGTATTGATACACTGACACTGTCCCTCCCTGCTCTGTACACGATGCTGTACTGACACACTGACAATGTGCTTCCCTGCTCTGTACACAATGCTGTACTGATACACTGACAATGTGCTCCCCTGCTCTGTACACGATGCTGTACTGATACACTGACACTGTCCCTCCCTGCTCTGTACACGATGCTGTACTGAACATTGACAGTGTGCTTCCCTGCTCTGTACACGATGCTGTACTGAACATTGACGGTGTGCTTCCCTGCTCTGTACACGATGCTGTACTGATACACTGACAATGTGCTTCCCTGATCTGTACACGATGCTGTACTGATACACTGACACTGTCCCTCCCTGCTCTGTACACGATGCTGTACTGAACATTGACAGTGTGCTTCCCTGCTCTGTACACGATGCTGTACTGATACACTGACACTGTCCCTCCCTGCCCTGGACACAATGCTGTACTGATACACTGACAATGTGCTTCCCTGCTCTGTACACGATGCTGTACTGAACACTGACAGTGTGCTTCCCTGATCTGTACACGATGCTGTACTGATACACTGACAATGTGCTTCCCTGATCTGTACACAATGCTGTACTGATACACTGACAATGTGCTTCCCTGATCTGTACACAATGCTGTACTGATACACTGACAATGTGCTTCCCTGATCTGTACACGATGCTGTACTGAACACTGACAGTGTGCTTCCCTGCCCTGGACACAATGCTGTACTGATACACTGACAATGTGCTTCCCTGCTCTGTACACGATGCTGTACTGATACACTGACAATGTGCTTCCCTGATCTGTACACGATGCTGTACTGATACACTGACAATGTGCTTCCCTGCCCTGGACACAATGCTGTACTGATACACTGACAATGTGCTTCCCTGCTCTGTACACGATGCTGTACTGATACACTGACAATGTGCTTCCCTGCCCTGGACACAATGCTGTACTGATACACTGACAATGTGCTTCCCTGCCCTGGACACAATGCTGTACTGATACACTGACAGTGTGCTTCCCTGATCTGTACACAATGCTGTACTGATACACTGACAATGTGCTTCCCTGCCCTGGACACAATGCTGTACTGATACACTGACAATGTGCTTCCCTGCTCTGTACACGATGCTGTACTGATACACTGACAATGTGCTTCCCTGCTCTGTACACGATGCGGTACTGAACATTGACAGTGTGCTTCCCTGATCTGTACACAATGCTGTACTGATACACTGACACTGTCCCTCCCTGCTCTGTACACGATGCTGTACTGATACACTGACAATGTGCTTCCCTGCTCTGTACACAATGCTGTACTGATACACTGACAATGTGCTTCCCTGCTCTGTACACGATGCTGTACTGATACACTGACACTGTCCCTCCCTGCCCTGGACACAATGCTGTACTGAACACTGACAGTGTGCTTCCCTGATCTGTACACGATGCTGTACTGATACACTGACAATGTGCTTCCCTGCCCTGGACACAATGCTGTACTGATACACTGACAATGTGCTTCCCTGCTCTGTACACGATGCTGTACTGATACACTGACAATGTGCTCCCCTGCTCTGTACACGATGTTGTACTGATACACTGACAATGTGCTTCCCTGCTCTGTACACAATGCTGTACTGATACACTGACAATGTGCTTCCCTGCTCTGTACACAATGCTGTACTGATACACTGACAATGTGCTTCCCTGCTCTGTACACAATGCTGTACTGATACACTGACAATGTGCTTCCCTGCTCTGTACACGATGCTGTACTGATACACTGACAATGTGCTTCCCTGCTGTGTACACAATGCTGTACTGATACACTGACAATGTGCTTCCCTGCTCTGTACACAATGCTGTACTGATACACTGACAATGTCCTTCCCTGCTGTGTACACAATGCTGTACTGATACACTGACAATATAAGTGTCCAGTGCTGTATTCTTACTGAGGCCATGAGAGGAATACATTTCGACTCACTGAAAAATCTCATCAATGGCTTTTAGTCAGTGCATATCATGAGCGAACGACCATATTAATGGAATCTTTTTACTGCAAAAACGACAGCTAGACCTTCTTTGTCCAACTGTGAATACCCTTTTTCTGCCTTTGTCGGCGTACTAGATGTAAAACCAATTGGTTTTTTGGACCCGTCCTCCCATCACATGAGGAGGTACCACTTCCACACCACAGGGTGAAGCATCACACAGCGGAAAAAGATCTCTGTTTGGATTAAATGACCTTTGCAGATTTGTTGATTGCAGCAGCACTTTCACATCTTTGAAAACCTTCTCCTGTGCAGACTCCCACTTCCATTTGAATTCTTTGGTTTCTCCCTTCCACAGTGATTTTTTGGCTCAGATGCACCACACTCTGTGTGTGAAAAATGCACTTGCTCCAATGGTTTTCGGAGGTGGCATTGTGGCACAGTGGTTAGTGCTGCTGCTTCACAGCGCCAGAGACCCGGGTTCAATTCCGACCTCGGGTGACTGTCTGTGTGACGTTTGTACATTCTCCCCGGGTCTGCGTGGGTGTCCTCCGGATGCTCTGGTTTCCTCCCACGGTCCAAAGTTGTGCACGTGAGGTGGAACAACCCTTCATGCATGTAGATGGCTTTGAATCTTTCTCGAGCGGGACTTGTTGATAGGTCTGGCTCATGTCCAGTTTTGGAAATGACTTGCCTCCTACAAGGGTTGAAAAGAGATCTTGTACCTTTGGCAACGGGTACACACCCAACTTGGAAAACTAATTAATGGTAAGTTTGTAATCCCCACATATAGGTACAGTACCATCGCTTTTAAGAACAGGAACAATTGGAGCTACCCAACGTGAAAACTGAATGGGCTTAATGATTCCTAGTCTTTGCAGCCGCTTCAACACCTTCTCCACTTTGCCTTTCATGGCGTAGGGCACTGTCTTCAGTTTGAAAAAGCGCGGAGTAGCCGGAGGATCCACACTACAGTTAAACCGTAGTGCCCAATAAGTGTGGCTTCTCCTAGCAAAAGCCGCTGAATGCTAACCTCGTTAATACCACAAACTAATCTGTCCCAGAGCATGTCTTCCAAAACTGCCCCAAACTCACAATGTTCAGAGAGCTGGCGCAATTCAGCACCAAAGTTCACGACAGACTGTCCCCTCTTCTGAAAATGACTATGAAATTTGAAATGTTGTACAATTACTGAGGGTATAGGATTATGGTGATTCTGAACAAGTGTTACTAAATCCGCAAATGAAATGTACTCCCCTCCCCCGGTTTCCATGATATAGTTAGATTTCTCACTAGCTTGTAAGTCTTCGCCCACACTCAGTAGAACTGGGTGCTTTCTAGCATCATCTGCCATCCTATTTTCCAAGATGTGGAGATGTTGGACTGGGGTGAGCACAGTAAGAAGTCTTACAGCACCAGGTTAAAGTCCACCAGGTTTGTTTCAAATCACTAGCTTTCGGAGCACAGCGACCTGAGGAAGGAGCTGCGCTCCGAAAGCCAGTGATTTGAAACAAAGTTGTTGGACTTTAACCTGGTGTTGTAAGACTTCTTACTATTTTCCAAGAAAGAATATTCCAATCTTTATCTATATTCAGTCCAGTTTTCGTTCTTTTCCACGGGAAGGCGATGGCGTAATGGTATTGTCACTGGACTAGTAAACCAGAGACCCAGAGTAATGCTCTGGGAACCAAGGTTCAAATCCCGCCATGGTGAAATTTGAATCCAATAAAATACCTGGAATTAAAAGTCTAGTAATGAAACCATTGTTGAGTGTCATAAAAACCCATCTGGTTCACTAATGCCCTTTAGGGAAGGAAATCTGCCATCCTTATCTGGTCTAGCCTATAAGTGACTCCAGACCCACAGCAATGGGTTGACTCTTAACTGCCCTTCAAGGGCAATTAGGGATGGGCAATAAATGCTGGCACAGCCTGCGACACCTATGTCCCTAGATTTTTTAAATTCTCGTCGCCAAAAAGATGTGGACACTTGACCACAATAAGGTAGTCGAAATGGGTTGTTAGTAAAATTAATAAATAAAGTTAATCTTCTTTAATATATATAAAATAATGAAGTTTAAAATACAGTATGGACTCAAAAATGAAAGCATCTAGCTAAACATTGAAATAACAGTAACAGAATAGGATCAGAACTAACGACAGCTAAATACAAATATACACAGGTGACAACAACAATTAATGATGTTACAGCTTACTGATGACATCAGCAAAGGATTTAAATAAGAAGATGCACAATAATAACACTCTATGAAACTTTCTATGTTCTATCCACCTGAAATAAAACCTCCTTGAAACCTACCTCTCTGACAGTGTTTGGTTCCACTGATACGTCTGAGCTCTGATGACCGACTGGGTCACATCTTGGGACCTTTCACCATGTTAAAGGTTCTATCTAAGATCAGGCTTTAGGACTGTGATGCTAGATGAGTTTTTCAGCTTTTCTTTGCATTAAGCGTCATATTTTATAAACAAAAGAATAGGTTGCATATCTATGGTGCCTCTCATGTCATCCAAGGCGCTGATGAAGTACTTTTTAAAAATAAATTTAGAGTGCCCAATTCATTTTGTCCAATTAAGGGGCAATTTAGCGTGGCCAATCCACCTGCCCTGCGCATCTTTGGGTTGTGGGGGTGAAACCCACGCAAACACGGGGAGAATGTGCGAACTCCACACAGACAGTGATCCAGAGCCTGGATCGAACCTGGGACCTTGGCGCCGTGAGGCAGCAGTGCTAACTACTGCACCACCGTGCTGCCCCCCCCCCCCCCCCCGATGAAGTACTTTTAAAGCAATACCCCTGTCAAAAGCAGCCCATTTGCACACAGCAAGTTCCCACAATCTGCATTGAGATAACGATCAGATAATCTGTTTCTGTCCAGTTGTATGCAGGACAAATATTGGGCAGGAAACTAGAAGAACCGCCCCTTGCTTTCCTTGGAATAGTTCCACGAGAGCTTTATGCCCCTCCCCCACCCCTCGTGAGGGCAGCCATGGTCTTGGTTTACTCTCTCACTGTAAAATGCGTTATAATGAATGCATTGTGGTGATATATTGCCTTTTTGCACCACTTATGAGACCATTGTTGGCCATCCACATAGTCTCATGAACCATTGTGCTTCACCCACCACCTCCCCCCTCCCCAACCCTTCCTTCCTCACAAAGCCCATCTCTATAACCATGCTGTTTGGACAGTCCCTCCAAACAGCTCTTTCCTTTGGTTCAACCCCGCCCCGTTTCATTTGATTTGATTTGCGCCGCTCTGATGTGCCTTTTCACAATTTTAAAAACAAGGCCTTTTTTAAATTTCTTCCGCCCAGACCAGAGCAGGGATTTGGGCGAGGGGGGGGGGGGGGGGGGGGGGGGGTTTGAATCAGCCCCGCAATCGAATTTGAAGCCATTGTGGTGTTTTTATTTTGTTTTGTTCAGATTTTAAACTGAGCATGTAGGTGTCAGTTAAATGCTGTTTTCTCAAAACATGACTGCTCTTCTGACATGTCTAATTGCTGGCACGCTGCACTCCTCCTACTGTGGCAAATGTATGCAGATCCCAGTAGCTGCGGTGGATTTAGGATTAGTGGAATTAACTCCCTGTAGCAGTAAGCAACTCGCCTCCCTGTATTACCACGGGTGGATATCTTTGTTTCTTTATTCATGCCCCATGCAGACTGGAACACAGAGTTTAGTAATGTGGCTATCTCCTCCTACTTGGCACCCGCTTTGGATTCCCCTGTTTATTTTTCTCCTCTCATTTCCTGAGTGTGCAATTTGGCCCCTCAAACAAAGCATCTGGTATTTTAGTTTAAAAAAAAAATAAACTGGTGGTAACAATGCTCAGTTTTTATTTCGATACATGTCTGAAAAGTGTGCAAAATGCCAGAGGATGTACTTGTTTTGCTGCCATGCATAAATTTCGCATTTGCGATTTGTAAAGTTGGCTCAGTCGAAACCCTTGCTCCTGCTGCTCATTACGTGTCAATGACACACCGGGTTAGAGAGGTGGGTTGGGGCAGTGCCCTCTGGGCAATGGGTTGGAGAAGACAACAGGATTATTTTGCCATTGTAACAATGGGTAGCTACGACAAGAACCCAGAAGCCTGCTGTAGCCTCACAGCAGCGTATTTGTGTGTTTACAGTTAGATTAGGCAGCTGATAAAGTCGTCTTAACTCACAGTCCAACGACCACAGCCTCCGTCACCCCAGGGCCAGTTAGACGTTACCCGCTGTGGTAGCTGCGCGGCTGAGGTGCACTTCTAGGAAGGTATACACTGATCTTAACGGCCAGTGAACCTCTGCATTCGCAGAATGCAGGCAGCTCTGAATAGATAACACAGCCCTCAACGTGTCTGTTTGTTTGCTCGGGTGCTCTGAGAAGCTGCAAGCGCGTGTTTCAAGTCTTTTTGTGAAAGCAGCAGCTTTTCAAAATGTCATTGTATGTGCCCACTGTGCCTGCATTGGTTGGGCGTACAGAGCAGCATGAAGCAAGAAAGGGTTTATTGTCACTACTGAGTTTTTCTTTAACCTGACTCTCCTGTTCTTTAGTGTTTTGTACACAAAACAATGTTTGACACTGTGCTACAAGAAGTTTTAACGGCATATTTTCCCCAAGTTGTTAACATGTACTGTCATGCCTGCTGAACTTGGTTGCTTCTAACTTCAATCAAGGTGAAACTATGAACTTCAGCATCTGCCGATATTCTTGCTTTTAAAAATCCAGACCTTTATAAATTTCCATTCAAAATGATAGTTTGATTTGCTCTGCATACATGATTTGAATTTTTAAAAGTTTGATCTTTTACCTCTAAATTAACATTTAGATGAAATAATTAACGTTTTAATTTTGAAATGCCATTAAATCCAGATTACTAATCACTCCACTATCGTTATGCTTGCTGCTCCTGGAAGAGCCCTGCTAATTGTGTCCTAATGTTAGGAGGGGCTCACAACAACAACATCATTGGTGTTGCTCAGAAATGGAATCAGACAGAAAATTGACACTGGGCCAAAAAGGGAGATATTAGGGCGTGATTAAACGTTCACTCGGTAAGGTAGGGTTTAAGGAAAGGATTAAGGGAGGTGGAGAGTTTCAGGGAGGGAATTCTAATGCTTCGGGCTTTGCAAGAGAATCTGACAGTAAGACCGCTAATGTTGGTTTGTGCCTTTACAGGATACCAGCCTACCAGCGCTGGAAGGGAACTGTATCATTTTGATCCAGTCTCAGTTTCACTTTTGCCTGTGAGCAGACCACAGGCACAGCTCTGATGCCTTCAAGCTTTTTACTTTTGTACAAATGTTCCCATGTGCCTAGCTTAATTAAATGAACCCACAATGTGTTTTCACAAACCTCGCACCACCCCCCCCCCCCCCCCCCCCCTCCTCCTGTCTGTGATTGGTAACTTTATATCCCTACAAAAATATGACATGGTGTTCAGTGGTGGGCAAGCAGTGTGGCAGCAGTTTGATCACGCCCTTAGAATTTTTTTCATCACTGGGGAGCTGAATTCTGAGATTAGGCTGCCATTATGAAAAGATGCCCCGATCTCAAAGTGAGCTTGTAGCCCCCCACCCATGAGCAATGTCACCCCCTACACATATTGGCATTACCTCACATCCCCCCCAAGTGAGGACATCCCGCTACGGGGTTTCTGGGGGCCCCCTCTTCAGGACCCCCCCCCACAATCCCTTACAGCACCCCGTTCCAGGAGCTCCCACCCGACTCCCCCCCTCCTAACCTCCCAGAGGTCCCTTCTTACCTTCCCTGCACCACCACCACCCTTTATACTCCTCACCACCCTCCTTTCATGGGCATGGCCCCTTTCAGGCCCTGACCCTTGGCAGTGCCACCTTGTTACATGGTGCCAGGGTGGTAGTGCCAAGGTGCCAGCCTGGCAGTGCAAGGTGCCTGCATTCCAGGGGGAGGGCCGGGGGCCACCCTGCCCTATGCCTGACCACCAGAGGTTTCTGATGGCCTGATGGACTCCCGGGTGCCGTTCCACCTGCTCCACGTTTGTGTGGACCAGTGCTAAACGGTGCCCAGCTACAGCCTCCCTGGGAGGCTGGTAGATCCCGGAAGGCCATTAGATACCAGGTAAGTAGGCCTGAAGTAGGTTTCAGGCCCAATTCTGGAAGGGGGCCTTAGCCCCGCCCATTGTGGGTGGGTTCCTGATCCCGACGCCTCGTGGGATTTGGATAGATCCTGCAAGGCATCAGTGGCTGTCGTGAAGTCCACATGAGGCTTCACCTGGGATCTACCGGCCGTGCTCCCATTGGGTCACAATTTGGCCAGACGATTGCGCCCAATATCTATTTGAAAACTGTTTGCATCTCTCTCGCAATTTGCCTTTCCACGTATTTTTGTGTCGTCTGCAAATTTGGCTGCAGGACGTTCGCTTCCTCCCTTCAAGTCATTCATATAATTTGTAAATAGTTGCTGTGGCACTCCACTGGTTACAAGTCGCCAACCTGAAAAAGAACCCCATATCCCCACTCGCTGTTTCCTGCCCATTAGCCAATTCTCTATCCATGCCAATACACTGCCTCCAACACCATGGGCTCTTATCTTATGACTTAAAACCTCTTTTGAGGTACCTTGTCTAACACCTTCTGGAAATCCAAATACAACACATCTACTTGTTCCCCTCTATTCATTCTGGTTCCCTCTATTCATTCTGGTTGAAACTTCCTCGAAAAACTCTAATAAATTCGTGAGACACAATTTCCCTTTCATGAAACCATGCTGACTCTGCTTGATTAGATTATGATTTTCCAAATGTGCTTCTATTACTTCCACAATAATTGATTCCAACATTTCTCCAACAATAGATGTTAGACTAATCGCCCTATAGTTACCTGATTTTTGTCTCCTTCCCTTTTTGAATAGGGGTGTCATATTGACAGTTTTCCAATCCTCCGGTATTTCTCCAGAATCCAAGGATTTTCTGAACATTATAACCAATGCATCCACTATCACTGTAGGTACTTCTTTTAGGATCCTAGGATGCAAGCCATCAGGGCCAGGGGACTTATCTGCCTTTAGCCCCATTAGTTTGTCTAATACTACTTCTCTAGTGATGGTGACGGTATTTAATTCCTCCCCCATATTCTTTAGTATTAATGGGATGTTCGAAGTATCTTCCACTATAAAGTCTGATGCAAGATATCTGTTTAACTCCTCTGCCATCACCTTGATTCCCATAACTATCTCCACGGATTCATTTTCTAAGGGGCCTTTGTTCACTTTGACCTCTCTCACTTTTTATATATTTAAAAAAGCTCTTATTGTCAGTTTTTATATTCCTCACTAGTTTGTCCTTGTAGTTTATTTTCTCTCTCTTTAATATCTTTTTAGTCCTCCTTTGCTGGATTCTGAATTTATCCCAGTCTTTGGAGCTATCACTGACTTTTGCCTCCTCATATGCTTTTTCTTTCAACTTAGTACTCTCCTTAACTTCCTTAGTTAGCCATGGTTAATGTATCCCTCTCTTAGAATCTTTCTTCCTTACTGGGAGATATTTTTGCTGAGAGTCATGAATTACCTCCTTAAATATCTGCCACTTCTTGTTTACTGTCTTTCCTGCTAATCTATCCGCCCAGTCCACTTTGGCTAACTCTATCTTCATTTCATTATAACTCCCTTTATTTAAGTTAAATACGGTTGTTTCTGACCCGGGTTTTTCTCTCTCAATCTGGATATTAAATTCTCTCATGTTATGATCACTACTTCCTAGGAGATCTTTTATTCTGAAGTCACTTATTAAACCTACCTCATTACCCATTACCAGATCCAAGAAAGCCTGTTCCTGGTTGGCTCCATGGCATTTTGCTCCAGGGAACTATCCCGAATGCACTCTTATGAATCTGTTGTCGTAGCTACCCCATCCAACTCGATTAACCCAATCAACATGAAGATTAAAGGCACCCATAATTATTGCTCTATTCTTTTTACATGCTGTTATTATTTGTTCATTTATTGTTGATTAAGAGTGGGAGAGATTCCTGGTCAGCCATGAGATGGAAAGAAATTGGAGCCCCGACCAGCACTCTCTGTTGCTCCAGCACCGCAACATGCATGTCGAACTGTGTGTTACGACAGCAACTTGGACTCCTTGGGAGCCCAGTTGGTCGGCCAGCTGGTGTGGATCAGATTGGTGCCGACAGCACTGGGATTGATTCCTCACTCTGGCTGGCACGGATTTGGGACCTGCCTCTTTGCCTCACCAGTATTGGAGTTTGTGTTGTTGTGGCTCGGATCTGCCTTCGGACAGAGAATTGAAAAAGTAGAGACTAGAGTTGGGGGGGGGGGTGGGATGTAGAGATCTCAGAGGGGTGTAGGGATGGAGAAGGACATCACTGATGGGTACTGCCTAAGAGATGGTGGGGTCTGAGCACATCAAACATGGATGCTGGTGTGACACAATTTACAATAAAAGAGAATCATTTGGACATTACTCTGTACCCTATTTGACAAGACAAGGAAGGTTTAGAATGATTCATGTCTTTGGTGTGCAGCGAAAGAGCTTTTACTGCCAGGAATGTCAGCAGATTACTAAACATTCCTCATCAGTGGAGAACTGCCAATAATTTCCTTTCTTGAAATCAGGTATCACTTGTTGCGTTCTCTATTCTGTTTTACCTCGATGGCTCGCATGCGTAGTGTTGAATAAATCGCTGGCTTTGAAAGCAGACCAAGGCAGGCCAGCAGCACGGTTCAATTCCCGTGACAGCCTCCCCGAACAGGCGCCAGAATGTGGCGACTAGGGGCTTTTCACAGTAACTTCATTTGAAGCCTACTTGTGACAATAAGCGATTTTCATTTCATTTAATTTCAAAGCTTTGTTAACAAACAAGACTCTTAATTTATTACGCTACTACCGAAGATTCGATCACATTCCTAAAGTAGAAGGTTTCTCTATTAACCTATGCTACCTCTAACTAGCAGACTTTCTCAAGTACAACCGCTCTCTCTCTCTCTCATGCCTCACTATCTTGATCACTATGGGCAGTATGGTGGTTCAGTGGTTAGCACAGTTGCTTCATAGCTCCAGGGTCCCAGGTTCGATTCCCGACTTGGGTCCCTGTGTGTGAGGAGTCTGCACGTTTTCCCCATGTCTGCGTGGGTATCCTCCGGGGGCTCCGGTTTCCTCCCACATTCCAAAGATGTGCAGGTTAGGTGGATTGGCCATGATAAATTGCCCTTAGTGACCAAAAAGGTTAGGTTGCGTTATGGGGATAGGTTGAAAATGTGGGCTTAAATGGCGTGCTCTTTCCAAGGGCCGGTGCAGAATCGATGGACTGAATGGCCTCCTTCTGCACTGTAAATTCTATGATTCTATGATCTTATCCTGCCCTCTCCTAACTCATGACTCCCAGAAACCCCGAAGTCACATGATATATATATATGACTGTTCTGTGGTTCCCTCTAGTGGTAAGAAGCATGAGCATTAACTTGTTAACTCTTTACATCGCAGTCAATATGCATATCATTACACCACTCATCCCTGGAGTGTGTACGGTACAGGATGGACCCTTCTCCTGGAAAATGACTTCGAACCATGCTGTAAAATTATGCCAAGGCATAAGACTGTCTTTTCTTTGGCTTGTAATGTAAATGGGCTACAATAGAAGGGATGCCAGCCAAGCCTGATCCTGCTCGTGTCCACTTTGGCAGACTTTCCCCTATAGAATGGCGGCTGGGAGGGCGAGTTCATGAATTCCTGTCCTCCCTCGGTCAGGAGCACTGGAGTAATTTGATCGAAAGCCGGGACTGAGGCGGAGAGCGCTTTGCGCTACAGTGAGCAGCTCCATTCCCCACCGCGCCATCAAGAGGGCTCTTGGTACCCTATTTTCACCAACTTTCTTTTCCTCACAGTAAGTGCCATTTCCTAACCACAAGCACTTTGCAAGCGTGTACCCGTGTAAATGGGTGGTTAGCGAGCGCAAAGCAATAGCGAGGAAAGCAACTGTGTAAAAAAAAAATCATCTCAGCTGCTTCACCCACACGAGCCCCATCCCCCACAAGGTGAGATCCAGACTGCACTATTTGCAGGAGTTACAACATTGTACCGGATCAGACAATCACAACGTTGTAACTTATGCATGAGAGGGTCATTTGTTCACATTTGGGAAAAGATTCGCAGGCGAGGTGGGAGAAAAATAAAATAGCTCGTAAAAACAGGTCTCAGTCTGAGAATAATGGCCCTTTTTTACATTCTGTTGTATGAAATTTCACTGCCATAAAAAATTAACATTAATCTCTAATGCTGACTTGTGCTCAGACAGGGAGTATGTAAAATTATAGAGAAACCAATTGATATTTCCGACTCAACCCTGTCCTTGCTCTTTGAATACTCCGGCAGCTGGATCAAGATAGACTTTAACCCATCTTGCCCAGCTGTGAGTCTGGGTGTTGAGTCCAGATGGACTATTTGACCAAGGAGGGCTTCACAATAAAACGTCCAGGGCAGAGAATGGTGCAGAGAAATTGGGTGGGTACAGTGGGGTGATATATTTAGATTTCCAGAAGGCCTTTGTCAAGATGCCGCATAGGAGACTGTAAAATAAGTTAAGTGCCCATGTTGTTAGGGGTAAGATCCTGGCATGGATAGAGGATTGGCTGACTGACAGAAGGCAGAGAGTGGGGATAAAGGGGTCTTTTTGAAGATGGCAGCCGGTGACTAGTGGTGTGCCTCATGGGTCTGTGCTGGGACCACAACTTTTCACAATATACATTAATGATCTGGAAGAAGGAACTGAAGGCACTGTTGCTACGTTTACAGATGATATAAAGATCTGTTATGGGGCAGGTAGTATTGAGGAAGCAAGGGGGCTGCAGAAGGACTTGGACAGGCCAGGAGAGTGGGCAATGAAGTGGCAGATGGAATACAATGTGGAAAAGTGTGAGGTTATGCACTTTGGAAGGAGAAATGGGGGCATAGACTATTTTCTAAAAGGGGAAATGCTTAGGAAATCAGAAGCACAAAGGGGCTTGGGAACCCTTGTTCATGATCCTTTTAAGGTTAATGTGCAGGTTCAGTCGGCAGTTAGGAAGGTAAATGCAATGTTAACATTCATGTCAAGTGGGCTAGAATACAAGACCAGGGATGTACTTCTGAAGCTGGACCGTCAGCATCTTTGTTAATGTCTCCTGCATCTTCTAGCCTGTCTGTAAAGGGATTGAAAGACTTGCAATCTCCTGCCTGTAGCACAATGGATGAAGTTTCTTCAACAGAAACTGGCTGGCCTTGGAAAGGGTCCTGAGGAGGTTCACAAGAATGATCGCTGGAATGAAGAGCTTGTCAAATGAGGAATGGTTGAGGACTCAGCATCTGTACTCGTTGGAGTTTAGAAGGATGAGAGAGGATCTTATTGAAACTTACAGGATACTGTGAGGCCTGGATAGAGTGGACGTGGAGAGGATGTTTCCACTGCTAGGAGAAGCTAGGACCTGAGTACACAATCTTAGAATAAACGGACGATCCTTCAAAATGAGGAGAGATGAGGAGGATCCTTTAAAACAGCCAGAGGGTGGTGAATCTGTGGAACTCTTTGCCGCAGAAGGCTGTGGAGGCCAAATCACTGAGTGTCTTTAAGACAGAGATAGATAAGTTCTTGATTAATAAGGGGAATCAGGGGTTATAGGGAGACGGCAAGAGAATGGAGGTGGGAAAAATATCAGCTATGATTAAATGATGGAGAAGACTTGATGGGCCGAGTGGCCTAATTCTGCTCCTATGTCTTAAGGTCTTATGGGTGACAATTCAGATTGAAAATGGCTCTTGTTGGAAGAAGGTGCATTGTTTAAAGTAGGATAGTTTGCTGATAGCCACAGTTGGATCATAGAGCAATTCAAATGCAGCTCAGAATGAAGGATTTCTTGTTCTGAAAGCAGAGAAAGAATCCAGTCCCTTTTCCCCCACTGAGCACTTCACCCTTCAAAGGCACACTGTTCATCTTTGAAAATTCCTGAACAAATGCACATTGTGCTATCGATTGAAGTTGTTGCCCCATTAACATCAGGAATCAAAGTGCATAGCGAAACGATCGTGGAGAGGTGGCTTTTGTAGCTGTACATCTGTGGAAAATAGCCGATGTGGGCGATGCTTGTTCCTGTTGACTGATGTCCATTCATGGACTGGCTGGGAGCTGCGGTTTGGGTGTCACAGCGGTTATATTTTGGGATTTACTTTCATGTATCCGTTTCCTCATTATAACATTTTGGAAGAAAGGTGTTTACTGTGATTATTGCGCTTTCTTTATCTTTTCTTCCCTCTATTATCTATCCTGTATTTTAATTCTTCCTTCCCCGCATGTTATCCATGAGTTTTTGTAGAGTGTCATTTTCCTATGCATTCTTTCCATATATTTTCAGCACTTCAGTTTTATTTCATGTCCTTTTTTAATCATAGCAAGAAGCCTCACAACACCAGGTTAAAGTCCAACAGGTTTATTTCGAATCACTAGCTTTCGGAGCACAGCTCCTTCCTCAGGAATCATGCCATTCTCCCTTGAGCCTTTCCCAGTAATGCTCCACAACCTCAGATCAATTTTATTCCCTGCGTTTATACCTTTTTTGTTCCTTCGTGTGAATATGCCTCCCGCCTTAGATCGCAGAGACCTGTCCTGGAATCTCGAACCTGATTCCTGCTGCCGGGAAACATTCCGTTCTATTCCCCAGCTTTCAAACGAGCAGAGAATGATCAGAATTGGCACGGGAATCTGGACTTTAATTCCCAGGTTGAAAAGAAGATATAAATTCAAGTTGGTCAGCGGTTTCCACAAGCAAGGCAAACCAGCTCTAGATAATAGCACAAGTTGCCTTCCTTGTAGGTTCAGTATTCTTCCCGACTTCGCCACTTTTCCTATTTTCAATGGTGTTGCGGCACAATCACTTCAGGCTGCCCTCTTGAACGGTTTCCATCAGGGATATCGATGTCTGAAATTAATACTGAGATGAGACCGTTTTGGGGGTGTAATTTGGCTGGTGGCACTGCGACAGTGAACCCACAGCCTGTTTTGCATCCTGCGCTTTGACCTCACTGGAAAGAGCGGGATGTGGGGAAGTGAATTTGCAACTGTCCCATTCTGCCCCTGAGTTTATTCATATTCCAATCAAACCCCCCCCCCCCCCACCCCACACACACACACACACACTAAATCTAATTCAACCTTTAAAAAAAAATTCTTCCACAGGATGTGGGCAACGCAGGCTGGGCCCAGCATTTATTGCCCAGCCCCAATTGCCCTTGAGAAGCCGGAGGTGAGCTGCCTTCTTGAGCCGCGGCTGCCCCTGTGGTGCGGGCAACTGGTCTTCAGCTAGGTGTGCAAAACCTGTGGGAGGAGACCAACCTCATTTCAAAAAGTGACTAGCAAAATAACTAAAAGCGGCATGAGGAGGAACCCATTTTACACAGCGAGTGGTTAGGTTCTTGAACGCACTGCCTGAGAGTGTGGTGGGGCCAGAATCGAACACGGCTTTCAGAGGGGAACTGGATGGTGACTTGAAGAGGGGAAAAGAAGGTGCTGGGCTTCGGAGGTGTAAGGACAATGAAGAGTCCGCACCGAGTAGGTCGAAACAAAAACTTTACTTTATTTAAAATAACTTATGCACAGCTCCAGTAGTTCCCGGCTGGGTTCTCCTCTAGTTGGTGCCTTACTGGCCGACTCTATTATAAAGCCAAGTATTGTTAAGGCCCCCTCCCCGCCCCCTTATCGGGGGAGCTCGTATTCTGCAAGATCCACGGCATCACCCCTACCCCGTAAGACCCATGCGGGTCAAAACAAGAGAAAAGGCCGGCAAGTGGGACTAGCTGAAGTGCTCTTGTAGAGAGAGCTGGCATGACGGTGACAGGCTGACTGACTGGCCTCTTTCAGTGTCGTAGCTATTTTACGATGCCAGTTGCAAGTGCATCGGAAAGATTTCACGAGAAACAACATTTTGACCTTTATGGTATCTCTGTCAGGCAGATCATTTGCTCCCACTGTTTTTTTTCTTCTCTTTTCTGAACATGCTTGTGGGCAAACCAAAGTGATCTTCAGATTGTCGCCAGATTTTGATGAGCCGACAAACTGAACCAGCGAGCAGAAAGGCTTTTTATGTAAGCAGACCTCAATCGTCTGTGCCTGTCAGCCGGCGCTGCTACCTCCGAGCGCCTGCACATGTAAACAGACGGGTGTCAGGTAGGCTCGTTTCAAGCAAACAGGAAGCTTGGTGTTTGCACACCCACTGATCTGAAGGATGATAGTGTGACCTGACACAGCCTCTCGCTTAAGCTCAGAATTTCGGGGGCCAGTTACGCACCTCTCCACTAACGTGTTCTCCTCTTGCTGCTGGGGCGGGGTTGATGGGGAGGTGTGTGGTTTAAATGCTGCAGCTCTCGAATTAAATGATGTTTGTGCAAGTTGCTGGCAGACGTTTCTGTTCTTTTCGCTTTCCCTCTCCGCCCCAGTCGGGGGGAGAGTAATGGTTGAAATTAGCTGGGTTGGCAGTCTGGGACCTTCAGCACCTCCGCCACCACCACACCGCTGATTGCTGCCTGGTGTCTGGTCTGTTGGAAAGTGGCTGCACTTGTGGGCGTCCGGCTCAGACAGGCTAAGGCATGGCCCCCACCTCTCCCACAGGGGAGCTGCCTGCTGACACTGTCTGTTCCCTCACCTGTCCAACAGCTGCTAGGCTGAGATTCCCAAAGCACTCGTGGGCCGGGACACCGGGGATAACTCATCACCGGTAGGAGAGGGTGAAGAGCCACTACTTTTTAAAATCCAAGTGGACACCAGAGACATTTGAATCTTCAGTATTTGTTAAATCGGGCGGCACGGTGGCGCAGTGCTTAGCACTGTTGCTTCACAGCGCCAGGGACCCGGGTTCAATTTCCGGCTTGGGTCAATGTCTGTGCGGAGTCTGCACATCCTCCCGTGTCTGCGTGGGTTTCTTCCGGGCGCTCCGGCTTCCTCCCACAAGTCCCGAAAGACGTGCTTTTTGTTAGGTGAATTGGACATTCTGAATACTCCCTCCGTGTACCTGAACAGGCGCCGGAGTGTGGTGAATATGGGCTTTTCACAATAGCTTCATTGCAGTGTTAATGTAAGCCTACTTGTGACACTAATAATGATTATTATTATTATTAAATTGCTTAGTTTCCGTATTTTTGCTTTCTCACTGCCGGCAGCGCAAACTAAAGGAACCAAGCGGAGAAGATGCACTTTTCCGTTGCTTGAGAAAATGCGCCTGCTGCAAAGCGAGTGTGTTTAATAATCATAATCTTTAATTGTTTACTTGTTGTGGGATAAGGTGATGATTCTCTGACAGCCTTTAGGAAGGGACAGCTGCAGCAGTTGTGGATTAGGACTAGAATCCCCCAGTCTGCTGGAATCTTTTGCTTGTCGCACTTTCGTTTGAAGCCGAACCACAGCTGAGAGAGCTGTAATTGTGATTCAGATTCCGCTGGCTTCACTGTTGGATTACCCCTTTCTCGGGCCAGCCTTCAGTTGGCCAGAGTTCAGCTGTGGGGATACCTCCAGCAGAGCCTCAGATGTGGGCACTCATTAGCAGAGTTTCTTTTTCCACACAGGCCTGCGGGTTGCATGCAAAGCTCCTGATCCTGTCCTCTCTCCACAGCTGTCACAGTCTTACCACTGCCCCTGTGCCCTCCATACCCTGCTTAATGCCCGCCCACTCTCTGCATCTGTCTCTGTATTCTGACTTGCTCTCGTTACAAATTCTCAAGGCTTTCAGAACATTATCAGCCTTTTAATGTTTGTCTGCCAACATTTTCCTGTGCAATCTTTCCTATGCACTGTCAGAATGAAACCCCCCCCCATTGCTGCCTACGGCGCTGAGGACCCGGGTTTGATTCCCGGCTCTGGGTCACTGTCCGTGTGGAGTTTGCATGTTCTCCCCGTGTCTGCGTGGGTTTCACCCCCACAACCCAAAGATGTGCAAGTTAGATGGATTGGCCACGTTAAATTGCCCCTTAATTGGAAAAAATAATTGGGTACTCTGAATTTAAAAAAAAAAGAAATGAAACACCCCCCAAAATAAGGAAGAAACCAAAATCCAGCATCTCATTGAATGGCAGAGAGATGCGATGGGCTGAATGGCCTACTTCTGCCACTATGTCCTATGGACGTCTGATATAAATCCATATTGCCAAGCATTCACGAATGGTCGTTTACTATTCAGAATTCATTTTAAAGTTTGGCATTCGGCAACCGTTTTGGGGGCACAGTGGATACGCTGCTCGCCTTTGAAGGTTCCATGTGTGCGCCCGGCCGTGGACACTTCAGCGTGGCACTGAGAGAGCACAGCTCTGTCCGAAGCCCTGCCTTTCGGATCAGGTGTTCAGTCCGGGCCCCACCTGCCTGTCTGAGAGGATGTGAAAGGTGCCTCAGCAGTGTTACCCGAGGAAGAGCAGCTGAGCTGTTACTGATGCCCGGGCCAGTCAATCAACATCACCAAAAAACTGATTGTGTGGCCATCACGTTGCTGTTTGTGCAGCATTTACAGACTGGTTGCTGTGATTCCTACTTTGCAACACTTCAAAGGAAAAAAATACTTAATTGGCTGTGAAACACTCTGAGGCATCGACTGGTTGTAAAAAGCGCTAGGCAAATACAAGTCTTCAAATTTTGAAGCAGCCTCTTTGGAGCACATGCCCCTTTCTTTAAGAATTCCAACTACTGTCAGAAGGTTGTGGGTTCGAGTCCCAACCGGGAGGCGCGTAATCTAGGCTGGCTCTACAACACAGCGCAGAGAGAGCCCTGCATCATTAGGGGCCCCGTGTTTCAATTGAAGCATTAAACCCAGGTCCCGTCTGCCCCGTAGATGATGTTTAAAGATCCTATAGGTTGAATTTTATGGTGCGTTTCCCATGGGGGAAGGGGCGGGTGTATGTAGAATGGAATGGAGGCCCATCCCACCACCTTTTTTTTGCGACTAGAAGGCGTGGCACGGGGTCACTGTGGTTAGCACTGCTGCCTCACAAAGCCAGGGACCCGGGTTCAATTCCGGTGACTGTCTGTGTGGAGTTTGCACTTTCTCCCCGTTTCTGCGTGGGTTTCCTCCGGGTGCTCTGGTGCCCCCCACAGCCAAAAGATGTCCAGGTTAGGTGGATTGGCCATGATAAAAATTGCCCCTTAGTGTCCATGATAAAAATTGCCCCTTAGTGTCCATGGATGTGCAGGTTTGGTGGGGCTACGGGGCTAGGGCAGGGGAGTGGGCCTAGGTACCTTCTGCACTGGAGGGATTCTACGTTTCCTGCCCACCCTCGAGCTCTCCCCCATAATACACAGGGAGGATGGGCTCCAAAATTTGCAGTCCGCCCACCATATTAAAAGGAATAATTAAGGGACAATTAGGCTTGTTGTCAAGCCTATTGACCCTAATAATTGATTTAACACAGACAACATGATTTCTAACTTCCAAAGGTTAAAGGGCAGGATGGAAGGGGGAGGTTGCACTTCGGAGTCTCCCCTTTGCCAATCACAGGGCAATCTCCTTTAATTCGAACCCCCACTTCCTTCAGGCCCACCCTTCCTTAAACCCACGTCTGCCCCTCTACATAACCTACGTAAAGGCTCCTGGTCATAAAAGCCACAAGGTCATAGAACCCCTACAGTGCATAATGAGGCCATTCAGCCCATCGAGTCTGCACCGACCCTCTGAAAGAGCACTCCACATAGGCCCACTCTCCCGCCCTATTCCTGTAACCTCGGGCATTGAGGTGGACCGATCCACCTAATCTGTACGTCTTTGGACTGTGCGAGGGAACCGGAACACCCGAAGGAAACCTACGCGGACATGGTGAGAACGTGAAAACTCCACACAAGGCCGGAATCGAACTCGGGTCCCTGGCTCTGTGAGGCAGCAGTGCTAACTACTGTGCCACTGTGCCGCCCTTGTGCAAGTCCTATCTCTTCCTTTCATCTGCTTTGGTTCGGCCTCAGTGCTTCAGACCTTCCTCGTAGTCAAATACTTCCCCTATTCAGGAACCCTTACAGCTGCACTACCTTTGCCCACTTCAATGTGAAGAGTGGCAAGGCATTGAGATTGAATTCTCATCCTGTCACTGTATGAATATTATTACCCCTCCCCTCACACCCCACACCACCTTAATGTTCGCCAATGCTTCTGAGACCACCCGGCATGAAATTATTTGTCAGCCGTCACATGACAGGAGTGGGAGGAGAGGTAAATGAGAAAGAAATTCGAATTGGAGGGAAGAAAGCCCGTCGTCCAACCCAATCCAGAACATTTGTTTTCCATTGGTGCTTATCTGGTACGGATGCAGGCTGTCTTGCTCACAGCGGTGCTGGTGACAGCTCATTTATGGAGACAAAACTGATAAGAAAACCAGGGTGTTGTGCACCTCATTAGTCAGGGTGGTGTCTCATAGATTATCATAGAATTTACAGTGCAGAAGGAGGCCATTCGGCCCATCGAGTCTGCACCGGCTCTTGGAAAGAGCACCCTACCCAAGGTCAACACTTCCACACCCTATCCCCATAACCCAGTAACTCCACCCAACACTAAGGGCAATTTTGGACACTAAGAGCAATTTATCATGGCCAATCCACCTAACCTGCACATCTTTGGACTGTGGGAGGAAACCGGAGCACCCGGAGGAAACCCACGCACGCACGGGGACGATATGCAGACTCCGCACAGACAGTGACCCAAGCCGGAATCGAACCTGGGACCCTGGAGCTGTGAAGCAATTGTGCTAACCACAATGCTACCGTGCTGCCCGTCCCTCATGTGAACGGAGCATGTCCCCCTGCTGTGAGCAGGGGAGGGGACTGCTGAAGCCTACCTTCAGGTAAATAGTTCAGTGCAAACATTGACCCTGTGTGTTCCTGGTTACCTCATTATTTGTGCCTTTGATTTCTGTGCTCCTGTGTCACGTGGAATTATTTGGTGAAGATTGGCATTGGTTTCCTGAATAAATTCACATTTATTCTGCAGCATGCAATTCTTTTCCTTACATAGCCTTGATAGATGTGGGAAGACCAACATAGAGCCATAGATGTTTACAGCATGGAAACAGGCCCTTCAGCCCAGCTTGTCCATGCCGCCCAGTTTCTATCACTAAGCTAATCCCTCTTGCCCGCGTTTGGCCCATATCCCTCTATACCCACCCTGCCCATGTAACTGTAACTGTTTTTTTAAAGGAAATAAATGTACCCACCTCTACCACTGCCTCTGGCAGCTCGTTCCAGATACTCACCACCCTCTGTGTGAAAAAGTCTCCCCTCTGGTCTCTTTTGTATTTCTCCCCTCTCTCCTTAAACTTATGCCCTCTAGTTCGCGACCTCTCTACCTTTGGGAAAAGATGTTGACTATCTACCTTATCTATGCTCCTCATTATCTTATAGATCTCTGCAAGATCACCCCTAAGTCTCCTACGCGCCAGGAAAAATGGCCCAGCCTATCCAGCCTCTCTTTATAACTCAGACCATGAAGTCCTGGTAGCATCCTCGTAAATCTCTTCTGCACTCTTTCTAGTTTAACAATATCCTTCCTATAATAGGGTGAGCAGAACTGAACCCAGCATTCCATGTGTGATCTCTCGGTCACAGTGGTCAGTGGCTGAACTACTGGCAATCTCATTGGTGGACCTATTTCCTCTAAATGGGAGGTTATGGGTTTAAGTTCCACTCCAGGGTTTTAAGTGCATAGTCTAGACTGGCGCCCGGGCAATATTGAGGGAGTGCTGTTCTGTCTTTTGAAATTAGATGTTAACATGGCACTATCTGGCCCCTCAGGTGGATGGAACAGGCCAATGTCTATCCCTCAACAGAGCAAAGCAGATTGTCCGATCATTTACCTCATTTCAGTTTATGGCTGTTTAATGTAATTGCCTACATTTCAAAAGCACTTTCTTGGCCATAATGAGCTTTGGGAAGTCCTAAAGTTACGAAAGACGGAATACAAATGCATTCTTTCTCTATTCAGGAGTGCGATCATTTTTTCGTGCTGTGGTGGAAATAGTTCTGCTATCCAGAATCAGAGGTTCCACATCTGTTATCATCACAGTGAATCTATGTTGTACACTCTCTATGCTTTAAAATACCAATGGCCTGAGTTTAGAAGGGGGAAATGATTGGCCCTTGGTGTGTGGATGTTAAAAGTGAAGACAGATGTGGACTGTGATGGTTGTCACAGTCAAATATCCTGCTGCCACACAGTGTCTAGTCGAAGAAACACATGAAGTTGGATCCCAACCCACGAGGCAGGAAGGCAATTGGTTGGGAATGGGAGTACGGAAATGCATTCGACAGTATAAAACTACAAAAGGACACCGACATGTTGGGGGAATGGCTGATAGGTGGCAGATGAAGTTTGATGTGGAGACGTCTGAAGCGATGCAGTTTGATAGGAAGAACACGGAGAGACGGTGTAAAATAAGGGGTTAAATAAGGGGATGCAGGAGCAGAGGGATCTGGCAATAGATCATTGAAGGCGACTGGAGAGGTGGACAGAGCTTTTAATAAAGCATATAGTATTCTGGGGTGAAATTCCCCGGTATCGGCGCGATGTCCGCCGACAGGCGCCAAAAACGGCGCAAATCAGTCCGGCATCGCGCCGCCCCAAAGATGTGGAATCCTCCGCCCCTTGACCGGCCGAGTCCTAACCTTGAGGGGCTAGGCCCGCGCCGGACTGATTTCCGCCCCGCCAGCTGGCAGAAGTGCCCCGCCAGCTGGTGCGGAAATGACATTGCCGGGCGGCGCAAGCGCGGGAGCGATAGCGGCCGCTCACGGCATCCCCACGCATGCGCTGTGGAGGGAGTCTCTTCTGCCTCCGCCATGGTGGAGACCATGGCGAAGGCAGAAGGAAAAGAGTGCCCCCACGGCACAGGCCCGTCCGCGGATCGGTGGGTCCCGATTGCGGGCCAGGCCACCGTGGGGGCACCCCTCGGGGCCAAATCGCACCGCGCCCCCCACCCCCCCCAGGACCCGGGAGCCCGCCCGCGCCGCCTTGTCCCGCCGGTAAGAGAGGTGGTTTAATCCACGCTGGCGGGACAGGCATTCTAGCAGCGTGACCTTGGCTCATCCGGGCCGGAGAATCGCGGGGGGAGGGCGGAGAATTCGGCAACCGGTGGGGGCGGGATTCACGCCAGCCCCCGGCGATTCTCCGACCCGGCGGGGGGTTGGAGAATCTCGCCCCTGGGCTTCATTAATATGGGCATAGCATAGAAGATCAAAGAGGTTATGCTGAATTTATAAAAGACAGTCGTTAGACTTCAGCTGGAGTATTGTGGAGATAGGATGTGCCAAATGGCCTCCTTCTGTGCCATTACAATTCTGTGATTCATTCTATCACTTGTCTACAGGAGTCTGGAATAGGCAGCTTGACTTCCATAAAGCTTTCTACTTATTTTTCAATTTTGTTTTTTTAATCCTTTAAACGTTTTGACAAGACATTGTGATATGCATACAATTGCTCGGTACAGCAATCGGCCATTCAGCGTAGTGGATATGTGCTTTGCACGGAACTTTTCCCACCTTTCCCACCTCCTGTTAACAAATCCTTCTATTCCTTTCAACCTTATGTACTTAACTAGCTTCCCCTTAAGTACAACTTTGCTAATCACCTCGACCACTCCATGAGGTAACGAGCTCCACATTGTCACCACCCTCTGGTTAAAGACATTACTTTTTAAAAATAAATTTAGAGTACCCAATAATTTTTTTTAGCGTGGCCAATCCATCTAACCAGTGCATCTTTGGGTTGTGCGGGTGAAACCCACGCAGACACGGTGAGAATGTGCAAATTCCACATGGACAGTGACCCAGGGCCGGGATTCGAACTTGGGTCCTTAGCGTCGTAGTCCCAGTGCTAGCCACTGTGCCACCGTGCCGCCTGGTTAAAGACATTCCTACTGAATTACTGTTTTGATTTATTGGTAGCCCTCTGGTATTGGTAGCTCCTAGTTTTTGACTCTTTTCACAAGTTAAAATATTCTCTCTGAACGGGACTGTCCGTCGTCTCTAGCAGCGGTAGCTGGGTGGACTTGCAACAGAGAACCCCGGCCTCGATGTCCACCCCGATGTCCACCAGTTAAATGTCATCATATTTTTTAAAGACCTCGCTTCAGGTAACCCCATAGCTTTCCTCTCTCCAAAAGATCATGGGGCTATGACATGGAACTTTGGAGAACTTTTTTTTACAGGTGAGGCACTCACTGTTCAGTAAACCATCCTTTGTTGTAACAACAAGGCCTTTACACAAGCCTAAGGCTTTCAAGTGCACACATCACAGAACAGGGAAGGAGTCGACAGTCACCCACAGAAACACTTCATCAAACTGAAAAGAATGCTTTTCACACATGGTCAGATGAAATCTTCTCAAACCTCATTTTTTTGTTCCACATGTGTGCCAATTCTGCGGTCAATGCATGCCTGACCTAGGCCTCAATACTTGCATCCAATGTGGCCCATGGTCAGTCGCGAGCACTTTTCTAATTCCGGACATCATGGATTCAAATCCCACTCCCAAGAGCTGAGTACAAAATCTCTGTTGTACAAAGGGACTACACTGTGAGAGGTGATAACTCTTGGGTAGATATTTTTAAAAATCATGGTGCTATTTTGAAGTAGAGCAGGGGGGGTTCTTCCCTCTTTTGTGGCCAATAATTAGCCCTCACACAGGATCAGAAAGAACAGCGTATCAGGTCATTATTGCATTCCTGTTTGTGGGAGTTTGCTGTGTGCAAATTGGCTTCCGTGTTTTCTATATTACAGCTACACTTCAGAAGTGCTTTATTGGCTGCAATACATGTTGAGATAGCCTAGGTTCCTGAAAGACACTATATAAATGCAAGTTCGTTCTTTCTTCCAACTGAAGAGCCATCTTTGGGTGACGGTCATTTTAGGGTAACTTTGATATTCACGAACCTTGCCCCTTGCCTGAGGTGTGATGACCCTCAGGTTAAATCACCACCAGTCAGCTCTCCCCCTCAAAAGGGAAAAGCAACCCATGGTCATCTGGGACTATGGCGACTTTGCCTTTACGGGAATGGAATCATTTGTTTTGCTGGGTAATTAAGAGTTTGATTGTCATTTTTGGGAGATTGCAGGGTGGGAATTCTTTTGACATCTATGAGATGTGGATGCTGTAGGATCCTTAGAATTGGAGTATCCTTTCCTGGTATTTGTGTGCAGACCTCTGTCGAAATCTACATGCGTGTAATTGTTGCTCCGTATCCTTGTCTGCTCCCAGACTAAAATCAAGGGTTCATTGTTCCCTGGGTGAATGACTCCAACTGTTGCTGTAATGTTAGCATTTTTTTGTTTTAAGATTGGATCAGCTGCTTTGTTGCCGTCTTCTCTGAAGTAGCTCAGGCACTACACTCAGTTCATTTTATGTTTGTGGTGTTGGCTTGAAGCTTGCGAACTGTTCACAAGTCAGTGGACCAGAGCAGTTATTTGTAGGAACCATTTCAGAGTTTCATCTCCAGGCAGAGTAACCTTTATTTCTTTCCCCCACTGTCAGAACTGATTTGAAGAGAGAAGTTTGTTGTTGCTGTGAAGCCCTGTGTGACACATCAAATGTGTAAAACAGGGACAGACTTGGTCATTCTGTGTAAAACTTCTTTTAAAAAGAAAAAATTGTTTTTAGAGTACCCAATTCATTTTTTCCAATTAAGGGGCAATTTAGCGTGGCCAGTCCACCTACCCTGCACATCTTTGGGTTGCGGGGGCGAAACCCACGCAAACACGGGGAGAATGTGCAAACTCCACGCGGACAGTGACCCAGAGCCGGGATTGAACCTGGGACCTTGGCGCTGTGAGGCAGCAGTGCTAACCCACTGCGCCGCCGTGCTGCCCCATTCTGTGAAAAACTAATGAGATGAACACCCGAGTATTGTATTGGATCACATGCTTATGGCCTATGATCCTGCTTCAGCCAACCAAACCCCTCGAATAGATCATTTAGAATTTCAACATTTGGTTAATCTACTGGTTCATCTTTAAGTCGATGGCTTGTAGCACGTTCCAATGTGTTTCCCATTTTTTTTGAGGCATTTAGCTGAATTTTACTGCAGATCTAGCACCCAAATATCGAGGTGGAAAGCTGGTCCCAAGACGGCACCCACTGGCAATGATATGGAGATGCGGGCGTTGCACTGGGGTGGGCATAGTAAGAAGTCTTACAATGCCAGGTTGGACTTTAACCTGGTGTTGTTCTAACTGTGCCCGCTGGCAATGGCACTGGCTCAGTGATTTTCCCATAGGTGGCCTCCTAATCGTCCTTATGGTTGGCACAATCAGGGGACTGACAGCGTCGGGGCTTTAATGTTGACAGCCCTGCACTGAGAGGGAGGAGGGGCTCTGCTGAGGCAGAGCGGATCTTCTGGGCTCCTTACCTTGGTAGAAACAATTGCAATGCATGAACGGCTAAGGAGAGGTGTAACAGGCTGATGGCAGAACAAATTCACCCCAGGGGATTGATAGGGCTTCCTTCCCCACCTGCAGCCCTCTCTTTCGTACATGGATTCTGCAACTCCAAGGCACCCCCCCCCCCCCCCCCCCCCGGCAGCTTGCCACAAGGTCGGTGACCTTCCCCCATAGTGTGCATTCGTTCTGCCTTCACAAAAGTGTTCATGACATTGTAAAATGGACCTTGGGACTTTATTTATGCGAATAATAAATATTCACCGGCAGTAATATGGCTTCTCGTTATTCGACTACCCCCCCCCCCCCACCCAACCACCACCCTTGATGCCGTTCCCGCCATCAAGGGACTGCTAAAATCCAACCCATTGACTATTGTGTTACTTCCATGTTGTGGGGCCTGTGCGTCACTGGTAATCTGCCTGAAAACGAGGTATAACCAATTGCCAGGTCAAGACTTTCTTGTTACTGAAGTTAGAATGAAGCTGGCGCATTGTATCTAACACATTGAACCTTTGATTCATGAGAATGCCGAGCGACGTTGACCTTGATTTAACTTACCGAGCAGCATGGTCGTGTCCCACATAACGAAGCTTAGTGCAGTCTTGCACCTCCCCTTTCCCCCAGCTTTGATCTGCATCATGTCACTGTGGGATGGTGAGTTCCAACCAGGGCAGGGAGCAGATCTCAGTTGTTACTGTGACAGCTCCCCCACACCCTGTGCTACGATAGCAACAGCCAGTAAAATGGATTTGCTTGGATCCAGAATCTGTACGACTTGCGCAAAAGTACCTTCGGAGCCTGGCTGCTCCATTGAAAGACGAGCCCTCTGCCAACCTGTTAATGTGGTTAATTGTGTCAATTCTATTTCCCCATCCAACTGAAAAGGAGTTTCTTGTTGAAGGTGGCAGCAAAATATTGTACAGTGGGACTCCAGGTCTGTTCTGAAGGGTGTGTGCTCCTCAGGTCTGTTCTTCAGGAAGGGTTCCTGTCTTGGAAATGGCCACCCTATCTGCAAAAAGGCACAAGTGTCGGGCTTTTATTCAATTTTAATATATTGTCACTGGTATATATGACCGATTGCACACGGATTTATAAACTACTTCACAGAAAATGAAAGAAATAGTTGCAAAAGAACTTTTTGTCTACCACAGGAAGTGATTCAAAGAATCTTCCTGTGAATAACTATGAAGAAGAATGGTTTTTGGACAATAGGGTAATGCCCTTTTACCTGGGTGAGCTACACACAGTTTCTGACACCATCAACTTTGTTCAGTTCGGCACACACAAAAACTCACTGTGATGGTAAGTGATCTCATGGCTTATCCACAGTATCAGGTTCTTCAGGAGAAACAACAATTAATATGTCATTAGCATTACTACATCGTTAAGATAAAGCTGATCTGTTGAGTCAAGAAGTATAGAAATCTAGAAACATAGAAAATAGGAGCAGCAGGAGGCCATTCGGCCCTTTGAACCTGCTCTGCCAATCATTATGGTCATGGCTGATCATCCAACTCAGTAGTCTAATTCCATTGTCCCCCCCATATCCTTTGATCCCCTTCGCCCCCAAGTGTTACATCTAACTGCTTCTTGAAAGCATACAATGTTTTGGCCTCAACTGCTTTCTGCGGCAGCGAATTCCACAGGCCGACCACTCTCTGGGTGAAGAAATTTCTCTTCATCTCTGTCCTAAATGGTCTACTCCGTATCCTCAGACTGTGGCCCCTGGTTCTGGACACCCCCACCATTGGGAACATCCTTCCTGCATCTATAGATGCCATTAAAAGAAAATGAGATAAGTACATTGTTACAAGTATCTAGGTCATGGTTCATGTGTTTTAGAATATACCTTTTAGTTTTAGAGTTTGGCTTTGAGGGTATAGGAATTAAAATTTATCTTTAGAAAATGGGATAAATGTAACAGCGCAAGTTTAGAGTCTATGGGCGCAATCAAACGGTGACCCTCGCTGGGCGAGACCATTAGGCTCATTTAAATATATCGCCGCCCGATTCTCCCGAGGTCCGTGAACGAATGGCCTCGCATGGGAGACCTCGCCATGCCGCCATTTAGCACTGGTCCACACAAACGGTGCCTGGGGAGGTCTCTCAGGCCATTGGAGATGCCCGGGTGGTCGGGCTCTGGGCAGGGCGGTACCCGGGCATTCCCGCTGCAACCTGGGCACCCTGGCGGTACCACCCACCACCCTGGCTGTGGTGCCTGGGTGGCACTGCCAGTCTGGAAGGGGCAGTGCCAAGCTGGCAGTGCCAATGTGCCTGGGTGGCAGTGCCAAGATGCCCAGGTGCAAGGTTGCCCATGCCAGGGATCAGGCCCAGATTGCCCTGCCCTTAAGAAGTGGGGTGAGGGAGGGCTTGACGGCCCCCTAAGAGGTAAGTTGGGCCGCTGGGGGGGTCCGGAGGCTGCGGTGGGGAGTCAGGGGGGGGAGAGATCAGGGTGGCATTTAAAAATGATGCACCAATCTCTTCCTGCACTGATGAGATAGCTTGTCAGTGCAGGAGATGAGGTAAGTGCGGCCTTACCGAGGCCAAAAAAGCAAAGTCTCGTTTGGTAGTGAAGTTGCAGCGCTGCGAAACACCCCACTGTACTTGGCCAAAATGGGACTCTGTTTTTGGCGGTAAACCATGCTCTATTACACTTAAAAGATTGGGGTTATGTTGGCTTAAGAGGTTAACTGCTAGAAAGGTAAGATCATAAAACAACAGGAGGGCTCATTGTCATACCTGTGTGGACAAGGATAGTCAAAAGAGATGTTCTGTTTTGAGAGGTGGAGCAAAATTAATTTAAAAACATTGAGTGAACCTTAAAGATTGTAAAACCCATTTACTTTATCAGATCAAAGAAGAAATTGTAAATGAGGGATAATTAATCTAAAGGTCGGTTTGAGGGCAGCCCAGAGCAGGCTACATCACCATGGAGATGGATGAAGCTCAGGAAGGCTGTCTGGTTCCAATTGACCTGTGTGTTTGCTGAGAGTGTTAGGTGCGGTTTGGACCTCATGTGGTTTGCTACTCACTGAGAGAAGATAGCCAAAGTAAATGGCATTTAGATTGGTTTGCACTATGAGCAAAGTAAAAAAACAGCTCCATCACTGACCGTGTGGAATTCGGGTGAAGTTTAATCTCTGTTTTAATTTTGTGAGGGAACAGAAGCTGGAAGATTGTTAGTTTGAAACGAGTGGAAGAATCTGCAATGGTCCTCACAGTCTTGGGGCAAAGAAAGCAATCAGCAGAGTTAGCTTGGAAATATTTAAAAGTAAGCAAAATAAGGGACTGAGGCCTCTGCAGTCAAGTATGGCTAAATTAAAGTTTTATCTTTGAGGATAGCTGAAGCTGATGGGAAATTCTCCAGGGGACTGTGGGATACTTATGGGTGGTCCCTACATTAATAAATAACTTTTAAGATTTATGCGTCTTGTAAGAAGGTCCTTGGGGTGGGGGTGGGGGGGGGGTGAAAGAATTGTACCTGTGTGCATATCATGCATTGTTATAAGCCATTCTTATGTTAATAGCGCTTGTTTCATTTAATTATTTTATCTGCAGTAACGTTTGTGTTTTGTTTAAAAATAAACTGAAACCTTGTGATGTAGTTCTATTGGTTAAAGCAAACTCTTAGAATCTCTCTTTAAATGCGAATGGTCTCGAACAGGATGGTAACAATTTGATGGAGAGCCGAATATGTTGGTAGGGGGAGATGAAATAAGGTGGGAGGAGGCTCACCTGTAGCATAAAGAGCAGCATAGATTAATTGGGCTGATGGGCCTGTTTCTGAGTTGAAAACATTATGGCCGAGATTTTCTGGGAGGAAAAGGGCAGAGAATACGGATGACCGGCAGGGAGTCCATTAACACTCGAGGGACTGGAAATCCCAGTTTATGTAATACGCTGCCTCACCAATATTTTGTATCTAACAGTCCTGCTCTTTTGTTAAAAACCTTTCATGGTTTTGCCCCTCCCTATCTCTCTGTCCTCTTCCAGCCCTATAATTTTCCATGAACTCAATGTTCGATGAACTCCGGCTTGTTCTGCATTCTCACCGTTCTCCCCTTTTCTCCACCATTGATGGCCCTGCCTTCAGCTGTCCGTGCCCTAAGCTTCGGAATTTCCTCTGTAAATCTCGAAACCACCTGCCCATTCTTCGGACCTACCTACCTGACCATATTTTTAGCAGTCCATGTTTAAATGCAGCAAGACCTGGACAGTATCCAGGCTTGGGCTGACAAGTAGCAAGTTACATTCGTGCCACACAAGTGTCAGGCAATGACCATCTCTTACAAGAAAGGATCTAACCATCGTCCCTTGACATCCATTGGCATTACCATCTCTGAATCCCCCACAATCAACATCCTGGGTGTTACCATTGATCAGAAACAGAAATGGGCGATCCCTCATTTTTAAACAGTGTCCCCTCGTTCTAGATTTTCCAACAAGTGGAAACATCCTTTCCACATCCACCCGTCAAGATTCATGAGAATCTTGTATGTTACAATCTGGTCGCCTCTTACAAATTCCATTCTTCTAAACTCCAGTGGATACGAGGGATAGAATCCCAGCAGCAGAGATTTGTACCCAAAGGCACCCACTCTGCAGTCTCTCTTCATTTAACTAATATTCTGTTTTTCTATACTCCTTTGCCAAAGTGGATACCCTCACATTTTCTCACATTATACTCTTATCTGAAAAATGTTTTGCCTATTCACTTAACCATAACTATATCCCTTTGCAGACTTTGTATCCACCTCACAACTTGCCCTCCTACCTAGCTTTGTGTCACCAGCAACCATGGCTACAAAACAGTCGGTGCCTTCATCCAACTCATTGCTGCAGGTCATAAATAGTTGAGGCCCCAGCACTTTTAAAAAAAAATCTTTTTTATTCTCCTCTTTTACAACATTTTCTTCAATAAACAAACAAAGAAAAAACAAACAAAAACAAAAACAATAACAATCCCCCACACACAAACCGCACCCCGCTCAATATACAGACCTAAACATCCACCCGTACATTCCAGGTAAAAAGAAACACAATCCGTAAACAGTGTGACCAAGGACAACAATACCACCAACCCCTCCTTCCCCCCCTAATGTTCAATGGCAACCAATTCTCGAAAGAGCGTAATAAACAGTCCCTAATAATTGTGAAACCCGTCCTTCATCTCCTTCAGCTGAAATTTCACCTCCTTGAGAGTCAGAAAACTCAATTTCTGCCGTGAACAGTGAGGCCCCACCAAGCGACCCAGCCTCCTCCATCTTTCCAGTTGCCGAGCCGACCCTCTTGCTCGACGGCGAACCTTCACTCACCCCCTTCTTCACGGCGGCTTTCTTTTGGTTCTTGGACATCCTCCTTCCTTATGTCTTCCTGCACTTATTTCATGAAAAATTGCCCCTGGGACGGGGGGGGGGGGGTTAAATTCTAAAAAAAAAAAATCAAGCCTCGAGCAGGAGCCACCCAACGTGCGACTTCCTCCTACATGTCGCCACCTGACATCACGAGGCCGCAGCACTTGATCCCTGTGCGACTCCCACTAGTAACAGTTTGCAAAGCTGATTGGCCCATTGGCCAATGGCTCATTGATCCCAATATCTGTCTGTCAGTCAACTCTCTATTTGTGCTGATATATCACCCCCAAAACCGCGTGCAGTAACCTTGTACGCGGCACTTTATCGAACACCAACAATTGAGTAGGCTGACCAACGACTTAACAAATATTGGCACAGGCCCCCTCCCCAAATCAAAGGACAGCTGGAGTGAATATAAGCTTCTATGTTTTTCATAGAATTTACAGTGCAGAAGGAGGCCTCCCGGCCCATCGAGTCTATGTTCTATTACATGTGAAAACAGATAATTAAACTAAAATTGCAGTGAGTTTCTTGTCACTTGAGCTGTAGGCAGAACAAACATATCTATTCATGCTGTGGAAGGGGGGCTGGTGGGGAACGTCATAGGTGTGCAGGTGTTGTACGAATTAGATTTATTTTTGGGAGAAGGATTCTCGCCAGGATGCACATCCCGGAGAAATATTTTTAATCAATGATTCATTTAGTGCGTTTGCCGCTATTTTATATCCTGCAACGGACTAGCTCCTTTTAAAACTTCCAGGTATGTATGCTATTACAAATACTGAATTATTAATGATCATTATCATTGTTCATTTTCCAGTCATTTTTATTGGCACCATCATGAGACAGTGCTCTGGTCTGCTCTGTACCCACCACCAATCTACCCCCGCCCCGCACACCAGGCTTACCCCAACTCATTCAATACTCCATCAGCCTCCCATCCCCTGCCACGTCAAAAACACACTCATCCCCTCCCGCAACTGTTTCGGAACCACCTTCTGCTACTCTTTGTAGTGACTCCCGCCAGGAGGTCCTCTGCCGCGGTACGCCACGCTCATGTGCCTCACGCCATCCTCACATCCACTGTAGCGGGTCTGCAACCTCTCTGTGACGTCCATCATCCAACCACCCCTAGGTAGACCCCTCCTTCTGCTGACCTCCACTCTTCCTTATGGTCGAAATCTCTGCAGCTTTTCAGCTCTGATCAAATGGCTGAAATGTTGACTTTTTTTCTGGATAGAGTTCTTTTTGCTCTGGTAATTTCAAGCACCTCTCAATTTGACTTATACTCAGTATGTGGAATTTTAAGTGCACATCTCAGCATTCAGATTCCAAAGGCCTCTATTTTCTTCCACAGGTCCTTAAAATTGACCAGGTTTCTGCAACATACAGGAAAGTGGATAGAATATAGCATCGCATGAGATTTTCCCTTGTTACAAGCTTGAGTTATCTTGTTGTTAACACATCCTTCAGATTCACAAAATTACTTCTGGCCATCTTCATCCTTCTGCTGACTTTGTCGTCGGACCTACCATCTACTGTTATCATTTTTCCTAAAGAGACAAACTTATCAACTCGTTCCAGTGTGGCATCACCCTCTTCAATCTTCACTCTAATTTCCTCTCATGTATTCCTTCTAGCTTACCGCCTTCTATTCAAGAGAGCAATTTGCCCCCAGTGCATGATTGCGTAAAAGTCACAGGTACATAGGAAAATGTGCCGTAAATACAAAGCCATTGATGTCTGGGAGGGGGACAGAAGGGCAATTCTACTGAATAGAGTCCCATGCCTTGAATTGCTGGTGTTGGACTGGGGTGAGCACAGTAAGAAGTCTTACAACACCAGGTTAAAGTCCAACAGATTTGTTTCAAATCACTAGCTTTCGGAGCACTGCTCCTTCCTCAGGTGAATGAAGAGGTGGGTTCCAGAGACATATATATAGACAAATTCAAAGATGCAAGACAATGCTTAGAATATGAGCATTTGCAGGTAATTAAGTCTTCCTTGTATGTTGGTAACCTTGGTAATCCCAGGTTGGGGCTACCAACTGTCCTGGTTTGAGACAATTCACACCTCTTTAACCTGAGGTTACCCCTATCTCTGGATCTGTAAAGACTTAATTACCTGCAAATGCTCGCATTCTAAGCATTGTCTTGCATCTTTGACTTTGTCTATATATATGTTTCTGGAACATACCTCTTCATTCACCTGCGGAAGGAGCAGTGCTCCAAAAGCTAGTGTTGGAAACAAACCTGTTGGACTTTAACCTGGTGTTGTAATACTTCTTCCTGTATTGAATTGCTGGTGCATCCCAACCAACCTCTGGCCTAATTTCCACTTAGTACCATGGTGAAAAGATGTTACTCATGCCAAAGAGTTGGCTGTTGTTTATCAGTGATGGCCTTGCTGAGCCCATGTAAGTGTCTGTGAGGGTAGGGCAGTAATTAGCAGGACGCTGTAAATGAATCCTTGTAACGGGTGGATCAACCTTGGTTAAAATAGCAAACTGGGCACAGAAACAATGCGAGTGGACTGCTTCATTCAGAGACTCAATAATCCACCGTTCCATATGGTCTAATGATGTCTAATAAAAGTTTGGTTCATACAAAATCCCCAACTGATTAGAATCTAGACCATACTCTAGATTGGAAATAGGTTTTGCTGACAAATATGTGATTGTCCGATGGGCAGTGCCCTATTGATACACTGACCTTTCCACTGGAGAGGTCTAAATGGTGGCTGCAGCATATGTTCGTATACAAGAGTTCCACTTAGCGACAGAAGCATTGAGGGTTGGCCTGAGGACAGCACGGGCAACAATAACAGCTTGCATTCATGTAACACCTTTCATGAAGCAAGCTGCTTCATAGGAACATTATCAAACAAAATGGTACCCTGAAACACAGAAAGAGATATTTAACATGGTGAGGGGGGGGGGGGGGGGGGGGGGTGCAGTGGTATATGGGTCAGTGGCCTCGTGCCCCTAGTATCAAAGTTCGGAGTGAGCCCTCCTGTCCTTGGCTGACTCATCTTCCAGCCATTAAGCGGCTGGCGGGCCTTTAGTTGGCTTAAGGTGGGATGTCTGCCCCTTCGGAGAGGAAGTGCCATCTCTGATATCTGCCAGTCAACCAAATGACTTGCAGTTCTCTTGTCAGAGTGCCACCGGTGGTCATTGCTGGAACTGCAGGCCATCCTGAAGAGGAGACATCCATGGACTTTCAGATAAGAATGAGGTCTCACTGTTGCCATGGTGCTGAATTTTAGACCCTCCTCTAACCACCCCCTTTCACTTAGCGAGGGATAAAATTCCAACTTTATTTTTATTCCCATGTATCTGCTGCCTTGTCGCTCTAAATGATAGTGGCCTTAAGTTTGGACGTGCTGCCTAAGGAGCCTCGGTGACTTCCGACAGTGCACCTTGTAGATGGTACACACTGCTACCACTGCGTCGGTGGTGGAGGGAGTGAATGCTTGTAGATGGAGTGCCAATCAAGCGGGCTGCTTTGTCCTGGATGGTGTTGAGCTTCTTGAGTGTTGTTGGAGCTGCGCTCATCCAGGCAAGTGGGAGTATTCCATTACACTCCTGACTTGTGTCGTGTAGATGATGAACAGGCGTTGAGGAGTCAGGAGGTGGGTTACTCGCCGCGGGGTTCCTAACCTCTGACCTTCTCTTGGCACCACAGTATTAATATGGCTAGTCCAGTTCAGTTTCTGGTCAACGGTAACCTCCAGGATGTTGATAGCGGGGGGGGGGGGATTCGGTTATGCCATTGAATGTCCCGGGGCAATGGTTAGATTCTCCATTATTGGAGATGGTTATTGTCTGGCACCTGTGTGGCACAAATGTTACTTGCTTTGAGGACATGAGACCAAAAACTGTGTCAAAGAGGTAGGTTTTAAGGTGCAACTTAAAGGAGGAGAAATATGTCTATATGTTCTCCCCGTGTCTGCGTGGGTTTCCTCCGGGTGCTTCGGTTTCCTCTCACAGTTCAACGATGTGGATTGGCCACGCTAAATTGCCCCTTAGTGTTCAAAAGATTAGGTGGGGTTACTGGGTTACAGGGATTGGGCGGTGGCATGGGCTTAAGTAGGGTGCTCTTTCCAAGGGCCGGTGCAGACTCAATGGGCCTTTTTGCACTGTCAATTCTATATATATGCACATACACACAACAGAGAGAGAGGAATTTAGGGAGGGAGTTTCAGATTTTAGACAGTTCACATGCCACGTGGGTGTATGTGCTGAGAAACAGCTCTGTGTTGTTATGAGTGCAGTCTGTCTATCCAAATATACATTTTGGGTGGGATTTTCCGGCCTTTCCCACCACGGATTTTGCAGTCCCGCCAAAGTTAACCCCACCCCCACAGTAGGTTCCCTGGCCACAGGGCGGGTGAGCCATGCAAAAGCCTGTAGACTTCAGTAGAAAGTTAAAGATCAGTTATTGCACCACAATAAAATGTATAATCTTAGCTGCGTTTATTGCCTCTGTTATCATAAAATCATAGAATTTACAGCGCAGAAGGAGGCCAGTTGGCCCATCGAGTCTGCACCGGCCCTTACAAAGAGCACCCTACTGAAGCCCACGTATCTACCCTATCCCCAGAACCCAGTACCCCCACTTAACATTTTTTGGACACTAAGGGCAATTTACCACGGCCAATCCACCTAACCCGCTCATCTTTGGACTGTGAGGGGAAACCGGAGCACCCGGAGGAAACCCACACAGACACGGGGAGAACGTGCAGACTCCGTACAGACAGTGACCCAAACCGGGAATCGAACCTGGGACCCTGGAGCTGTGAAGCAATTGTGCTAACCACAATGCTACCGTGCTGCCCACTTGTGCAAAAATAACCAGTCGATACAAAGTTGAGCAACGCAGGTTGTCTGTAACTGAAGCTTGAGGCTAGGTATGATGAGCTATATTTGAGAAGCAGTTGATGCCACACAATTTTCTGTTACTGGGAAACCCTTAAATAAAATAATCCATTCATACCCATTTCGCCCTGTGCAAACTGTCCTGTTTCTAAACAAAGAAAATATTTCCAAAATATATCAGCTGTTTTAATGCTTATTTATAATCTGCAGAAGGTGTCATCATTTGCATTGTAAATATCTAAATCATGAATTTCAAAGTGCTTTAGGCCAAGTGATAAGTATTATTGAATCATATTATTAAAACAAAATGGTATTTCATAGATATAAATCTATATAGAGACTAAATTATAGATGTTGTGTATGATATTGATATATAAACATCATGATTGATAGGAGACAGAATCATTTCCTGAGCAGAAATGGTGTAAATGTAATTGAATTAATTTTGTAGCCACATTTGGAGAATTTTCTGAAATATACACTGGGCAATGTAGTGTATGTGTGTGTGTGCGTGGTTGTGTGTGTGAATGTGCTTGTGTCTGGTCTGCATGTTTGTGTGCTTGTGTGTTTGTGTTCTTGCGTGCTTGTGCATGTGTATATTTGTGCATTGGTGTATGTGCACGTATGTTTGTGTGTCTTTTTGTGGGTGTGTACTTTATGTTTGTGAGCGTGTGTACAAGTATTTGTGTGTGTGTATTTGTGTGTATGTGTATTTGTGCATGTGTGTGCTATTGAGTGTGTGTGTGATTTGTGTGTGTATATGTGTGCATGTGTATTTGTGCGTGTGTGCATTTGTGCCTGTTTATGTATTTGTGTGTGTTTGTGTATCTGTGCATGAGTGTGTGTATTTGTGAATGTGTGTGTGAATTTGTGCGTGTGTGTGTGTATTTGTGCTTGTGTGTGTATATGTGCATGTGTGTATCGGTCTGTGTATTTGTGCACGCATGTGTGTGTGTTTGTGCGCGTGTGTGTGTATTTGTGGTTGTATGTGCTTGTGTATTTGTGCGTTTATGTGTGCTTGTGTATTTGTGCGTGTGTGTATTTGTGCATGTGTGTGTATTTGTGCATGTGTATTTGTGTGTGTATTGTGCGTGTGTACTTGTTTGCATGTGTATTTGTGTCTGTGTATTTGTGCGTGTGTGTGCTTTTGTGTGTGTCTGTGTATTTGTGTGCATGTGTATTTGTGCACGTGCGTATTTGTGCGGGTGCGTATTTGTGCCTGTTTGTGTATTTGTGATTGTTTGTGTATTTGTGCGTGAGTGTGTGTATTTGTGAACGTGTGAGTGTGAATTTGTGCGTGTGTATTTGTGCTTGTGCGAGGCTGTTTAGCACAGGGCTAAATTGCTGGCTTTGAAAGCAGACCAAGGCAGGCCAGCAGCACGGTTCAATTCCCTTGGCAGCCTCCCCGAACAGGCGCCGGAATGTGGCGACTAGGGGCTTTTCACAGTAACTTCATATGAAGCCTACTTGTGACAATAAGCGATTTTCATTTCATTTTCATTTGTGCATGTGTGTATCTGTCTGTGTGTATCTGTCTGTGTGTATTTGTGCGTGCATGTGTGAGTGTTTGTGCGTGTGTGTGTATTTGTGCATGTGTGTATTTGTGCGTTTGTGTGTATTTGTGCGTGTGTGTATTTGTGCGCGTGTGTGTATTTGTGCGTGTGTGTATTTGTGCGTGTGTGTATTTGTGTGTGTGTATTTGTGCATGTATTTGTGTGTGTGTGCGTGTGTGTTTGTGCATGTGTGTATTTGTGCGTGTGTGTGTGTACTTGTGTGTGTGTATTTGTGCGTGTGTGTGTCTGTATTTGTGTGTGTGTGTATTTGTGTGCATGTGTATTTGTGCGTGTGTGTATTTGTGTGTGTGTGTGCACTTGTGTGTGTCTGTATTTGTGTGCGTGTGTATTTGTGTGTGTGTCTGTATTTGTGTGCGTGTGTATTTGTGCATGTGTGTTTGTGTATTTGTGCATGTGTGTGTATTTGTGCGTGTGTGTGTATTGGTGCATGTGTGTATTTGTGCGTTTGTGTGTATTTGTGCGTGTGTGTATTTGTGTGTGTGGATTTGTGTGTGTATTTGTGTGTGTGTGTATTTGTGTGTGTGTGTATTTGTGTGTGTGTGTTTGTGTGCGTGTGTATTTGTGTGTGTGTATTTGTGTGTGTGTACTTGTGTGTGTGTCTGTATTTGTGTGCGTGTGTATTTGTGCGTGTGTGTGTATTTGTGTGTGTATTTGTGTGTGTGTCTGTATTTGTGTGCGTGTGTATTTGTGCGTTTGTGTGTATTTGTGCATGTGTGTATTTGTGCGCGTGTGTGTACTTGTGTGTGTGTCTGTATTTGTGTGCGTGTGTATTTGTGCATGTGTGTGTATTTGTGTGTGTGTGTCTGTATTTGTGTGCGGGTGTATTTGTGCATGTGTGTTTGTGTATTTGTGCATGTGTGTGTATTTGTGCGTGTGTGTGTATTGGTGCATGTGTGTATTTGTGCGTTTGTGTGTATTTGTGCATGTGTTTATTTGTGTGTGTGTATTTGTGCGTGTGTGTATTTGTGTGTGTGTATTTGTGTGTGTATTTGTGTGTGTATTTGTGTGTGTGTGTGTATTTGTGTGTGTGTGTTTGTGTGCGTGTGTATTTGTGTGTGTGTGTATTTGTGTGTGTGTGTACTTGTGTGTGTATCTGTATTTGTGTGCGTGTGTATTTGTGCGTGTGTGTATTTGTGTGTGTGTCTGTATTTGTGTGCGTGTGTATTTGTGCGTTTGTGTGTATTTGTGCGTGTGTGTGTACTTGTGTGTGTGTCTGTATTTGCATGCGTGTGTATTTGTGTGTGTGTGTGTATTTGTGTGTGTGTCTGTATTTGTGTGCGTGTCTATTTGTGCGTTTGTGTGTATTTGTGCATGTGTATTTGTGCGCGTGTGTGTATTTGTGCGTATGTGTGTATTTGTGTGTGTGTGTACTTGTGTGTGTGTATTTGTGCGTGTGTGTGTCTGTATTTGTGTGTGTGTGTATTTTGTGCATGTGTATTTGTGTGTGTGTATTTGTGTGTGTGTACTTGTGTGTGTGTCTGTATTTGTGTGCGTGTGTATTTGTGCGTGTGTGTGTATTTGTGTGTGTGTATTTGTGTGTGTGTGTGTATTTGTGCGTGTATTTGTGTGTGTGTGTATTTGTGCGTGTGTGTGTATTTGTGTGTGTGTGTATTTGTGTGTGTGTGTGTATTTGTGCGTGTATGTGTGTGTGTGTATTTGTGCGTGTGTGTGGAGCCCAGTGCTCTGATCTGAGTAAGAAGGCTGTGGATTCAGGATGTGAGCAGTTAACCTAGGTTGGGGATTGACTGCCCTCCTGAGGAGTGCTGCATGGTTGGAAGTGCTGCACTTTTGGATAAGGTGTTAAAACAGTCGGATGGTTCAACTGGATTGCAAAAGATCTAAAAAGAAGAAGAAATTCTCCCGGTGACCAACTACATATTCTTCTCTTAACTAAAAATAGGTCATTTATTTCAATTGCCAATTATTTGTGGGACCTTGCCTATGTATCTGCTCATAATTGGTGTACTTCATAAGACTATAATGGGTTGTGAAGCTCTTTGGCCTCACTCTTACTCCCTGAGTCCACTGTTTAAAAAGAAAAGTATCCATTTGCATTTTCAGTTTCAGTCCTTGAAATGGATGACTGGTCATTGGTATAGATGCAATGGAAAACAATTTCATGCAGAAGCTCAGGGCATACATCTGGGGTCAGACCAAACTGGGAGAAGTCAGTAATGCTCAGCAGCTGTAGACATAACCTTCTTCAGCTGGAGATTCTCTTGATCGTGATCAATGGCAATCTTGGGGATTCCTGCTGTAGTTCCTTTCTCGTGTCTCTGACTGATTGCTGGTTTGATTAGAGACTCAAATGATGACAGGTCTCCTGGGCCTGTCAATCAACAAAATATCAAGCAGAAAATGTTATACCATATCTATTGATAGTGAAAACGCATCCCTCACCAGCCCGACTTGACTCGCCAAAGCAGCACAGCTCCATTCAGACTGAAAAGTTAATTCTCCGTCTCTATTGGCCCACCTTCCTCATCGTCACAGTTCCTTCCCACCCTTGTTGGGTCAGCAGGAGGTTGGAGATCTCCGTGGCCATCATTATGGACACTCTAAGCAACAAGAAAGATCTGACATTTTTATACAGCAACTATCATGTCTTCAACTGCTTTACCGCCAATGGATTACGTCTGTAGTAATGTAGGTAATGTTGGAAGTCGATTTGTGCACAGCAAGCTCCCATAAACAGCAAATGCATGAATGATGAGATGCTCTGATCTCAGTGTTGTTGGTTGTGGGATAAACGATGGCCAGAGCACAAGGGATAACTCCCATACACCTCTTCAAATAGATGGGGGGCTGGATTCTTTGTTTGTGAGGTCAAGTGTTGACGCTAGCAGACTTTCCCGACATGCTCGAACCCTAACCCGCCAACCGCGGCTGCACCGTCCACCCCTTACCAGGCCCCCCAGCCCTCGCAGAAGCCCGCCAGCCTGCGGCATGGATGCCAGCCGAGTGTGGCAGCACTGGACACTGTCCGCAGCCGGCACGCCGGGTTCCCGCACGCTGGGGACCACACGTGGCCCGCGTCATCCGGGAACTCGGCCTATCGGGGGCGGAGCATCGCGGGTGGGCCTGCCGGTGACGTGCCAGATGCGTTGAAATGGTGCGCATCACCGGTTTGGGGGGGGCAGAGCATGGCGGACCGACGTCAAACCGGCGCCGGCCCTGATTCCGACGTCGGAATCCATTCTCCGCCCGATCGCCGATCACGATTTCGGCGTCAGGCTATGGAGAATCCAGCCCGGGATCTTTTGCAATCACATGAGAGGGAGGAAGAGGCTTTGCTTTAACACTCATCTGAAAGGCAGCACCATCGGCAGCCAGCTGTTCCTCAGTACCGCATTGGCGATCAACCTGGATAATTTACATGGAGTTTACAGAATAAGGTCTCCTGGCACACAGCAATAATACAGTAATAAAACCTGAATCTTCCATCATGGCCACAATCGAGTTCCAAGTCAAATGGAACGCAGCAATTGATCTGGACTCAGGGATGACCAGCCAGTAGCGTGGGAATGAAAGCATGATCACAAATATAATTCCCGGCACTGATTTTAGAAATGAATATGTTATTTCCAACAGGGGCTTGACAGGTTCCTCTATTGAATTAGTTGCTCAAGGATCCCCATTGTGAGAAAATAGTCAGGCCCCGCATTGTTTCTGTGACATTACTTTACTCAGGCATACTTCTACTTTCTGCGATTGGAAGTTCCTCGTCGTTAATTTCCGGAGCAGTATTGGGCTGGAGAGTTCCTTCTGTCTGGAAGACTTTGTGGCCGGGGCTGGCTGAGGAAAGCCACCTTTGGTGGGGCATTGTTTTTAAGCATCCCAAAATTGTAGAATCCTGTTGCTGCTCGCAGCTCACACAAGCTGAGAAATTAGTGGAACAGCGGAGGAGACTTGAGAGACCGATGGGACTGGCGAGCAAGCTTATATTTATTGGCGGCCATTAGCTGCCATGTTTTGTGGTGTCCTCCTTTCCAATGGTGTTGATCCTTCCTTGGGATATGAGTTCATGATCAGCAAATCTTCTTTGAAATCTCACCCAAGTGACCATCCTTGATTTGTTATCTCAAGCTACTTTGAGTCTACTGCACAGAAACAGGCCATTCGACTCATCTGGTCTATGCCAGTATTTATGCTCCATATAAGCATCCTCCCACCCTATTTGATCGAACCTGATCAGTCAAACCTTGCATTCCTTTCTCCCTCATGTATTTATCAACTTCCCTTTAAATGTATCCATCCAACTCGTCTCAACTACACCTCCCGGTGCCGAGTTCCACATTCCCACCATTGTCTCTGTAAAAATATTTCTCCTGAATTCCCTATGAGATTTATTCGTGACAATCTTAATATTTTGTCGCCTAGTTTTTGAATCCCCATCAAGTGGGAACATTACTATGTCCACCCTCATGAACCGCTTCACCATTTTTAAAGATCTCTTATCGGGTCACATCCCTGCTTTCCCATTTCTCGAGTAAAGAAACAAAAGCTTATTTGTCCTTTCTGATAATTAATCGCCGCTCAACTCTTGTCATCGGATGGGGACCAAAGCTGTGTCCAGTATTGCAAGTGCGGTCTAACCGAGATTCTGAACAAGTTTAACATCACTTCACTGCTTTTCAATTCAGTCCCCTGGAGAAATGGACCCTCCTGCTTGCGTTGCCTTTTTGTTGAAGGGCTTGTTAAACTTTGTCGCTACTTTTGGTGATTAGTTTCCATTGTCCGTCTGTCCCATTTATATGTGAGTTCTAAGGGTGAGTGGTGGGGGTACTGTTAGTCTAGGCAAGACAATCTTAAACCACTGCTCATCGGACAGTCACATGCAAATGCATGAGGAAGCGCTGCCCGACTGGAATCGGTGGTTAGAAAGAACACAAAAAAGGAAAGAACGCTGGAGATCGGAGCAGGGGTAGATTGGACGGCCCATCGAGCCTGCTCCGCTATTCAGTTTGATCTTGGGCTTCCAACTCCACTTTCTTGCCCGTTCCCCATATCCTACGGTTCCACAAGGGACCAAACATCTGTTTATCTCAGGCAACGGCGGAGCATCCACAAAGTCTTGCATTTATATAGCATCTTCCACATCCTTAGGACATTCCAAAGCCAAATAAAGTACTTCTGAAATATAGTCACTGTCCTGATGCAGTCAATTTGTGCACAGCAAGCTCCCACAAACAGTAATGAGACAAATGACCCCAGATAAGATCCAAATCACTGCGGATGCTGGAATCTAAAACAAAAACAGAAAATACTGGACAATCTCAGCAGGTCTGACTGCATCTGTGGAGAGAGAAAATGGAGCTAATGTTTCGGGTCTGGATGACTCTTTGTCAAAGGTAAATGATCTGTTTTGGGTATTGGTTGAGCAGGAAACTGGGAGAATTTGCTTTTCCACTTCAAGTAATGTCATTGGGAGTTTCTTGCAGGCAGTTGAGAAGACAGGCAGGACCTCGGTTTGGCCGCTCAGTCCGCCGCTGTGTATTGGTCGGGACAACTGCTGTCCTTCGCACAGCACCATGGGAGCCTTTATTGCCAGATGAGAGGAAAGCCATGACCTCAGATTAGCATCACATCCAAAAGAGGGCATCTCTGACAGTGCAGCGCACCCCTCCGTACTGCAAGGGACCTTGGTTATTTCCTAGCCCGGGGATGTGAAGGCCAATTACAACAGCTCCAAAAATAAACGAAATCAGCGATGGGCAGAATTTGAACCTCGAACTTTCCCAAACCCCTTGGCCAAGGCTAATGTGCAACAGGTGATCCAGAGAGCACAGCCACACAAATGGAGCAATGTGTGGCAGGGGCCTTAAGGGGTTCTTGAGCCCGGAGCTTCAGGTTCCGAGGCAGGGCACTGCCCGGTGTGCCACAAGACCTCCCCCACTCGCGATCAGTTGGTTTCTCTCTAAAATTGTTTTATTTTCACCGCTGTGCAATTATTGTGAAATTAATAAGGTCTGGAATCATGGAATCCCTACAGTGCAGAAGGAGGCCATTCGGCCCATCGAGTCTGCACTGACCCCCTAAAAGAGCACCCTACCTAAGCCCACTCCTCCACCCTATCCCCATAACACCCCTCTAACCTGCATATCTTTGAACACTAAGGGGCAGTTTAGCTTAACCCATCCACCCTAACAAGCACATCTTTGGACTGCGGGAGGAAACCGGAGCACCCGGAGGCAACCCACGTAGACACTGGAAGAGTGTACAAACGTCACACAGACAGTCACCCAAGGTCGGAATTGAACCCGAGTCCCTGGCGTTGCGAGGCAGCAGTGCTAACCACTGTGCCGCCGTGCCGCTTGCTGCATTACTCGGTATTGTCAATTTCTCCCCTCTGCCATAAAATTGCGTCTGCGACGTACTGCCCAGGGAGAGCACAACTGTCCAATATTTGGTCCTTGGCTAGACTGAGTTGTTTGAACCAGTTTTGTGGCGGGGTGCGGAATCCTCCAAATGATTGAGAATAGGGGACGTGTTGTGACGCAGTGGGGCAGAGTTCCTGCCTCTGAGCCACATGCTCTGGGTTCGGGTCCCACCCCAGGACCTGATGACCAAGGAAGGTGAGTTCATTACATGGCCAACCTGTGTGAATCCTTCCAACACGCTAATGGCTGGCGGGAAGAGCGGGAGAGACTTCTGGTCAGCCACGCTTGATATGGAGTGACGCCCCCTCGAGCGATAAGCCCCTGGCGACAGACTAGCGACCTATCCCGGGAATTGATAGCTATGGAAACAGCGGAAAGTCTGCCTGAGTGACCACTAGGCACGGGAGGAGAATTGGAATCGAATCTCCAGTGGCAGTTAAAATCAGCCAGAGTTCACCAGATTGGTCCCTGGGGTCTTATGTTGCAAAGCTGAGCAAATGAGTCAATTAGATCTATTTTCTCTGAAGGTTGCGGATCTTTGGAATTCTCCACCTCAGAGGGTTGTGACTGCTTCATCATGGGATCGATTTTAAGACTGAGATAGAAAGAGTTTTGATCTCTTGGGGAATCAAGGGACATGGAGAGTGAACAGGAATGGTCGTATTGAATGGCGGAGCAGGCACGACTGGACATGTAGGCCACTCCTGCTCCTAATTTCTCGTGCTCCTATGTTATTGCTCCACAACGTTCCCCAGTGACTCCTGATAGGAAGCACTTGCGCGCAGCTGTTAAAGCGCGGGAAGAGTTGGACTAGTGTATGATGCCTCCAGTGGAGGGATAGCCAGCCCCCCCGAACCCACAATCCAAGCGCACCTGCTAAGATACCTGAGAAACATTGGGCAGGATAGTCAGTTGCCCAACGCCACTATCGTAATCGGCAATCGGGTGTAGAATCGACTCCGACGCCCAAATCGGGGCCAGCGACAGTCTGTCGCCGATCAGCCATGTTTCGCCCCCTCGGAACTGCCATAACCGCGTTGTGCGCCGTGCGACGGCTGCAGGTCGTCAGCCATGCGCATGTGCGGCCAGGGACCCGCCCATTCTCCGGCTGTTTTCGGCGCGGGAGCCCAGAGTTTCACTTGGTGCCACTGCGAGCCCCTCACCGGTCCCCGAATTAGCGAGGGGTCGACGCCGATTGTGTCATCGTATACCTCCCGCGGCGAATTCTCCGTTCGAGCCGGCACTTAGCCGCTGAAACGGAGAATCCCAGCCCCTTTCCTCAGCCCTCGACAATGATCGAGGAGGAGGCGGACTGAGAGCAAAATCCAAAGGAGCAAGAAGACTGGGGCGATGGAAACGCGGAGGTGGCGAGGCGAAATCGCCCCCCCCCCCCTCTGCATTTGACAATAATTTCAGGAGTTTTCCGGGGGAGTGGAGGGGGGGGGGTATTTTTTTCCTTCTACGGTGTAAGAAAAGAAGTGCTTAAAGTTTGTATTTTCTTTCTTGGATTGACTCTTTCCTCCCCGAATATTCACTTGTTTATTTCCTTCTCACAGGCCACTCACCAAAACTCCTCCTGCTCCAGCCAGGGGAGCAGGATGGGTTAGGCCACAGACTTCTCCGAGACTGTCAGCAACGCTGTTCCATCATCAGTCAGCAGAAAGCCCAAGTCAAGTGGGGTGAGCCGGACGATGTCAGTTTCTTCCCTCCTCCGGAGATGGAACGTCTCACTTCTAAGTGGTGCTCCATCTAGCAGGCCACCTGGAAAACACACAAAATTTAAAAAAAAAACACTCACCTGACTGAGGCAGACTGTTCTGAGTGGCGGGAAGCTCCAGGATTCGGAACTTGGGGATCTTGCGGTTGGGACTTCGGCACTCAACAGACTTGAGCGACTGGAATGCTGTCAAGACCATTGTTGTAATTTGATCACTGTCGCTGGACAACCCCAATTGGCTCCTGACTATCCCTTTTCTTTCCAACTCTTACCGAGGAGGTTCTTGCCATGTAGGTTGCGCTTTGCGCCCGCACCCTGTTCCCAGCCTGAAGCGAAGCCAGCGGCCTTCATGTACACGCGCGCGAAGAGAGCGGGGTCCCTTTCTTCGCCCGAGGAGTCATTTTTGCACGTGTGCTGTAGTGAGGATTTGAGGAGAGTCGGGTCTTTCTACTTTTTTTTTGTGAATACTTTTTAATCTGGAAGCACATTCTCCACGGGTTCTCAACTCCCTGCTATGGTACACATGCATAGTCATTGCATTAAGCACTTGGAAGAAATGATGCCTGAAATGGGATTGGAGGATACCAAGATAAATGTGTTGTATAGGTTCCAATGACCTTGTTTGGCGAAAAGGAAATTTGTACAAATCCCCAGCTTGACCGCTCCCATACCCCACCCCGCAGCCAGTGTCTGGTTCTCACTCACTTATTACCACTATTGCACTTCTTTGTCCACCTCCAACAGCACCTGATGCCACCATGAGCGGCACTTTGTTAATGGCGAGTGGGACATGTGCTTCAGAGGAGGTTGATTCAATCCTGCCAGTGTTTCTGCACTCCCCCCTCCCTCCTCCCCACCCTCCCAGAAGGCGGACCGATCCGTGCATTGGCCCCACTGAACTCGCGCAGTTTTTAACCCCATCAACGAGAGCTGGTGGCCCAGGCCCTGCCCCTCTGGGACACCCGAGGCTCCCGTCTTCAAAGCTGCCGCAGGATTGCTTTATTTAAAAGAGAAAAAAAAAATAACTGGAACAAAATATTAAACGGTGTCTTTTCATTAATGAGTGTTTCGATTGAACTGATGGGACAGATTTGTGGCGAAGAATATCTTTCACGTTGCAGGCACAGCAGGGATCTTTGAATAAGCTTTCTTGTGAGCTGTATCATTATACTTATTCCTTTTAAAGCAGATTTGGAATTTTAAAAATAAAGTCAAAAGCTGTTTTTTTTTTTAGCTTTCAGCGTGGTTTATTTATCCATTGTTTACATGGAGGCTCTGTAAATCTTCTATTGTGACATAAGGGAGTGGAGTGGTTATGTTACTTGGTTAGCCATTGAGAGGCCTCGATTTAATCCCAGAGGCTGAGAGTTTGAAACCCCACTATGGCAACATGAGTTCATGTTTTTAAAGTATCAGGAAAATAATAGGCTGCTACCAGCAACAGGGAGCGGCGGAAGCTCAGATCGTCATTAAAGCCCAATCGCTAATGCCCGAGAGGGAGGACTTTTCTGCCATCCTTACCAACTCTGACCCATATGTGACTCCTGTCCCACACCCAACGTGGTTGACTGCGCTCTGAAGTGGCCCCCCAGCAACTCGGGATGGACAATGAATGCTGGCATTGCCAGCGAGGTCCAGGTCCTAAGAATGATTAAGAGGCGAACAAAATCCCTTTCACGTGACCCAACTGGCCAGAAGCAACGGCAATTATCTCAACTGCACTTTGAACCTCCTCGAAGTCAGGGTCCTGCTTAAGAAGCATAGACCCGGGTTCAGGACTCGGATGAACGGTATTAAGCTGCTGACACTGAAGGACAGTTGCTGTTGGGTGCAGAAGATGCGGAAATTACAACAGAAATGCACCTCATTTCCTCTGGTGAGGAAGTGCATTCTTCGCTGCTAATGGGAAGCAGCTTTGCATCGCCGTGTGTATAGCCTTCCTGCAGTGAACCTCCTGGCTGGGAGCCTAAAGGCCTGTTCCTCTGCAGGAAGCCAAGTGTTTTCATGTGAAGCTGACAGGAAAGGCTTGCTGGGATGAGTAACCCACGGCGCGTCTCTGGAATCGGAAGGGATGCAAAAAGGGGCCGCGATAAATTAAAGCTGTTCCCGCCAATTTCGCCTCCAATGGAATGAAAATCGCTTATTGTCACAAGTAAGCTTCAAATGAAGTTACTGTGAAAAGCTCCTAGTCGCCACATTCCGGCGCCTGTTCGGGGAGGTCGGTACGGGAATTGAACCCGCGCTGCTGGCCCGCTTTAAAAGTCAGCTATTTAGCCCTGTGCTAAACCAGTCCCTTCTCGGTTTTGGAAATCGGAAAGCAGAGCTTCACCTACTTGTCCAGCAGCGCATTCCATCTGCAAGCTCGCTGCTTTTGCCCACCCGTGGGAGCTTACGCTGTCTGTGTGTGTGTGTGTGAGGGTCGGGGGGCGGGGGTTTCTCCAGGTTTCTCTTCCAGTTGGAACTCCAATACAAGATGGTGCGAAGCCAAGGATGCGTGTGCAATCGCTCCGTCACCAGCCGCCTGCTTTTAGTACTACATGAGTGCCCTATGAATTTGTGAGCTGTGCACACTCAATAGCGCATGGTGCAGCATCGGAGCTGCATTTCAACAGAGCTCCCACACGTCCAGGGGATCGTTGTCGCTTCTATGGCAGTCACTGGCGATAGCGAGGCTGCTTTTTTGTGAAAAAGGATTTCTGCTGCTTGAAGACAATCCAGTCGTACGCTTTCTGGCAAAAGATTTAATAAAATTATGTAAGAAAAAAATAAACGATTTGTTGGAACATCCTCGTAGATTATTTTTTGATGCACATTTGAAATTCTTCTTCAGTCTGTGAACTCTTCCACCATCAACAACCAGCCCAAATTGAGGAAATGTCTTCATCAGGATGTCTTGCAGAGAATCTGGTGGTGGTTAGTTGAGCACAGTAACATGCTGAATTGTCCACGTTGTTTAAGGAATAAAATACAACATATCAAACAAATAATTGCTCCTTACAATTACAGGAGCCTCGACTTTCTTCTACACGTGAATGTAGTGGCACTTGCTTCAAAACTCTGTGATTCACCTTAACATCTTGCTTTCTCTCCCTATTGTTTTAAAACTTCTTATTTAAGCATGGGTTAGAGTCATAGTGTCATAGATGTTTAAAGCATGGAAACAGGCCCTTCGGCCCAGCTTGTCCATGCCGCCCAGTTTCTATCACTAAGCTAGTCCCTCTTGCCCGCATTTGGCCCATATCCCTCTATACCCACCCTGCCCATGTAACTGTCCGACTGTTTCTTAAAGGAAAAAATTGTACCCGCCTCTACCACTGCCTCTGGCAGCCCGTTCCAGATGCTCACCACCCTCTGCATGAAGAAATTTCCCCTCTGGTCTCTTTTGTATCTCTCTCCTCTCATCTTAAATCTATGCCCTCTAGTTCTAGACTCCTCTACCTATGGGAAAAGATGTTGACTATCGACCTTATCTATGCTCCTCATTATTTTATAGACATCTATAAGATCACCCCTAAGCCTCCTACCCTCCAGGGAAAAAAGTCCCAGCCTATCCAGCCTCTCCTTATAACTCAGACCATCAAGTCCCGGTAGCATCCTCGTAAATCTCTTCTGCACTCTTTCTAGTTTAACAATATCCTTCCTATAATAGGGTGACCAGAACTGAACACAGTATTCCATGTGTGGTCTTACTAATGTCTTGTACAACTTCAACAAGACGTCCCAACTCCTGTATTCAATATTTAGTGTACCCAATTATTTTTATTTTTCCAATGAAAGGGCAATTTAGCATGGCCAATCCAACTACCCTGCACACCTTTGGGTTGTGGGGGTAAGACCCACGCAGACACTGGGAGAATTTGCAAACTCCACACGGACCGTGACCCGGGGCTGGGATGGAACCCGGGTCCTCAGCACTGTGAGGCAACAGTGCTAGCCACTGTGCTGCCCTCCGTATAAAACCTAGCATGCTGAATGTCTTCTTCACCCACCCTGTCCACCTGTGACTCCACCTTTAAGGAGCTATGAATCTGTATTCCTAGAACTCTTTGTTCTGTAACTTTCCCCAACTCCCTACCATTACCTGAGTAGGCCCTGCCCTGATTTGATCCACCAAAATGCATCACCTCACATTTATCCAAATTAAACTGCATCTGCCATTCATCGCTCCACTGGCCCAATTGGTCAAGGTCCTGTTGCATTCCTTCTTCACTATCCACTATGCCACCAATCTTGGTGTCATCTGGAAACTTACTAATCATGCCTCCTACATTCTCATCCAAATCATTAATATATATAACAAATAACATTGGACCCAGCACCGATCCCTGAGGCACACCGCTGGTCACAGGCCTCCAGTTTGAAAAAACACCCTCCACACCCACCCTTTGGCTTTGGTTGCCAAGCCAATTTTGTATCCGATTCGCTACCTCACCCTGGATTCCGTGAGATTTAACCTTTTGCAACAACCTACCATGCAGTACCTTGTTAAAGACCTTGCTAAAGTCCATGTGGACAACGTTGACTGCCGGCCCTCATCTATCTTCTTGGTTACCCCTTCAAAAACCTCAATCAAATTGGTGAGACATGACTTTCCCCTTACAAAGCCATGCTGACTCTCCCTAATTAGCCCTCGCCTGTCTAAATGCCTGTAGATCCTGTCCCTCAGAATACCTTCTAACAATTTATCCACTACAGAAGTAAGGTTAGCTTCAGTAGTTCCCAGGCTTATCCCTACAGCCCTTCTTAAAGAGTTATTCTTAAAGAGCACCGTGGTGGTATGTATTAGGGGTAATACGGTACACCATGAATGCCGAGGAGCTATTGGAGGACAGATGCTGGGTCCCGATTGGATCTGCCGCCTACTGGGCTCCACCCAGATAGGCGGGGTATAAGAACCCGGGTTACTCCCCGCAGCTGCATTCTGTGACTGAGATGCTGGGGAACAAGTCTGAACAAGTCTGCTCAATAAAGCCTCGATTGAAGTTTTTTTACATCTCGCCTCGTGTGTGATCGATGGTGCTACAATTTATCGAGCAGACTTGTTCAGACTTTCGATGGTGCACGTTCGATGGTGCTACAAGCACGCAGTCAGGCTCCAGTTGAAAAGTTGGCTGACTAAATGCGCATTACGGGAATGACAAACCCTGGGATGCAAACTCCATTGCCCGACGCTAGTGGCGGTTTCCCAATCTGGTGGAGAATAGAGCATCAGCCAAAAAACGGGATTGGCGCCGGGCACCAATCCCATTCTCATGTTCCGGTCCTCACCCCCACTTCTCCCCCTCCACGATGCTCCTGTTCTTTCAGCCGGGTGTGAATTGGTGTGAGTTGTGGCTGAGACCCACGTTGCTGCATACAATAATTCAAACCCACCCCCCAGCTGCAACTTACAGGCTCCTGGCTGCTGAGTGCTGACAGTATCCTGCAAATGCTCTGAGGTCATGTGGATCCCCACCCAGCCCGCCCCTCTGGGAACCCTCCTACCTCAGTTGTATCATCAAGGGGATGGGCGTGGCCTTGCATAATCTCTGGCCCATCAGATGCTGGCACTCCTCAATGCACTCCTCGAAGCATAGCCCAACACAGAGGAAGCAGGGGATTAGCAGAGCTCACCCCGAAGGACACATTGCTGCTGGAACCCTCCGTGGCTCACAGCCCCTCTCAGAGTAAAAGCCTGACCAGTGACACTATCAGCAACCTACTCCTGGGGGTCATGGGACGTCTCTAAACCCTGCCTGTCCACCACGCCCCTGATCCCACCCAGCCAGGAAACCTGACCAGCTCCCTGTCACAACCCGTGTGTTAAACCCAGGCTCCAGGGGCAGCACGGTAGCACAGTGGCTAGCACTGTCGCTTCACAGCGCCAGGGTCCCAGGTTCAATTCCCGGCTCGGGTCACTGTCTGTGTGGAGTCTGCACGTTCTCCCCCGTGTCTGCGTGAGTTTCCTCCGGGCGCTCCGGTTTCCTCTCACAAGTCCCGAAAGACGTGCTTATTAGGTGAATTAGACATTCTGAATTCTCCCTCAGTGTGCCCGAACAGGTGCCGGAGTGAGGCGACTAGGGGCTTTTCACAGTAACTTCATTGCAGTGTTAATGTAAGCCTACTTGAGACAATAAAGATTATTATACATAACAGCTAAGGTCCCAGTAAATGCGCACATCCCTTGCTCACCCCCATATGCAGGGCCTGCCCACACACCAGGCTCTAAGCATGGAGACGAATAGCTGCAGAGTATGAACATCACCCATCACACAACCAGTTGGCATCCTCATGGCGGGATAGCAGAAGGCACACCCAGTGGGGAGACCCACAGTAGTCAACACTGGGTGAAACAGAACCCATCGCTAACATTGGTTGCAGTATGCCGGTGGTCCCCCCACTGGCAGGGTGGTGAGGACAGAGGCTCCTCACATCCCAGGCCCGGTGCCAGTCACTGATGGGGAGAGGGCTGCAGTGCGAACTATATCATCTCGAAAAGGCCGGGGGGAGGGGTGGGTGGGGGACATGTTGAGGGTGGTGAGGCAGGACCACTCAGGGTGACCATGTGACCTGGTTGCACTGGATGGTCAAGGTATCCTCCTCTTGCTGATATTCTCTGTCCCGCGGGGACACGGATTTTGGACTGCAGCTAGCTATATTCGCTATCTACCTGGCCGCTGCTGCCATCGCAGATGCATGGTGGTGGGAGCGCCAGCTCAGGGAGGACCCTGCGCAAGAGGAGCCTGCCCGAGAAGAGCAGTCGCCAGCTGGTGAGGCTCGCCAGCCGGCCATCCAACAGGCTGAGGCAGAGGGGCGAAGGAGGCAAGGCACCACAGAGGGCCACATGAATACCGTAGCCTGCCCTTCGAGGAGCCGCCGGACACCACATGTGCCACCACTGATTCCTCACCAGGGAGACTCCTGCTCCCGATATGCAGGCAGCGTGCAGGCTGCATTCATCCTGCTTCACATCGGTTCCCGGCACCTTCGAGGCGCTCCCTCGAGGGGTTGGTTAGTGAGTGACAAATGTTACCCGCTGAGGTCATGGCTAATGACCCCTGTGCAGAGACCCCAGACGGAAGTGGAGAACGTTATAATCACGCTCGCACAGCAACCCGGAATGTCACCAAGCGGTGCATCGGCATGCTCAAGATGCACTTCCGATGCCTGGACCGCTCTAGTGGGACTCTCCAATATAGGGAGGGGGCTGAGGCAGCCCTCCGCCGTAATCGCAGCCGGCGGCGGAGAGAAATCCAGAGAATCCAGTTTGACACCATAATCGGGCCCAGTCTGGCGATTCTCTGGTCACCGTGGAATATGCTGCCCATTGTCAGAGGCCCGCTCATCAATCCTCCGTGCCCAATCGGCCGAGTTCCCGGCGGCGTGGAACTAACCATCTATTGCCGGTCGGGATGCTCGCTTGGCGGCAGCGGTCTCAGTCCGTGGCCGCCCTGGTCGGGCGTGGGTGGATCGGAAACCAGGGGGGCCTTATAGGCGGCCGGGGGTTTAATGTGCTGGGGCTGAGGCTCGGGCGCGTGGCCGATCGGGGGGGTCTCTTTCTTTGGTCTGGCTCCGCGGTCCGAGCCCGCCATGGAGCACGGCGCGGCCGCTGGAGGTCGCCGCCGTGCGCTTGCGCAGCCTCTGACCCTGAAGTGCGGGGACCCGTATCTGCAGCAAAAGCTGCCAGATTCACTCCGGGACTCTGCTAGCCCCCTGCAGGGCGAAGAATTTGTTTAACTTTTTTCCAGGAATTTCAGGAGTAAAACTCCGCCGTTTTTGCGCCGGCGTCGGGACATAGTCTCATTTTTGGAGAACCCCGCCCATAGTCCCCAGAGGGTCTCGAGCATCGTGGTTATCTGCTGCGTGCTTCAGCAGCAGAGGGGCGACAGACTGCAAGAGGAAGGAAGTGCGGCAGGCCTCATCAATGAGGAGAATGAGGATGGTTTCCAGGAACACCTGGATGTGGAGCCTGAGCTGGCACGGCAGGGCACCCAACGTGTGATTCAGGGCTGCCGCGCATGAGGCAACCTCATCACCTCCCGGTGTTACCAACTAGGAGGCCTGGCCAGTGTCAGCTCCACCGCTCTGTCCAACCTCTCTTCCCTCCCCCTACTTCAAACCGCCCCCCCCCCCCCGCCCCCCCCCCCCCTCCCCCAGCCCCCACCACCACCACACACAAAATCCACCTTCCCCGGAGACCGTTAACACGTCCCTCTCACTTAGTACATTCCATCCCTTCCCTCCCGCTTAGCCCATCCACCCATTCCTTCGTGCTTAGTCCTTCTACCCCTTCCCTGTCCCTTAGTCTATCCATCCCTTCTCTCTCCCTCAGTCCTTCCACGCTTTTCCACTCCCACAGCAACACCTCACCCCTCCGAGGATCATACCAGCATCACCACAGGGTGTTGGCCCTGGGTTGGCAGTCTCAGTGGGTCTTATCCACTGGAAGGAGGATGATGATAACTTGCTGTGAAATGTCTGCTGCTCCTCATTGATAAAGTCTGACTGCTGTCTATAAGATAACAAACCCCTCTCCGCCCGAGTGATCCTTGCAGGTCTGATGGTGATTACTTCTCAAGGGCGCAAAGATGGGGGCGGGGGCTTTACTGGAGCTGGAGAACGGCAAGGGCTCACTCACTGGGGATGCTGTCATACAAGGTGTGTTCACACCGCTGCCCCCATGCTATGCCATTTCTCGGTGAGGGTGTAACCATGTAGGACGTTCATGTGTCATGGGCGCCCTACCTCGTCCCCCTCGCCCATCCTTCACACCCGTGAGACAAAGGTTAGAGGCAGATCGAACTGGTGTTGCAAAAGAGTTTAATGGTGAGTATTTACACTATGTGCGTCCTTCCCTCTTACTATCTACTCCATACGACACCCGTGCCAACTTAAGTGTCATCTATCCTTCTACTCTTTCGTGGCCTACACTTCTTCTGGGTGTTACCCCAGACAGCACATCAGAAGTGACGGCAACCTGCTGCTTGTCTTACCCTCTGCCCTGTGATGCCCTTGGCGGGTATCCTCTGGGGAGCCTGGGCCTGGATGGGCCCGGCCGGCTTTCGGGTGTCACAGGTGACAACATGCCAGTCTGTTCTGCCCGTTGACCATGAGGTGCACCAGTGTTAGGTGGGGGGGATTCGGAGGGGCTGAGGTGTTCCAGCACTTCCCCTGCAGGAGGCGCTGGCACAGGCCTCATCACTCCCTCCTCCCTCAGGGAGTTCGCTGGCCCCCGGGCTACTCCATGGGATAGAGAGGAGGCCGGAGTGAGCTCCGGAGGTGCCACCATGATCTGGCGCTGCCAGTCCTGGAGGCCCACCGTCATCTGAACCATGGTCTCAATGCCCTCATTGGCGCACTGAGAAATGGGTGACATCCCTCAGCGAGGTGAGCCATGTCACTCACTGCCTCGGTCATGTCCCTCTGTGACTGTCAGTCAGCTCTCGATGCCCTGACCCATGGCCCTTTGTGACTGGGCCAAGCTCTGGAGCATCGCAGCAATGTACACGTGGGCCTGGGAAATGCCTGTCTGTGACTGGGCTCCCCCATCCTGCGCCTCAGCCGAGAACTGCACAGTGTGCCCCAAGCCCTGAACTTCCTGACACATGGTTCTGACATCTCCTCCCAGGCCCACTATGGACACGTCCCTTTCAGTGTGGGTACTACGCATCATTGGCACCATCTCCTGTGCCTGAAGGTGGCTGGGTTCCTCCAGCTGGACTTGAAAGGACTGGAAGGTTGCTGACACTCCCTCCTGCAAATTTGGGCTCTCTGCTTCCACCTGATGTGGTGCACACCAGAGGGTGAGCCGGGCGTCTGACCACTAACACTGCCCACTGAGGTGATAGTCGCTGCAATAGTGGATGGTGAAAATGAAAGCAGTGCCTAGTCATCGGTCTTCTCCGGATGGTGCTCCGGGATGTTCTGAGGGTCTGGATGGATCCCGCAAGACAAAAGACATGGGGGAAGATCTTGGGAAGGACTGGTCTGTGGGAGAGGGGTGACTCACTTGCTATAGGGACATCTGCGTTGCATTTGGACTCACTTTTTTGACACATGCTGAACTCCGTTGCAGCCATTGCCCTCTCCTTGGCCTCCCCATGAGTTGCAGGATCCTTTCCTCAGGGGATCTTGGACCCAGACGCCTAGGATGGCTCCTCCTGTCTGTAGTGATATGTATATATAGAGACATCCAAAGAGTTAATGACTGCACCTTAGTGTATCACAACCACTAGATGGCAACACTAGATTCCTGTATAACTATGAGAACTCAAAGGATCTTGGGTCTCTTCGAACCAGGAGTGACTAGACAGCGGAGTGTTAGAGAGATAGAGCACAGTATAGTTAGCACGTGCAGTTTGAAATAGTTGATACTTTATTCTGAATTACTTGATTACTAGTTTTAGTTTTGTAGAGAGTATTAATCAATGCGTTATTTATTAAACCCATATTGTTTTACGTTGAAGATTGGTGGTTTCTTGAGAATCACATCATCAGACCATTCTGGATAGATAAAGCAAAAAGTAACAACATATTACTAAAGAGTAATATAACACTGTCCTCTGGCACTCCTGCCATATAATGGCCACTTTATCCTTGAGGACACAGAAAGGACATCGTGAGACGCTGGGACATGAGTTTCATGGAGGGTTTGTATCTGGTGACATGTGTCTGCAGGGCTCCTGGCCAAAGAGGACAATACAGGTGTTGGCGGTTTGTGGAGGGTGGGATGTAAGGGAGAGGCAGGCAGGTGGGGTATTGTTGGCCTCTAGGGGATTGGAGGCAGATGTGAGGAGTGAAGGACGGGAATGATGCCAGGGTCACAGGCGTGGTTACTCACCCAAGCTGCTCGAAGGAGGTCGTTCATCTTCTTATGGCAGTTCCATGCCGGTCCTCCTGATGAGGATGGCAGCACAGACCAGCTCTGCCACCTCCACCCAGGCCTTGTTCAAAACGGCGGGCTTGAGTATCCGCCCCACCCTGGGGAAGAGGGTGTCACTCCTCTCCTCAACAGTGTCCAGCATTCGGTCTATCTCTGACATCAGGAACCTTGGAGCTGGTCTTTTAGCAGCCATCTTCTTGGCTGAAATGACAGTCTTTGCTGAGTGGAGCGCTTAAAAGCTGCTCCCGCTTGTCAGGCTCTGAACTCGACTCCTGACGCCCGCGAATTAGATGCTAGCAGGGTCGGGAATGGGGCGGGCTGCACTTGGTCTGCACGCTTGCCCATTTGTATGACATGAATCGCTCCTGGCCAGCGTTCCTAGCGGGAATGTGCAGTTCCCGCAATTCTACACCGGCAACATTCTCCAGAATGGAGAATCCAGCCCCCTGTCTTTTCAGCTTCATTTATTTATGGCTTGGTTCCCAGTTGATTATCGGCACTCTTTCACAGGTAAGCGTCAGAGAATTGGACTACCCGACGAGCAGAATGGCTAAAAGAAAACACAGCCAATCAGGGCTCTTGCAACACATTTGGCTCTGTGACTGCATCGCTAGTCGTCAACTGAGAACGGCGACCATCCAATCTCCCACAAGTGTCACAGTCGCCAAATGCCGTGATCCCATTCGTCGATCTTCGGGCACTTGACCAGAGTCGATTGTCAGGTGGGCGGGTGAAACCGATGGAAAGTCTGAGGCCATCCACTTTAAATCAGAGAAAGACAAGTCGGAAATGGTGCGAGAGCAGGAATTGTGAAGGTCAAAAAACAAAAGCAAAAAAGGAATGGGAATAGTTCCAGCGAGGAGTTATGTAGATAGATTGGAGAAGTTGGGGGTGTTTTTCTTGGAGAAAACAAGGTTTGATCGAGGCATTCAAGATCATGAGGGGTCCAGACAGAGTGGATCGGGAGAAACTGTTCCCACTCGTGGGACAATCGAGAACGAGAGGGCTAAGACTTAAGGTAATCGGCCAAAGAAGCAATGGGGCTATGGGGAAAATGATTTTTCATGCACCGAGTGTTTTAAGATCTGGAATGCGCGGCCTGTGAGTGTGGTGGAAACAGGTTCAGTCGAGGCATTCAAGGAAGAATTGGATTATTACCTGAAAAGAAAGAACGTGCAGGGTTACGGAGAGAAGGCAGGTGGGAATTGCCCCAGAGAGCTAGCACAGACAGGACGGGCTGAATGGCCCCTTTCTGTCCTGACATAATTCTGGGTCTGCATGGAAACATATCACAAAACGCTAGTGTACGGGTACACAAAGTATGGACAAGGCTAAGGGAACATTGGCCGCTCTATCCAGGGGATTGGAATTCCACAGTGAGAATGCTTCACTTGTCTCGTACCCTGATAAGACCCTAGTTAGCATACCGTACGCAGTTTTGGGCACCGCACCTCAGGAGCCACTTTGGTACACGAATTCTTCAGAATAATACAGGGGATTAAAGGTTTGAATTCTGATTACAGGCTGCAAAGATTTGCCCTCTGTACCTTTGAGCTCAGAAAGTCAAAGAGCAATCCGATTGAGGTCCCTAAAATGGCAAAGGGCTTTGATAGGGTAAACGCAGTAAGACCATCCAGAATGAAGAATACATAATCTGAAATTTAGAGCTGGGCCATTTAAAAATTGATGCATTTTTTCCACGTAAAGCAAGGTTGAAATCAGGAACTCGCTCCTGATTTCCCAAAAGGCTGTGGACGCTGGGTGAATCGAGATTTTCAGGCCTGAATCCGATGGCTTGTTGTTGGGTCAGGACATCATGGGGTATAAAGCAAAGGTGGGCAGATTGAGTTGAGGGACTGATTAGCCATGATCTAACTGAAGAGCAGGACAGCCCAAGGTGCTGCTGCTTAATCCATTCTTCTGGCACCATCAAAATCCCTTAAAAAGATTGAGAGAGCTCGGATTCAGAAAGTGTTTTATTGCATCCTCAGAACATCCCAAATTGTTTCACAGCGAATTAATTACTTTTGAACTGTAGCCACTCTTTCAGACGTAAACGCAGCAGCCGCGTTGTGCATAGCAAGCTCCCACAAACAACAGCGAAACAAATGACCAATTAATCTGGCTTCTGTGTTTTGTCTTGAGGGATAAACGTTGACCATTAAACGGGGAGACTTATTCAGATAATCCCATAGGATTCTTCCCATCCACCTGAGAAAGCCCGCTGCTTAACGGTTCAGAAGGAGGACATCCTCCAACAATGCAACACTGAAGTATCAGTTTAGCTTATGTGGTCTAGACACTCAAGTGCTGCCACTGAGCCAAGGCTTGACTTTGCATCTATGGCCTTCATCTGCCAATCGTTTGTGTGGCGTCGGTTTTTTTTCTGTCCTCATTTTGAACTGGTTTAGCTGAAATTCTATACACTTCTCCAGGATCCCCCTGAACTAAGGTCAATCCCTATCGACCCCATCAGCTCCCTTTGGTATTTTAAGCAGAACACCCCTTCTCTCCCTCGCCTCGAGAGAACTTATCCCAAAGTTCCGTTCATTGCTCAGTCCTTCCATCCCAGTTATTGTCCTATTATCTAACAGAAAGACTCCATTCCTGAGACTAAGTATCGACGCCGGGGCAGGATTCGTGAAGTTCTACGGCAGCAAAACAGGCGCCGCACCTGCATCAATTCATTGACTGTTGAGGGGCGCCACGTGGTGCACGATCGATTTCAATGGTAAACGGTGTCGGATTCACCTGGGTCGGGGTTGGCACCCGAGAGACTAGTCAGCTGCAGTTGCGGATTCACACTCCACTCCCCATGCACACGCATTTCAGCCAACAAGATGGCACTGATTGCGCAGGAGTGCACCATCCCGTTGATGGGTCAGCGGGGGCTAGAGGGAACCTAGGGTGGTGGCCTGGGGGTTACCCATACGACCTGTGGCGCTAAGTTCACAGTGGGCAGGCAGCGGCGTGCGCAGCCGCATGGCTGCCGGCAGGCTGCTGTATTGGGGTTCTGTGCCCAATGCACGCCAACCCCACAACCCACCTCCTGGCCACCCCCTGCTACTCCCCGCAGCCCTGGCAGAAGCCCCCCCACCGGCCAGCGGCACAACTGTCAGTACACCATGGCAATGTTGAACACTTTCCGTACCCCCTCTCTTCCCCTCATCAGCCATCGCGCCTGTTTTTGAAAGCACAAGAGAACCACGCCATCGGGAGTTACCCCTGCTGGAGGCAGCGGATCGCGGAGACCCCAGAGATTAATGGGCCAAGCCCGCTATTGTATGCCAATGTCGTTTACTGTACGTGCGGAGTGGAATGCATTGACGCAGTTGTCGAGGCACCGGCGAATTGCAATTTGGCTTGAACCCGGCGTCTGCCACGATTTCGGCGTCAAAACCGATTCTCCGCCCAATTGCCTTTCCTGATTTCGGCATCGGCTGACGGAGAACCCTGCCCCTGTTGCGTCAAAGTGTTTCACAATCAATGAAGTACTTTTTTGAAGTGTAGTCACTGTTGTAATGTAGAAAACGTGGCAACTAATTTGCACACAGCAAGATGCCATAAACAGCAGTGTGATAATGAACACATAATTTGTTCTTGCAATGCTATTTGAGGTTTAAATATTGGTCAAGGCACTGTGGAGAACCCCCTGCTCCTTTTTGAAATGGTGCAATGGGATCTCTTGTATCCGCCTCAGAAGGTAAATGGGGCCTTGGTTTAACATCACATCCCTAAGACAGTGCTGCACTCCCTCAGTGCACGGGAGTGGGGCAAGAGTCCTGACTCACACCTTTGCCTATAAAGGTCACTTGGCCATTGTATTCATTTTAAATTGGGACACCAGAATTGAACACAATAACAGGACTTTTACGCCCCACCCATTGAGCAGATGGGGAGGGGGTATAAAATCAGGTGGGGGGAAGGAGGGCACTGTGTCCATCATCTACCACTGCTGCTGGTATTTTACAAGTGTCGGGTAGGTGTCAGATGGCTTACCCACCCTTTGGCTACAAAAGGGTTTCAATTGGCCCATCAGTGACCACTTAATGGTCTCCTGCCGTCACTAGTGTCTCCACACAGGTGGAAATGTCCATGGCACTTAGTGGGGCTGCCAGGTAAACCCTGGTGGCCTGGCTATGGGCTCCGAAAGGAGGGGCCCTCTTGTTGAGGCACCTTGTGACCAACAGGAGCGCCCCACCCCTTGAAGATTATCGCCACCCTTGCCTCTTTCACCTCCTGGCCGCGTGATCACACTGCTCCACACACCTCGCTGAGGCCTGTCTGACTGGCTCTGTCAAAGCCACCTCCACTAACCTTTGAGTTGGGCCTCCATTGCTGCTCTTCATGGAGCACGGGCTGCAGTGCCGGTAGTGTCCCCTGCTCTGGGGCTGGAGAGATGCTGTCCATCTGATACCCTGGCAGCTCTTGGGGGACCGGACCACCCCTCAGATGGTAGTGGAAGTTAGGTGTGGTCAGCATATGAGGGGAATGTGATTCAGTCTACCTCACTTTTACTACCCGATAACACTGCTGTGAAGTGTCGTGGGGCACCTTCCCACATTCAAGGTGCTGTTCAAATGCAAACTCTGTTGCCATCTTCTGTTTGTGTCAATCCCATCGAGGAGACAGGAGAATCCCTTCTGCAAATTCCTGGTCATGCTGGTTTATTGGAGCTGCAGCTAGCCACTCGAGCAATTTGCCTTCCAATATGCTGCAGCCTCAGAGGTGATCCCCCTATTGGAACTGTGCAACATTTTTTCCCTTTCCATCAAGTGCCATGGTGTGGTCTCTGTGACTGGTAAAGTTAAGAGCTGAAGGCCCTAGAAGCTGGACTGCGACGGTCCAGAGTCATTCGTTTAAACTTTGTAGTGACGACCAAAAGCCTGAACTAACGATTCAGATAACATCCAAACCCACCCATTCTGAACACCGTGTACTTTGCAACTGATTCAGAAATGAAAAGCTCTGTCAGGAAAAGTAACAGAAGCTGTTGGATTGCGGGGAAACCCAAACTGGTTCACCGAAGGGGGAATGAAATCTCGTCCCAGCTGGCCAACCAATCACTCCCATCCCTTGGCTTTCTCCAATCAGGCCTCAGTGAACCCACTATCATCGCCTTATGGCAACTAGAAACGGGCAATAAATGCCAGTCTTGCCAGGGATGGCTGAGAACATACCATCTAAGAAAGGCAAATTACCAAATGACCTCTATCTTGATGTAGATTAGCGATTGAAATGGAACTGGAAGGAGGGCAACCCTGAGGCAAGGGACAACCAATAGAGGTTGAGAATAAATCAGTGAATCACCGCCCAGTGACAAGTTGAGAACAACCAATGCCGGGAATGAAACTATGAGCAAGAAGACTTTAACAAGGTGCTGGGACAGGTCTAAGACTGTAGGATGAGGGTGAGACGTGTCGTGAGGAACAAGCCGTGGTGAGATGATGATCATCTGTCAGCGCAAAGTGAGAAGAGATAAGATTAGGAGATAGTGATTAATTTGCGGGGGGGGGGGGGGGGGGGGGGGAAATTTTAAATGAAATACTGGGTATTAAAACTCAGAGAAGCATCAATGCACCGGACATGTTTTCAAATTGTTGTCACTGTCTGGTTCAAAGGCAATCGAGTTTTCAGAGAAATGGGAATTTCCAAGGACATGGCTTTGTGAATGCGGCTTGGCTTCTGTAGAACCTGTTTGCAAATCCAATGGTTGTATGGAGTCCTCAGATTTTCATAGGATTCCCTACAGAGGCACAAGACTTTATGTCCATGGGGAGGCAGTAGTGCATATGGAATATCTCCCGTCTTTTCTAAGTAAGATTCTGCTCAATGATCCGCTCACTGGACTAGTAACCCAGAGACCAAGGATAATGCTCTGAGAAGTATTTCCATTGGTTGGGGATAGCAGCAATCAGTTTGCACGCAGCAAAGCAAGGTCCCACAAACAGCCATATGATAATGACCAAATAACCTGCTTTTGTTTTTGTGATATTGACTGAGGGGTGAATATTGGTGAGGACTCCGAGGAGAATGCCCCTGCTCTTCTTCAAAGTGGTGCCGACCTGTTATATCAAAATTAAAGGACAGCGAAGGCCTCAGTAACACCTCATGCGGCAGACAGCCTCCGTAATCAGTGCAGCATTAGGAGTGCCAATCTTAACCCCACGGTCATGTCCTGAGTTAAGACGTGAACCCACAACCTTGCGAGCCAAGCGCAAGATTTTCTGCCCCGTTTTTTGGTGGACGAGAAAATCACCGAGGGCGCACAGGTAAGTCCAACTCCCTGGGGTGGGGATCATACACGGCAGTACCTTGGCACTGCCCCCAGGCACATTCAGACCCCGCTCAACCAGCATGACATCATGGGACCTTCCATTTTCTTTCTCTAGTGTTCAAAAGTACGTCAGGGAAACCCAGCGAGGCATCTGGGCGGGCTGCTGTCTGCTTTAGACAACACTTTGAAGAAAAATGTAAAAGTTGAGTTTGATATGTTGCCAGTAATCTTTAGTGTTATGCTGTAATAATATTTAACAGTAATAAAGTGTTGATTAATGGATAGAGAGACACATTTGCCGCAAATGCATAATGCAAAATAATATACGCCCTGATTCCCATTTCAGGAGTTTATTGACACAAATGTTGAGTGAGGAATTGATTGTTAAACTTGTCCAAGCAAGACATTGACAGAGGTCCATGCATTGCACGAAAAAAGGTAGCCTGTAGGAAGCTAATGTAAACTGTGTGTATAACCTGTAATGTCCTGTTATTTAACAATGATTGCTTCATAATATCGTCACAGCAGCCCGTTGTCTAGCATTGAACTCCAGTACCAATGACCTGTAAATGAATAAGTGCCGAGTTGTGGGACTTTGATTTATCTGACCTGGGCGGAAGAAGGTGTCAGGTGCTACAAATCCCAAACAAAAGCAGCCACTTCTGAAAATGCTCAGGCGGATGGACGGAGAGGCCACACCTGTGGAGAGAACAGACGGTCGATGATCCAGGGAGACGTCAAAGCAATGCTTTGATAGGGGGTCAACATTTGAAACATTGGCCCACTTTTTAACTCTATTAAGCGAGTAGGGTTGAAGAGAGTTCGAATCAAGCCCACTCTCTTCTGCTTTCAGCATACTTGGTGCCTGACCTGCTGAGGGTTGGCAGCATTTAATGTTGAGGATCTGGAGACTGGGTGGTGCAAGGGAGTTATTGTATCAAATGCCAGAGTAAAATTTCCCCCATCTTAAATTTGCATCGTGCCATAACCTTTGAAGTTGGGTTCTAAATACAGGCTCATCCAAATGGGATGAAAGGGTCGGATTTAAATAAAGTGAACCTAGAGCAGGGTTTGTTAGATCTCACATTGGCCCAGTTCCCTTAGAAGATGCAGGTCCACAGCAGAGAGCTGCAAATAATTAGTCCAGATTGATATAAAATTAGCATTATCCCATGTAAATCAATCATAATTGTACTGGGACAAAAGCAAAACCTTAGTCACATTGCGAGAGGAACTTGCCTATTTTGGATAATACATACTCAGGATGGGTGCACTGATATACAAAATTATGGGGAATTTTGAGTTAGCAAGCCAGGAGAAATGCTTTCCTCTGGTGGCACAGTGGATAGAACTGCTGCCTCTCAGCACCAGGTACCCGGGTTTGATTCCGACCTCGGGTGACCGTGTGGAGTTAGCACATGTGCCTGTGTGGGGTGCCTCCGGGTGCTCTGGTTTTCTCCCACAGTCCAGAGATGTGCTGGCTAGGTGGATTGGCCATGCTAAATTGTCCCTTAGTGTCCAAAGATGTGCAGTGTTAGGTTATGGGGTTACGGAGATTGTGTGCAGGAGTGGGCCTAGGTAGACTGCTTTTGAGACTCAATGGGCCGAATGGCTTCCTCCTGCGCTGTAGGGATTCGATGGATTCTATGAAAAAGTCTAACCAGAGGTTGTGGGTTGAAAATAATGTAAAAGTTCAGGGTGGAAGATAGGTGCGCGAGGTGCGCGGGAAGCCCAGCAAATCATGTCCACATGTTTTGGGCATGCCCGAAGCTTAGAGGGTTTTGGCAGGGTTTTGTTAAGGTATTGTCCACGGTGCTAAAAACACGGGTGGTGCCGAGTCCGGAGGTAGCGATCTTTGGAGTGTCGGAAGATCCGGGAGTTCAGGGGTCGAAAGAGGCCGACGTCCTGGCCTTTGCCTCCCTAGTAGCCCGGAGACGGATCTTATTAATGTGGAGGGACTCGAAGCCCCCGAGTGTAGAGACCTGGGTTAGTGACATGGCTGGGTCTCTCAGTCTCGAGAAAATAAAGTTCGCCTTAAGAGGGTCAATGTTAGGGTTCACCCGGAGGTAGCAGCCTTTCGTCGACTTTCTCGGGGAAAATTAAAAATGTCAGCAGATGCAGTATTCCAAGGGGGGGGGGGGGGGGAATTTTCAAATACCGTAATAAAATATCATTTAAAAAAAAGAAACTAATGTAAAAGAACAATAAGGAAATTAGGATAATCACACGCAGACACATTGTTTAAGATCTTGAACCCATTCTCTGAAAGGGTGTTGCACTCAATATTCAATAAGGACTGCTAAATCACAGTCGGGCATGTATCTGAAGTGAACTAATTTGCAAGGTAATGGGGAGTGTGGTACCCTCAATAACGACGCTTAGAGTGTAAACAGTAAAGAAGGCTTTAATAGACTAAGAACTAGGCTAGAGCCGAGACGTGTGCTAACTGCTGCACTGCCCACAAGGCGACCCCTTATATACGGCTCACAGATGGGCGGAGCCAGAGGCGGAGTTCCCAGGGTTCCAAGCCCGGTCTTAAAGGGGACATCACCTTACATGATGACAAGGGTACAGTGTTACAGTAACCATTCATCACAGGGAGAAAGTTGGGATGTGGGATTAATTTGGACAACGCTTCTAAAGTGACACAGACACGAAGAGTCAAATGATCTCCATCGGTCATGTAAGGTTCTGCCTCTGACTCAGCATCACTCGGCAACAGTACCAACCGTGATTAAATTGATTGGACAATGTGCCGGACGTCCACATTTTCAGCTCTCCTGGGACTCGACTTCTCCTTACATGAACCGCAGGCTGACCACTGCAGCAGGGGAAGCCCTTGGTCAATGATTCTTTTCAATATTCAGGAAATTAGCTTCTACCTTCAGGCTCCTGAAAAACTATACCATTCAGCCCCATTCCGTGAGAATCCATCCTCATTACTTCCCAATCCCACATATGGGTGTAACTCCCGACTCCCTGCTTGAACTGCTATGTTGGCACATAGAACATACAGTGCAGAAGGAGGCCATTCGGCCCATCGAGTCTGCACCGACCCACTTAAGCCCTCACTTCCACCCTATCCCCGTAACCCAATAACCCCTCCTAACCTTTTTTGGACACTAAGGGCAATTTATCGTGGCCAATCCACCTAACCTGCACGTCTTTGGACTGTGGGAGGAAACCAGAGCACCCGGAGCAAACCCACGCAGACACGGGGAGAACGTGCAGACTCCGCACAGACAGTGACCCAGCGGGGAATCGAACCTGGGATCCTGGAGCTGTGAAGCCACAGTGCTAACCACTTGTGCTACCGTGCTGCCCAATGGCATCTTTGGATTGCATAAAATAAAAAAGGCTTGTATTTATGATCAAATCAAATCACCCGCCTGACCGTTATTTGAACAAACATTATCGAGAAAAAAAGAATTTGGATTGACAAAGCCCCACCCACAACCTTCGGATGGCCCAAAGCAATTTACAACCACTGAAATAGCTTTTACGTATTTGATTTTAAATTCATTTCTGGGATGTGGGCGTCGCTAGTTAGGCCAGCATTTATTGCCCATCCCTAGTAGGAGACACAGCAGCCAATTTGCATACAGAAAAATCCCACAAACGACAATGGAATAAGTATCTAGTTTAATGGCTAGTTAAGGGATTAATGCCGGCCAGGACTTCAGAACAGTCCTGCTCAACAAATAGTGCCGTAGGATATATTTACACCTACCTGAGATGGCAGGTTTAACATCTCATCTGATGGATTTCACCCCTTCAGTACTGCGCCGAGTTCAATGACATGTCCAACCTTATTGTCAGCAGTTTGAACACAACCTTCTGGCTTGCAGGCAAGAGCTACCACATTACCGAATGAGTAATTTGCTGCATTGGCAAGTGATTTATCTCGGTACCATTTATAAACGGTCGCACAGTGGTTAGCACTGTTGCTCCAGGGTCCCAGGTTCAATTCCCGGCATGGGCCACTGTCTGTGCAGAGTCTGCAGGTTCTCCCCGTGTCTGCGTGGGCTTCGACCGGGCGCTCCGGTTTCTCCCCGCAAGTCCTGAAAGATGTGCTTGTTAGGTGAATTGGACATTCTGGGTCGGATTCTCCCATTCAGCGGCAGAGTGCCCACGCCGTCGGAAATGCCGTCGCGTTTCACGACAGCATGAACGGGTTGCTGGGAGTACCGATTCTGGCCCCTATAGGGGGCCAGCACGGCGCTGGAGCGGTTCACGCCGCTCCAGCCTCCCATCCCTGCGCGAACTGTGCGTCGCGGGATCCGCGCATGCGCAGTGGCGCCGGTGCCAACCCGCGCATGCGCGGTGGCCTCCCTCAACGCGCTGGCCCCGACGCAACATGGCGCGGGAGTTCAGGGGCCAGCGCGGAAGAAAATAGGCCCGGGGAGCGAGCGGCCAGCCCGCCGATCGGTGGGCCCCGATCGCGGGCCAGGCCCCATAAGAGGCACCCCCCGGGGTCGGAGCCGCCCCCCTCCCACAGGCCGCCCCCCGACCCTGTGCGCAGAGTTCCTGCCGGCTGCGACCAGGTGTGGATGGCACCGGCGGGACTCTGCCTTTTTAGAGTGGCCGCTGGGTCCATCCCGGGCCGAGAACGCGCTGGCGTCAATGGCGTTGATTCTCCGCGGCCGGCGTTAGGGCGGCGTGGCCTGGTTGCGGGGATTCTCCGGCCCGGCCCCGGGCTGGGAGAATCCCGCCCACTGAATTCGCCCTCTGTGAACCCGAACAGGCGGCTAGGTGACTTTCCCAATAACTTCCTTGCAGTGTTAATGTAAGCCTCCTTGTGACAACAATAAAAATTATAGATTATTATGCTGAGGGTTTTGCACCAGCAACTGTTTATATTTATAATAACCTTTCCATTTTTTTTTCAGGGAAACAAAATACATTCTCAACGTGCAAAGCAAAAGCAGCGGCCTCAGGTCCACTTCTGGAGATGGAGGCGTGCTGACAAGCTGACCTCACCGCACGTGCCTGCCGTCCGCTCACCATCACCGGAATCCAAGTCTGCCATGACTTGCATCGCAGGCAGATGTGTGGACACTGCGATATCACAGTGATTTCTTTGGGACCCGCTTTGGCGCAGAGGGACACTTGCTGTTTAACAGGACAACGCCCCCCCCCCCCCCCCACCACCCACCCCCAAAATCTACACTGCACCCAGTTACTGGCCGAATTCCATCCACTTTCGCCAACCAATGTGCCATTTGTATTTATCTTTCACATTTTGGATTACCACCTATCCTGTACAAGTTAACTGCTACTCAGTAGGCACTCTTCACGACCAGCAAAAGATGCAAACATCACTGGAAAATACTGCAGGTATCAGACACAGAAAATGACCTCTTTGGCCCTTTAAGGAAAATGTAAATGATTTCACTTTTTTCCTCACTGAAATAATTTTTAGCCCATTTATTATCTCACTATTTTTTCAGCTCTCCGTGTATATTTTCAGTGATGGTTATTAAGAGATCAGGAAAGTTTCTGAGAAAAAGGCCCTTTTGTTTTTGCGAGAGAAAATCTTCAAGGAAGACGTGATCCTCGTGGTGAGATTTATACCAATCTCTGAGCTTCTGTATGGTATCCTACAGAGCTCGATCAATGCACGAGGGGGCATTTCCATGGAGAGTCTCCTTCTCGTCCACGGCAATATGAGCAAAAAAAAAACCGTGGGAACCTTCGCACGGTTTGGCGGCTCTTTTGTTGGTGGTACAGCGATGGTGGGAGAATCCCGATAGAAAATAACCCCCCCCCCACAATGAGAAAGAAATCAGCAGGTGGGGGGGGCCTGTTGCTACATACATTCTCAAATACAGAATTGTGGAACCTTACATAAGCTATGCCGTCACACACTGTTGTTTTAGAAAATTCAGCACTTGTAGTGTCTATTTTTAAAAGAAATGGTTTTGTGTTATGTACCTGTCTGTTTATGTTGTAACGCTGTTACTTTCTTTGTCAACGTAGCTGGTGCCATGTCATTGAATTTATAACAGGTTCAAGCCCTTTTTAAAAAAGAAAATAAGATAATGTTGCAATGGTTCAAAACTTCATATGTACAGAATGTACCAAATTCAAATATGTCACGACTTTGTGTGTTTTCTTTTGTGGAAAGATAACCGTGCAGTAAATTTGCCGTTTTCAGTAACCTCAAACTTGTGGAACAAGCTAAATATTATTTGAACACCACTTCTGACTGAACAAATTGATTGCATCCCTCTGTGTGGTCATAATTTCCTTTGCTACAATCAAGTTCTGTGGAAAGGTCGTATGGGCTCGAAACATTGGGTCGATCGAACAGGAAAGTTTCTAAGTGTCATTTGTGGCGGGTTTTGCTGGGAGATTCCTGCCGTCTCTGCCAGCGAGTTCCCCAATGCTATCTAACGACACTTAGGGCGCGATTTCCCGGCCACGCTGCGCCAGGAAAGCAGCTCGCCGCGGCGCAGCGTGGCCGGTGAAAGCCGTGAGATCCCACTCTGGCACTGCTGGGGCCACCTGGGAATCCTGGCACTGCCAGCCTGGCACACTGGCAGTGCCACCTGGGTACCAGCCTGGCACTGCCAGTTGACAGGGGCACTGCCTGGGTGCTAGGTTAGCACTGCCAAGCTGGCTATTTTTCTTTGCTCACGATCGGGTTGCCTGGTGTGGGTGTTGGTGGGGTGCATGGGGGATCGGGGGACCCTCCCATGTTGCGTTCGGGCTGGGGGAGGTGGGGGATGTTTTTTCTGGTGCTTGGAGACTGGGACACCATTTTAAAATGACGTCCCGCTGTCTCGCTACAACGGGGAGTTTCCGACGAGTTGTTGTAAAACACGGAGCTATGTGCGGCCTTGGCCGCACGTTCCCTGTTTAGGTCTCTTATTCAAAGCGAATCGTGTTGAATAGCCAGGTGTTCCTTGGCACTGCGAGTGCCGGGAAACACGCGGCTAAACACAGTCGCTCAGGAACTGTGTTCCCTTTTGGGATGGTCGCACCTGTAGTTACGTTTTTGGGCCCTGGGGAGTTTGGCACTGGTTTAGTCCACATTTCATCACTGGGGAGCTGAACTCAGCGATCAGGCCGCCATTTTGAAAAGGTGCCCCAATCTCTAAGTGGGTTTGTGGTTCCCCCCAACCCCACCCCCACCCCATTGCCAATGTCACCCCCCCCCTCCCCCCCACACACACACATGGGCATTACTCCCCTCCCCTCCAGTGAGGACACACTGCTATGGGGTCCCTGTGCCCCGCCCTCTTCAGGCCCCCCAAGTCCCCTTACAGGCCTCCCCCTTCCAGGACTCCCATCCATCGCACCCCCCCCCCAACCTAAAGGCCCTTCTTACCTGCCCTGCAAGCCCCACCCTCCATTTCCATACCCCCCCTCCACCCTCCTTTCATGGGCATGTCCCCCTCGGGCCCTGACCCATGGCACTGGCACCCAGGCACACTGCTTCCGTGGCAGTGCTCCTGCCGGCTTGGCAGTGCCACCCGGGCACCTTGCCATCTACCGGCCACGCTGGCCTACCGTTTGAGTGCAACGCAGCCGGTAGATCTCGCCCAGCAACTTTATTTCCCTCTCCACAGTTGTTTCCAGGCTTGCTGAGTTTTTCCGTTTTTGTTTCGGACTTCCAGCATCCGCGGTATTTTGCTTTGATATGCAGATACGATGGACGAAGTGGCCACCTGCCGTGCCGTGTCGGAACGTCATGGCTCCGCCACTGCGCCATTTGTGCTCCGACACAACCTGTTTCATAAATTCGTCTCGCCCCATTGGCTGTTTCAAATATGCCCTGCCACAAATTCCATTGCCTGACAACAACAACTTACACTCCCACGGTGCCTCCAATGGAGGGATGCAGGGAGCTTGAGCAGTTGGCTGGGCTGGGTTGAAGATCAATTTATTAAAGGTAAATGAAATACCAAAAAATACAAATATGGTCGCTGTAGTCTCCTGAACTAGAGTTCAACAGACGATGGGTTTGGAGAGGAATTTTCAAGTTTATTTTCCTTGATAGGCCATGGGTTTTTATCTTTTTCCAGCGTCTCCCAGAAGATGACATGACTGGTGGATAGAGGCAGTCTAATTGTGATGCATCAGGCATTAGGACTGTTTTGCTTCTCCCTGTACGTTCCTGGGATTCTAGACAACCTTGTTTTTACCTGGAGCAAAGGGTGGACTGCGGTTACCTTCCATTTCCTCCTTGCTGCATTGCTGCTAATTTCTGCCGTTATCGTTGCTGCATCTGTCCTGCTGTTATGTCCACAGCTCTTAATTCATCCGTTGCCAATGACGACACTGCCTCTGCCCGGCTTATGATCAGCTTGCGAAACACGTTACAGCCTTAAATTGAAACATTCTGATCAGCTTACCTCCCTTTCCACACTTGTTTTCACAAGATTATTTACTCTGAGCTCCACTTTAGTTTCTGTACCAGCCTTCTGTATTCACTGGGGACACCCACCTCCTGTTAAGTGGCCTGAAAGACTGGGCTGAAAATAGAAAATTCTGGAATCGCTCAGCAGGCTGGCAAGCATCAGTGGAGAGAATATTGAGGTGTTAACAATGTAAGTTCAGTCCCTTCATCAGATCGATATTACAGGATGTAAGATCCCTCTCCATTATATGTCCCATTTGAACAAGGTGGTCTGTTCTAATTTCGCCACACAGGCCTCTTGCAGTCTTGGTTACTATGTCAGTAGAGCTAATAAACTGGCAGAAATAGGCCTTTGCTGATAAATTTTAGGTTACTCTTCATTCAAAACACTCCCCATAGAGGCCAAACCATTTTCTGATGGTAATCCCACAATGTTAATGTTCACTTGTTAAAACTCAACATTCCAAACTTTGGCACCAATTGAGTTGACATATGCATATCATTCATTCGTGTATTAGAAATCTTAGATCTCTGTGAAGTTTGAGTCACTTTATTCCATTCTAAATTTTATATCCATATTTATACTGCCTAAATGTAAACGTGCAAACATGTCACATTGCAATTACGCCCTCTCACTTTAGGTGGTGCTGCTGCGCCAGTGTTAAAATCTCCGGGTTGCACATTTTGTATTGCAGAAAAACGTTTTTTTAAATTTGGAGTACCCAATTCATTTTTTTCAATTAAGGGGCAATTTAGTGTGGCCAATCCACCTACCCTGCACATCTTTGGGTTGTGGGGGCGAAACCCACGCAAACACGGGGAGAATGTGCCAACTCCACACGGACAGTGACCCAGAGCCGAGAGCGAACCTGGGACCTCGGCGTTGTGACAGAAAAACTCTTCTATTCAAAACCAATTCTAGTTCCCAAGTCGCCACAGGTTTTTCTGTTCATCTCTAAATACTAATATAAAATTAAAGTATTATTTTTAAAAGTGACAGAATGCGTTTGCCTTTTAGCCAAACATCTCCCACTATTTAACTGACCTACATCTGCAAAACCTCACCTGGGCCCCAATTGGGTACGCAGGGTCAGGAGATTTCCCCTGCTCAGCAAGCCTGACATTCAAAAAATGTTCGGCCACAGCTCGGACTTTCCGTTGGGGGTGTAGGCGGTAATAGGAGTTCAGGCGGGGAAACCCGGAACGAGTGTGGAGGCTGCCGAATGTGGAGGCTGACTGGGCACAAGGCCTACTTCCATGCTCTGGCACTGAATTTAAATAAGTAGAAATAAGGATGAAACAAAACCAGCCCCCCAGCCCTCATCCCCACACATACCTTATGTTCCATCCATGCCAACCCATGCCCCTACACTCCAACCTTTTCCTTCAACATTTCCATGTCAATGCATCTAGTCTCATTAGATACTTTCTGGACACCTATGACATTTCCTGGACAGCTGACGGATGCATGACAGCTGGACAGTGTAGCCACCTGGGTTGGCCACTTCCCGACTTAAAATGGAGATCCACAAAGAATGCAGGGAAATTCAGTCAAGCCAGGAAAAACTAGCAGGTGCAAAGTTTCCTGTGTGTTAGAACTTGCAGAAACCCAGACAGCACTGAAACCAACAGCCATCTGCATATTAATGAGCGATCCCCGGGAACAATTGTAACATTTAAGGTAAATAAGGCCAAGCCAGACTCCTCGGCACCAGCAGGAGCCAAGACAAAGGAAGGCCAACGGACACTTAGGGACTGCCCAGCGATCAGGGAACAGCTCCAGTATTGGAGAAATCGATCCGAGTGATCGGAACGTAGTCCAATCACTTGGAACCAGATACACTTGGAAGTAAGTCTTGGTTGATGCGGCAGTCAGCGCACGCTACGACATAGGCGCTCCTAGCTACCAGTCTATACCAGCTTTGAATCCTGCAGACTCAGAATCGAACGAAAGGCCATTTGTTCCCCTGACCTGGTGGGCCAGTTCCGAATCTAAGTATAGGCCTTTTAGTGATAGAGATAGTCTAGTAAGTAGAGTTTATGCATGAGTAGTGATTGACTGTGTATATTAAATGTGTTTTGATTTGAAACTTACTAACTGGTGTATTGAGTTATTGATCAGCACTTGAACTTGAACCTTGTGATGGTATCATAAAGATACCTGGCGACTCTAGAGCAAAGCTATAGAAACAGAGCAAATTAAGTAAAGACACAATGAGCAACGAATTAAGAGCCAACCAAAGTTAGTAACATTTACTGGCGACATCCTGACGGGACCCGATTTAGAAGTGGCCTAACCACTCCGGGAGAACCCAAAATTTGAATTGAGAATCCAATTGGGAACAGAAAAACCACAAGTGTTCAAGCAGTTCTGATCAATCCTCATAATTCGGAAGCATGCTAATGCATGCGTAACTAATAGGGATATAAGGTAAAACTGATAGATTTTGTTGCAAAAAACTGTCGGGAGTTTGTATTCCGGAAAGTAGCGAACGTCGTACCCATGTTTACAGCACCGCCTTAGTACCCCTCGTTCCAAATTTTAAAAGAGCATTCCGATAGGAAAATGGCAATGAAGGCAATGGAACGCCGTATGAACCCCCAGGAATTCGAGGTCGCAGGTACCAGCAGTAGAGTAGGACAGTGACCCGTTTGGGAAGAAGAGATCAGAAAATATCTCAAAGGGAAAGGATGGCCCCTTTGGAGTGAATTCTGTGATAATGGGGAAACAGGTCCCGGTGGTATAGGACATAGTTGGTGGGAGAACCTGTCAGAGATCCATAAGAAAAGCTTAGGGAAAGCTCGCAAGCCGATGGCAATCGTGTCCTGTCTGGCACAATTGCGAGGCACAGAGGAGGTCGTTCGGATGCTCTGTAAAGAGATAGAAGAGAGACATCGAATGAGCAAGGTCGATGTTAGTGAGATCGAGAGAGAGAATATAGATTTAAGAAGGAAGTTGGCAGCAAAGGACGGAGAGGTGGATGATGCCAAGTGGGCACACCAGTCTTGTCTAGCGCATCTGAGCAGGTTCCAAACCGAATATGAAAAGGCCTATCAGGACACGCAACGTGCAGTCCTGGTAAGAGAAGGGACAGAGAAACAGGTAGAGGCATTGCAAAGGCAGTGCAGCGATCTAAAAGCAGCATTAAGAGCACTCCATGCTTCTACTACGGAGCACAGACAAAGCTCAGTGGATCATGCAAAATGCAGGAAACAGATTGCAGAACTGCAGTCTTTGCTTTCAGTTCAAAATGGGTTTCAAAGCACCTTTGGATCCCAATTAGACGAAGAAGACGGCCTTGATTGGCAAGAACTAAACAAAACCGCGCAGAGATATGTACAGGGAACATGTGCGCAAGGAAAGCCCCAAAGGAGAAAAGCACCCCAACCCCCCACAGAGCAGATAGATCAGGCACCCATGAATCCAGTAACCACCCACCGCACAGTCACATCGGAAGGAGACACAGAATTCCTTTACACCACGCCCTTAACCGTGACCCAATTACGGGACGCGTGCAAAAAGATCACACTGTTCCTCCCCACCTCAGAGCCCCACCACTTCTTTGCTAGAGTGAAGCAGCAGGCGACCATGTACGGCCTGGATGAGCGTGAGCAAGTGAAGCTTACAGTTTCAAGCTTAGACCCTTCGGTTGTAGCAGCCCTTCCCGACCCACAGAATGTAGGAGAAGGCACCTTTGCAGAGATGCACACGGCGATCCTAGACGCAATCGGTTATAACAGAGGTGACCCAGTAGAAGGCCTGAATAAGTGCAGGCAGAAGGAAACAGAACACCCCACAGTGTTTGCTGGACGCCTGTGGATTCATTTTACAGCAGTTTTCAGAGAGTTAGCCCGTGCCCATCTGTCCCCAGACAACATGGCCAAATGGACCCGCACCCTTATCTCCCATGCCACAGAGGCAGGACAAAAAGCTTGTACTAACTATGACCCCTCAGAAGAAACGCACAATGAAAAGTGGGTTTTAAAAAGGTTGTCCCGCACCTGGGAGCAATCTGTCCAAAGCAAACCCGCGATTAGGAAACCCGAAGAACAGCAGGCAGAGGCTGATATCCAAGCAGTTAAAGCGCACCAGAACCCCGCATGGGTGAACGAAGACAGGAATCAGCTCATTTGTTTGTTCCATGATAGTCATGGGCATCAGGGAATTGACCCCACTACAGCCCACCTCAGGCAGCTCTGTTGGTGGCCGAATTTAAAGGAAGACGTCATGCACTATGTTGAAAATTGCCTTATCTGTGCCCAAAACAATCCAGACAGATATGCAAAGAAAGCTCAGTTTAGCCACACCCGCCCCGTTAATGGCCCCTGGACTAACCTCCAGTTTGATTTTATAGGACTATTGCCCCCTAGCAGGAATGGTCACAAGTATGTGTTAGTTGTCATAGACACATTTACAAAATGGGTAGAAGCATTCCCACCTAGGACAAACACGGAAAAGACTACAGCGAAGATTTGAACCCACCACATCTTTACGAGATGGGGACTCCCCCGCAGCATTGAATCCGACCAAGGTTCCCATTTTACGGGACGTGTCATGAAGAACGTCCTCACGATATTTGGCATTACCCAAAAATTCCACATCGCATACCAGTCAAGTGGTATCGTGGAGCGAATGAATCGGACCCTAAAAACAATCCTCATGAAAATGGTGCAACAAAACATCACCACTTGGGATTCAGCCCTCCCCTTTGCACTGATGTTTTTGCGTAACACTGTTTCGACATCCATAGGGTACACCCCACACACTCTCATGACCGGACGCCCCATGAAAGGCACAGAATTTTTATTAGGACTTGACTTGACCAGCCCTGAAGTGACGGCCCTCACACACGAGAACGCAGTGAAACAACTAGTTCAGAATGTAAATGCAGCTCAGCTAGCAGCCGCAGTAAAATTAGGCACCAGGAAGAAACCGAGCAAGGCCTGTTTCGACAAGACAGTGCATGCGACTGAGTTTGAAGTAGGACAGCAGGTCGTGCTCTCCATTTACAATGCCAGCACGTTCCTGTCACCCAAGTATTCGGGTCCATACTCCGTTGCGGACAAAGTAAGCCCCTCCGTGTATAAAATTAAGTACCCCAACGGGAAGACCGCGTGGTTCCATATTAACCAGCTCAAGGCATATGGCTCGCAGTCTAACCACACACACCACGTCATGCTCGATGCAGCAGACCACGCCCCCCCCTCAGCCCACGTATCCCCACCCGCCCCCAACACGCCCACCCGATCCACGGACTCGACCTCGACTCCACCCCCGCACTCTAGACTCCGCCCCGGAGCGCCCACAGACAGCAGCAGCAGTGACAGCGACTGTGACACAGGCAATAGCCACAGCAAGCCTCCCTACTATCCCCACACCCAGCGAATCTGAACACGATTCGAGTGATCACTTCCTGATCACATTCCTTGACAAACCTCACCAAAGACCACTGCCCTACGATGACGACCCCGACTCAGTCCCCACAGAATTAGACACCACTATTTGGCACCGTGACAATTCATACAGGCTCTTCCGAAATGACGAGATGGACCCTAAGTCACACCATGCAGCTTTAGCAACCCTCATCCATTCCAGAGTATGGCATCCGGGAGAAGGTGATGACTTTGAGTCTGACTCCCAAAACGAGAACCCCTTTGCGACCCAGTTCGCAACTGATAACTGAGGTGTCCAGATGATGTTTTGAAGGAACCGCTTGGGAGAAACGGTGTCCTTTCTGATGGAACCTGCACCATTTCCGTTTAATGTTTGTTCGTTAGTGTTTACGTTACGTGTTGTTTGAATGGAACAAGTTTGTCCCAGAAAATAGTCCAGAGCTACTAGTCTGTCGACAGAAAATGGTTAAAGGTACAAGTTTGTCCCAGACAATAGTTCAGAGGAACTAATCTGTTGACAGAAACTTGTTAGAGGATCTAGTTTGTCCCAGACAACAGTTCAGAGGAACTAGTCTGTCAGTAGACAACAATCATAACTACTCTCCTGATTCGAAGGTAATCACGAGAGGCAGCCCCCACGACGACCACATTCTTACCCGTTCTTGCCGGTTGCTCAGGCAGTGGAGAAACGGCATTGGTCTCCGCCCTGCCTGAGGACCCCCCCGCTCTGGTCAGCTATGCTCAGGTAGAGCACATTGATCACCGTCCTACCCGGGGATTCCATCCAAATCTTACCCGCCGCGGCCCATACGCACCCCATTCTGGCTCGATTACGTTCAAAATTCTTTTGTTTGGTTTAGCAACCCTTAGGATTGTTTCCCTATGCTATTTACATCCTCAAACACTAGGATGGTAAATCACACAGGCTGCGAGACGACTCGCAGTACAACAGTATTCTCTTAGATGTCTTGTCCAAATATTCGGTTTGAAAAAAAAAATGAGGGAGTCACACATGGTGACCAATTATAAAGGGCAATTGGCACTAAAAGACAGACATGCTAACGTACAAAGATATTAGACAAGATAGTAACAGAAACTAAGCTTGATTTACAGAATTCCAGAAGCTCCAGGAAGAGAGAAGAGATGAAAAGGAAGAGAAGAGAACAATGAAGGAGTCATACGTGTTTTTCGTTATTGTAATCTGTATTCGGTTACGTGCGAATGCGAACCCCCTGACCTCAAACCCCCCGGCCGTCAATGATTCACTTCGCCATAGCACCCAGAAACCAGTGACGGGTAACAACGCACCATCATGGTGTGATAGGTTTATAACGTGGTACTCCCTTTCATACGTAATTGAATCCCTTTTAGTATTGGCGATATTCTGCAGCATCGTGCAGACTATCCGCATGAGAAAATGGCGAAGGAGAGCCTACCACTCTCGCACCCCGGTATATAGGATGAGATCCCCTATTTTCGGTTTTCACCAGGCCCCCGAACCCCTTGATCTACAATAAAGGACATTTGTTCGGCGTCATTTTGTGAATAAAGACAACTGAGAGATTGTACAACTCTGTGCTTGACCGCCAAGCCAGAGGGAAATGTGAATGCTGCTATTATTTTTGTATTGTTAGGAAGTTAGTATGATTGGATGTTTAAGTGAGTGTAGTTTATGGAAGATAGTTAGAGGTTCCGTTTTTTATGTTGTAATGCATGTCCCTGTTGTAACATAGCGCCACTTAGAATTGTCAGTTAAAAATTTCTTACATAGTTATGGTCAGTGTAGAGGCCATGGAAGAGTGCTCGCTGGGTCAGGAAGTGAAGACGATGTAGTTATGTGATCCTTCACGCTTCGCGTTAGGGATCACAAGGAGGGAGTGTAGCCACCTGGGCTGGCGACTTCCCGACTTAAAATGCAGATCCGAAAAGAATGCAGGGAAATTCAGTCAAGCCAGGAAAAACTAACAGGTGCAAAGTTTCCTGTGTGTTAGAACTTGCAGAAACCCAGACAGCACTGAAACCAACAGCCATCTGCATATTAATGAGTGATCCCCGGGAACAATTGAAACATTTAAGGTAAATAAGGCCAAGCCAGACTCCTCGGCACCAGCAGGAGCCAAGACAAAGAAAGGCCAATGGACACTTAGGGACCGCCCAGCAATCAGGGAACAGCTCCAGTATTGGAGAAATCGATCCGAGTGATCGGAACGTAGTCCAATCACTTGGAACTAGACACGGGGTCCGCCCCGAACGGCGCAAAGCCCCTGGGGACTATAAAGTAGAGTCCCCAAGTTCAATTTGTCCTTCTTGGCAGGGTCACTCAGCAGCTCGAACCAACCCTTGACAGTGACCTGCCTAGCTGCCGCATCAACCAAGTAAGTCTCCAGTCAATGCACACTACGAGATAGGCGCTCCTAGCTACCAATCTATACCAGCTTTGAATCCTGCAGACTCAGAATCGAACAAAAGGCCATTTGTTTCCCTGACCTGGTGGGCCAGTTCCAAAGCTAAGTATAGGCCTTTTAGTGATAGAGATAGTCTAGTAAGTAGAGTTTATGCATGAGTAGTGATTGATTGTGTATAATAAATGTGTTTTGATTTAAAACTTACTAACTGGTGTATTGAGTTATTGATCAGCACTTGAACTTGAACCTCGTGATGGTATCATAAAGATATCTGGCGACTCTAGAGCAAAGGTTATAGAAACAGAGCAAATTAAGTAAAGACACAACGAGCAACGAATTAAGAGCCAACCAAAATTAGCAACAACAGTTCCTTGACAGCTGGACAATCTCAATGAATATGTGGTTAAAATGTTCATAATCGCGTTTAATTCTAACAAGCCCAAAAGGTGCCTTACCTTTCTCAAATATGTTGCAGGACCAAAGGATACCTTGCCTCTCCAAAGGGGTATACTGGCTATCCGAATAATCCACCAAGCTCAGACTTCCTCTTACCTGGTCTGCTCTACGCACTCCGGGATTCACTCAGCCAAGGTTCAATGGTTGGCAGTCAGGGGAGAGAGCTGGTGATTTAAATGGCCGGCTGCCTCTGCAAACTGCACACGTGTGAACCCCAGCACGACTCCAATCCAGTTTCCACGAATATAGTAAATGTCAATTTCGAATGAGGCTGGACTTAGAAAATACAGCTGTTTCTGGGATTGTCATCGTGGTGGAGAATTGTGGCAGAATTCAGGGCTTTGGTCTGTAATCACCCCATGCAACACCATGAGTGATCAACCAGTTTCTACAAAATGCATGTTGAAATGAAAGATGGAACATATCAACAAACTAATTCTTTAAAAAAACCTTGATGAGGCTTCAGTCGTCTAGCCGAGGGCAGCTACACATCTTTGGAGCTTTCCAATCCGATTGAATGCTAAAATAAGTTCATTTACAGTTTTGTAGTGGCTAAATGATAACTGGGTCACAGAGATCAAAATGGGACTAATTGTGGCTCTTTGACAGAAACAACACAGGCATGATGGGACAAATGGTGCCTACTGTCCTGTATCAGCCTCTCATGGCCCCGGCATTGCATCTGTTTTTATAAAATTCTTCTCTCCACATTTGCCATTTAAAATATGCTCTCCAACAATTTCTGTTGCCTAACAACAAAAACTTACATTCCCATTGTGCCTCTAACGTAGGGAGCACGAGCAGTTGCTGACTGGGTTGAAGATCAACTTGTTAACTGTTTAGCACAGGGTTAAATCGCTGGCTTTGTAAGCAGACCAAGGCAGGCCAGCAGCACGGTTCAATTCCCGTAACAGCCTCCCCGAACAGGCGCCGGAATGTGACGACTCGGGGCTTCTCATAGTAACTTCATTGAAGCCTATTTGTGACAATAAGCGACTTTCATTTCATTTCATTCATTTCAAATGCCAGATAGTACAAACATGGTCCTGAATTAGTGTTCCACGCACTGTGGAATTGGAGATAAATTTTCATGATGCTTATTTTCTCAATTGACCATGGGTTTTTATCAGTTTCTAGCGTCACCCAGGAAATTTCGGGATCGCTGGAGGATAGAGGGAGACTCTGATTCCAAACGTGGCCCCAAAGCTCCAGTGTTAGCTGATGGTACACTGGACAGTGAGAATATTGTAACTGTCTGCTGTGACGATACCCTAGGCAGGTGTAAATCCACCTTGGTTGTTACTCCATATGGCTATCTACTAACCTTGCCTGGAACTTGAGTGCGTTCACGTCTCTGTTTCTATGTGTCTATGTCCATTTGTAAGTGCGTGCATAGGCTGAATTTTACCCTTCTCCCTCCCTGCGGTGTAGTTGAAGGCATGGAGGGGTTCCTAACATAAAGCGGGTGGCCAGTCTACTACCTTACCAGCCACAATATGGTAGGATTGTGGCAACTAGGGTTTTTTCACAGTAACTTCATTGCAGTGTTAATATAAACCTACTGGTGACAATAATCAAGATTGTTATATTATATTATTGAGTCTTGGTACTGCCATTGCTGAGAGGATGTTTCCCCTCATGAGGGAATCTTGAACAGGGGGGTGCAGTTTAGAAATGAGAAGTCTACCATTTAAGATGGGAGAGGAGGAGGTAGGAGGGACGAAGTACACATTAATGATCTATTCTGGACCATCTGACATCTTTTCTAGTGTGTTTGGAGGTTTGGAAGGAGAGAAATCCACCCTGGGAGCTTAAATCTGTTCTTGCACCCAGTGACCATAGAGCTCGCCCATACACTGCAGGATAGTCAAACCAGTATTGTATTTCCAATTCCCATACTAGCCGTCCTGGTGCTGCAGGAGGACTGACACTGTCAACATTATAGCCATATTTTGTGCCAGAGGGCTCAATTATGAAAACCAGATTAAGATTAGTCAAACTTTAATTCAGCTTGTTCCACAATTCACATAGATCATGGCTAACCTGTATCAACTCTATTTAGACGCCTTTGCGACATTGGGCGGCACGGTTGCTCAGTGGTTAGCACTGTTGTTGCACAGCGCCAGGGTCCCGGGTTCGATTCCCGCTCGGGTAGGATTTCAGGCCCACCTGCCCTTGGGTCAAATGAATCACTTGAAGCCTTCAGTTAATGTGTGTGTCTTTGTCTGGGGCACCTGTGTGTGTGCCGACCGGTATGTCCTCGGGACTTGACTTTGATAACCCCCAAGGTGGAATAGTAGGCAGACACCTGTTGTCTTCACTCACATGGGTAGAGATGACATTTGTGTGAGATACTCGGGAATGATGAGTGCCTTCAGAAAACTGGTGTGAGAGGAGGGGAAGAGTCGAATTGATGGTGGTTTTTAAAAAAAAGTAAGTTAATTGATACATTTAAAAAATTCATTCTCAGGTTCTGATCACTGTTGTCAAGGCCGAATGTACTATACCACGGAAACTCCACTCAGTTTGCCAATTCCTATCTTGCATTTTAGCAACCAGGTCTTGATCTCAGCATAGTAATGAGTGAAATGTGTTTTGATGAATCTTAATCTAATCTAAGGAGGCGCAACCTCAAAATGAGAACGAGTCTATTTGGGAGCGCAATCAGGAAGCACATTTTCACATAAAGGATCCTGAAAACGTAACACTCTCTCTCGCTCCCAAAAGGCTGTGGGTTGCTGTACCATTTGAAATTATCAAGAGACAGGAGTAGGCCATTCGGCCCTCTCAGCCCATTCTGCCATTAAATAAGACCATAGCTGATCTAATTGAGGCCTTAAGCCCACCGTCCTGCCTACCCTCCCTAATTCTTGACTCCCTTTTAGATCTAACACAGCCTTGAATATATTCAATGTCCCAGCCTCCACTGCAGGTGATTAAATCTTTACAGATCCAGAGATGGGGTAACCTCAGGTTAAAGAGGTGTGAATTGTGTCAAGCCAGGACAGTTGGTAGGATTTCACAGGCCAGATGGTGGGGGATGAATGTAATGCGACATGAATCCCAGGTCCCGGTTGAGGCCGCACTCATGTGTGCGGAACTTGGTTATAAGTTTCTGCTCGGCGATTCTGCGTTGTCGCACGTCCTGAAGGCCGCCTTGAAGAACGCTTACCCGGAGATCAGAGGCTGAATGCCCTTGACTGCTGAAGTGTTCCCCGACTGGAAGGGAACATTCCTGCCTGGTGATTGTTGCGCGATGTCCGTTCATTCGTTGTCGCAGCGTCTGCATGGTCTCGCCAATGTACCACGCTTCGGGACATCCTTTCCTGCAGCGTAGGAGCGTTTAATCACCTGCTAGTGGTCGCATTCCAAGCATTGTTTGGCATCTTTGAATTTGTCTATATATCTGTTTCTGGAACATATCTCTTCATTCACCTGAGGAAGGAGCAGCGCTCCGAAAGCTAGTGACATCGAAACAAACCTGTTGGACTTTAACCTGGTGTTGTAAGACTTCGTACTGTACTCCTGAGAGAAGAAAGACCTCCTCCTCTCCGTCTTAAATGGGAGACTCCTCATTTCTAAACTGCACCCCCTCGTTCAAGATTCTCTCATGAGGGGAAACACCCTCTCAGCAATGGCAGTACCAAGACTCAATAATATAATATAATAATCTTTATTATTGTCACCAGTAGGCTTACATTAACACTGCAATGAAGTTGCCGTGAAAATCCCCTCGTTGCCACATTCCGGCACCTGTTCGGGTACACAGAGGGAGAATTCAGAATGTCCAATTCACATAACAAGCATGCCTTTCGGGACTTGTGGGAGGAAACCGGAGCACCCGGAGGAAACCCACGCAGACATGGGGAGAACGTGCAGACTCCGCACAGACAGTGACCCGAGCGGGAATCGAACCCGGGACCCTGGCGCTGTGAAACAACAGTACTAACCACTGAGCAACCGTGCCGCCCAATGTCGCTAAGGCGTCTAAATAGAGTTGATACAGGTTAGCCATGATCTATGTGAATTGTGGAACAAGCTGAGTTAAAGTTTGACTAATCTTAATTTAGTTTTCATAATTGAGCCCCCTGGCACAAAATATGGCTTGATGTTGACAGTGTCAGTCCTCCTGCAGCACCAGGACGGCTAGTATGGGAATTGGAAATACAATACTGGTTTGACTATCCTGCAGTATATGGGCGAGCTCTATGGTCACTGGGGCAAGAACAGATTTTTAAAAATTTTTAAAAATATATTTTATTAAAGTTTTCAAACACAATTTGTTCCCTTACAAATCAAAGAAATAAAAATACAAGTAACATGATAACTGCAATATAACATTGTGTAACTAACATGGTAAACTAACCAAATAACACGAAGTAATACTCCCCCTCACCCCCTCTCCCCCTCCAAAAACCCAAACAATTTACCCCCCCCCGCCCTCCCTCCCCCCCCCCCCGCCCTCCTCCCCCCCCCCCCCCCCCCCCCCCCCCTCCCTCTCCCCCTGGGTTGCTGCTGCTGGTCATCTATCTTCCCTCTAACGTTCCGCTAGGTAGTCGAGGAACGGTTGCCACCGCCTGGTGAACCCTTGAGCTGATCCTCTCAGCGCAAACTTCATCTGCTCCAGTTTTATGAACCCCGCCATATCGTTTATCCAGGCCTCCAGTCCGGGGGGTTTCGCTTCCTTCCACATGAGTAAAATCCTACGCCGGGCTACTAGGGACGCAAAGGCCACGACATCGGCCTCTTTCGCCTCCTGCACTCCCGGTTCATCCGCAACTCCAAATAAAGCTAACCCCCAGCCTGGCTTGACCCGGACCTTCACCACCTTCGAGATCACTCCCGTCACTCCCCTCCAATACCCCTCCAGTGCCGGACACAACCAAAACATATGTGTGTGGTTCGCCGGGCTTCCCCCGCACCTCCCACACTTGTCCTCCACTTCGAAGAACCTGCTCAACCTTGCTCCCGCTATGTGTGCTCTATGCAGCACCTTAAATTGGATCAGGCTAAGCCTGGCACACGAGGAAGAGGAATTTACCCTGCTTAGGGCATCAGCCCACAAACCCTCCTCAATCTCCTCCCCGAGCTCTTCTTCCCATTTTCCCTTCAGTTCGCCCACCTCTTCTCTCATCTCCCGGTATATCTCTGACACTTTGCCCTCCCCGACCCACCCCCCCGAAAGCACCCTGTCCTGGATCCCTTGTGTCGGGAGCAGCGGAAATTCCCTCACCAGTTGTTTCGTGAACGCCCTCACCTGCATATATCTAAAGAAATTTCCCCGGGGCAGCTTATACTTTTCCTCAAACGCTCCCAAACTCGCAAACGTCCCGTCTATAAATAAATCTCCCACTCTCCTGATTCCTACCCGGTGCCAGCTCTGGAATCCTCCGTCCAGCCTCCCTGGGGCAAACCTATGGTTGTTCCTGATCGGGGACCACACCGAGGCTCCCAGCACACCCCTCTGTCGCCTCCATTGCCCCCAGACACTTAATGTTGCCGCCACCACTGGGTTTGTGGTAAATATTTTTGGTGAGAGCGGTAGTGGCGCCGTCACCAGCGCTTTTAAACTCGTCCCCTTACAGGACTTCATCTCCAATCTTTTCCACGCCGCTCCCTCTCCCTCTATCATCCATTTACGAATCATCGCCACATTGGCGGCCCAGTAGTAGTCGCCCAAATTCGGCAACGCCAGTCCCCCTCTGTCTCTACTACGTTGTAGGAACCCCCTCCTTACCCTCGGGACCTTCCCTGCCCACACGAAGCTCGTGATGCTCCTATCTATTTTTAAAAAAAAGGCCTTAGTGATCAGTATAGGGAGACATTGGAACACAAATAGGAACCTCGGGAGGATCATCTTAATTGCCTGCACTCTGCCCGCCAGTGACAGCAGCTGCATGTCCCACCTTTTGAAATCCTCTTCCATTTGTTCCACCAGTCGTGTCAGATTAAGTCTGTGTAAGGTTCCCCAGCTCCTGGCTATCTGAATCCCCAGGTATCGGAAGTTTCTTTCCACTCTCCTTAGCGGTAGGCCATCTATCCCTCTACTCTGTCCCCAGGGTGTATCACAAAAAGCTCACTCTTTCCCATGTTAAGCCTATATCCCGAGAAATCTCCAAACTCCCTCAATATCTGCATGACCTCTGTCATCCCCCCCACTGGGTCCGTCACATACAGCAGTAGGTCATCCGCGTAGAGTGACACTCGGTGTTCCTCTCCCCCTCTAATCACCCCTCTCCATTTTCTAGAGTCTCTCAGCGCTATGGCCAGTGTTCAATTGCCAACGCGAACAGTAATGGGGACAACGGGCATCCCTGTCTTGTTCCCCTGTATAGTCGAAAATACTCCGACCTTTGCCGACCTGTGACCACACTTGCCGTTGGGGCCCCATAGAGGAGTTTAACCCAGCTGACAAACCCGTCCCCGAAGCCGAACCTCCTCAGCACCTCCCATAGATACTCCTACTCCACCCTATCAAATGCCTTCTCTGCATCCATTGCCGCCACTATCTCTGCCTCCCCCTCTACTGGGGGCATCATTATCACCCCTAATAGCCGTCGCATGTTGACATTTAGTTGTCTCCCCTTTACGAACCCTGTCTGGTCTTCGTGCACCACCCCCGGGACACAATCCTCTATCCTCGTTGCCAGCACCTTTGCTAGCAACTTGGCGTCCACATTTAGCAGTACGATAGGCCTATAGGACCCGTACTGCAGCGGATCTTTATCCCGCTTCAAGATTAGCGATATCGTCGCCTCCGACATTGTCGGGGGTAGGGTCCCCCCTTCTCTGGCCTCGTTAAAGGTCCTTACCAGCAGCGGGGCCAACAAGTCCACATATTTTCTATAAAATTCCTCCGGGAACCCATCTGGTCCCGGGGCCTTCCCTGCCTGCATGTTCCCCAGCCCCTTGGTAACCTCGTCCACCCCAATCGCGCCCCCAGGCCTTCCGCCTCCTGCTCCTCCACCCTCGGGAACCTCAATTGGTCCAAAAACTGCCGCATCTCCTCTTTTCCCTCCGGGGGTTGGGACCTATAAAGTCTCTCGTAAAAGGTCTTAAACACCTCGTTATTTTCCCTGCTCTCCGCACCGTAGCTCCCTTTTTATCCCTAATTCCCCCTATCTCCCTCGCCGCTGTCCTCTTTCGCAGCTGATGGGCCAACAGGCGACTCGCCTTTTCCCCATATTCATATCTCATCCCCTGTTCCTTCCTCCACTGTGCCTCCGCCCTCCTTGTGGTCAACAGGTCGAACTCCGTCTGGAGTCGTCGCCTCTCCCTGTATAGTCCTTCCTCGGGGGCCTCCGCGTATTCTTTATCTATCCTCAAAATCTCCCCCAGTAGTCTTTCCCTTTCCTTGGCCTCTATTTTCCCCTTGTGGGCCCTGATGGAGATCAGCTCTCCTCTGACCACCGCCTTTAGTGCTTCCCATACTACTCCCACTCGGACCTCCCCGTCGTCATTGGCTTCCAGGTATCTTTTGATACATCCCCGCACCCTTCCACAGACTCCCTCATCCGCCAGTAATCCCACATCCAGTCGCCAGAGTGAACGCTGCTCCCTCTCCTCTCCTAGTTCCAGGTCCACCCAGTGTGGGGCATGATCTGAAACAGCTATGGCTGAGTACTCAGTTCCTTCCACCCTCGAGATCAGTGACCTTCCCAAAACAAAGAAATCTATCCGGGAATACACCTTGTGAATATGGGAGAAGAAGGAGAACTCTTTGGCCTTCGGCCTAACAAATCGCCACGGATCCACTCACCCCATTTGGTCCATAAACCCCCTAAGCACCTTGGCCGCTGCCGGCCTTCTTCCGGTCCTAGATCTAGATCTATCTAACCCTGGGTCCAACACGGTGTTGAAGTCCCCCCCCATTATCAGGTTTCCTACCTCCAGGTCCGGTATACGTCCCAGCATCCGCTTCATAAATCCCGCATCATCCCAATTCGGGGCATATACGTTAACCAACACGACCTCCATTCCCTCCAGTCTGCCACTCACCATCACATATCTGCCTCCGCTGTCTGCTACAATGTTCCTTGCTTCGAATGACACCCGTTTCCCCACCAGTATGGCCACCCCTCTGTTCTTTGCATCCAGCCCTGAGTGGAACACCTGTCCCACCCACCCTTTCCTTAACCTAACTTGGTCCGCCACCTTCAGGTGCGTCTCCTGAAGCAAGGCCACGTCTGCCCTCAGTCCTTTCAAGTGCGCGAACACTCGGGCCCTTCTAATCGGCCCATTTAGGCCTCTCACGTTCCACGTCATCAGCCGAACTGGGGGGCTGCCTGCCCCCCTCCCCTGTCGACTAGCCATCACCCTCTCTAGGCCAGTCCCACGTCCCGGTTCCGCGCACCCACCCGTTCCCCAGGCGGCGCATTCCCGCCCCGACCACCCTTTCTTTTACCAGTTCCTCTTTGATTTCTGCAGCAGCAACCCAGTTATCCCCCCCCCCCCCCGCGCTAGATCCCCATCTAGCATGATTGCTCCCCCCATATTGCTTCCGAAAGTCAGCTGACTTCAACTGACCCCGGCTTCTCCCGCTCTCTCCTTGACCCCCCCGTGTGGGGAACTCCCATCTACCTTGCGCCTATCTTCCCGCCATCATCCTTCTGGCGCAGGAACAAGAACAGTAAGCCCCGTGTTCTCTATAGTTGTCCCGCCCCTTGTGGCGCAGCTCCCTCTGCCGCCCCACTCCCATTCCCCATCCCCCGCCTATGTCTCTTCTTCCCCCCCACCGCCCACATTTCTTAGTGTCCCTCCCTCCCCAATTTACATCTCTATATACATCGGCATTGTCAATTCCCCTCCAACATCAGTCCCTCAGTTCTGATCCAGTTTCTTGTTTTTAATGAAGGTCCATGCTTCTTCCGCCGTTTCGAAGTAGTGATGCCTCTCCTGGTGCGTGACCCACAGTCGCGCCGGCTGCAGCATCCCGAACTTCACCTTCTTCTTGTGTAGCACCTCCTTGGCTCGATTAAAAATCGCCCTCCTTCTCGCCACCTCCGCACTCCAATCCTGGTACACCCGTACCACTGCATTCTCCCATCTACTACTTTGTACCTTTTTGGCCCATCTCAGAACCACCTCTCTGTCATTGAAGCGATGAAATCGCACGATCGTCGCCCTAGGTGGTTCTCCCACCTTTGGTCTCCTCGCAGGGACCCGATGAGCCCCTTCCACTTCCAAGGGGCCCGAGGGGGCCTCGGCTCCCATTAACGAGCGTAGCATCGTGCTCACGTAAGCCCCGCCGTCCGCTCCTTCCACTCCCTCGGGGAGACCCAGGATCCGAAGGTTCTTTCTCCGTGATCTGTTTTCTAGGACTTCAATCCTTTCAATGCACTTTTTGTGGAGCGCCTCGTGCGTCTGTGTTTTGAAGCCAGGCCCAGGATCTCGTCTTCGTTGTCCGTCACCTTCTGCTCCACCATGCGGAGCTCCATCTCCTGGGTCTGTTGTGCCTCCTTAAGCCCCTCAATTGCCTGTAGCATCGGGGCCAGCAACTCCTTCTTAAGCAGCTCCACACACCGTCTCAAAAATTTGTCTTCGTCCGGCCCCCATGTCACCTGGGCTCTCTCCGCCACCATCTTGCTCCTTTTTTCTTCTGCCCCTGTCCTCGAGGATTCTTCGCGATCTGGCCGCCGCCGCCGATATTTTTCTTTTTCGTTGGGGGGGACTCCCTGTTGTCTCACCCCACACCGGGTTTCGTCCCGAAAAAATTCCCCGTTGGGGCTCTTAAAAGAGCCCGAAGGTCCGTTCGAGCTGGAGCCGCCGAAACGTGCGGCTTAGCTGGTCATCGCCGCAACCGGAAGTCTCGGGCAAGAACAGATTTAAGCTCCCACGATGGACTTTTCTCCTTCCAAACCTCCAAACACACTAGAAAAGATGTCAGCTGGTCCAGAATGGATCATTAATGTATACTTTGTCCCTTGTTGGCTTCAAGCGATCACTCCTGCATCACACATGCACAAGCTCCTGGAGATCCATTCTAGATTTTGATAACACCGCCCGCCCCCCCCCCCGTCTTCTCTTATTAATTGACTGAATTGAAAGTAAAACACACATCAACCAGAAGAAGCAGGCAATCAAAACAAAAACCTGCCATTTCTAGCGCAAGTTTCATAACCACAGGAAAGCACTTTGCAATTAGTGAAGTATTTTTTTGGGAGTGTAGTCACCATAAAAATTGGGCAGGATTGCAGAGATAACTCTCCTACTCTTCTTTGAAATAATCCCATGGGACCTTGACGTCCACCGATGGAGGCAGACATGTCCTCAATTTAAATATTTTGTTCAATATTTGTGTTGTGTGGGTCTTGAACCCACAATCTTCTGACTCAGCGTTAAGAGCCCAACCAATAGGGAGAAGACAGTATAATGGTTATGTCACTGGACTTGCAATCCAGAGGCTCAGGCTAATATCTCTGGGGGCGTGGGTTGAAAATCCCACCACAGCAACTGGTGGAATTTAAATTCAATTGATAAATCTCTAATTGAAAACTAGCTTACAGAAATCTGCCATCCTTATGTGGTCTGGCCTACATGTAACTCCAGGCCCAAGGCAATGTGTTGACCATGAGACGTAGGAGCAGAATTAGGCCATTCAGCCCATCGAGTCCTCTTCGCCATTCAATCATGGCTGATATTTTTCTCATCCCCATTCTCCTTCCTCCTCCCCATAACCCCTGATCCCCATATTAATCAAGAACCTATCAATCTTTGTCTTAAAGGCACTCAGTGATTTGGCCTCCACAGCCTTCTGCGGCAAAGAGTTCCACAGATTCACCAACCTCTGGCTGAAGAAATTGCTCCTCATCTCTGTTTTAAAGGATTGTCCCTTCAGTCTGAGGCTGTGGCCTCGGGTTCTAGTTTTTCCTGCTAGTGGAAACATCCTCTCCACGTCCACTCTATCCAGGCCTCGCAGTATCCTGTAAGTTTCAATAAAATCCCCTTTCATTCTTTTTTTTTGAAGCTAGGGATGGGCAAAAAATGCCTTGCCAATAACCCCCACATGCCATGAAAGAATAATAATATTTTTTCAAAAGATATCAAGCAATTTAATGAATCTGAGCACAGCCTCCTCTCCGATGCCAGAAAGCTATATTCACAGAAAAACCGCACATTTCTAAACTGGGAGCAGGAAGCACAGGGTCTTCACCTTTGTAAAACTGTTTCTAGCCGCGCTGCATTGGATCAGAAGACAGGTGATCACAGAGGAAGCGAAGATCAGTGCACCTTTATTTTGATTGTTATCTGTTTGCCAATGCAGTCTGCACTTGTTTTTTTCCCCAAGTCTTGTACTTATGAGGAATACTCATATCACCGCTAAACCACTGCTACTTTAAATTCTCCAGTCACCTCTCCATAAGGGAGACAGAGGAGCAAACACGAAGCTAACCTTTGGAAAAATTCTCACAATCTAGTCTTTCACCTCACAGATTCCTGCCAAAACTCCCAACAGCCGCAAATAATCATTTGATTTTACTTCGCAGTCGCTACCATTGGAAGTGTTTATTTCCAGGCACGGCTAAAGGTTGTTAACTGCCTTCTGACAAAGAAAGATAACTAGGTTGAATTGGACACAGGAAAGGTTGGTGACGCATTTAACTCGTACGAGGAATGCGTGCTATGTGCACAGGTTAGAGCAGAAAGTGGAACTTCAATAACTGGCTGACTGACCGATAGAAGCTACTGATCCCTAATTTCCAATGGCACCGCTCACTGTAAGTTTTATAAGGACAGGTGGACAGTCACAAGATAGTGCAGAACTTGAATCTTTTATATATATTTTTTAATTTTCAAAGTACCCAATTCTTTTTCCTCCCCAATTAAGTGGCAATTTAGCGTGGCCAATTCACCTACCCTGCTAGCCATTGCGCCACTGTGCCGCCCAGAACATGAATATTGCTGAAAAAGAGAGATTTGTTGCCGAAGCTTTTCATCTTGCACGCATCAGGGCAAATGTACAGAATGACAAATTTCAAACGAGCTCCTGAGAGCTTGGGGAGCCTATTGTTTCCCGTTGCTATTTCCGTGGCAATGCCTCAGCCAATCAGAGTCGGCATTCCCACCAATCAGCACCTTTTTCTCTTGTTGTATAAATTGTTGTGGTTGTTTGAAATTTGGAAGGAGATTGCTGAGCCTTTGGCTTTGATCTTTAAGTCAGCTTTGCCTCCAGGAATAGTGCCAGAAGACTGGAGGATAGCAAATGTCGTCCCCTTGTTCAAAAAGGGGAGTAGAGACAACCCCGGTAACTATAGACCAGTGAGCCTTACTTCTGTTGTGGGCAAAATCTTGGAAAGGTTTATAAGAGATAGGATGTATAATCATCTGGAAAGGAATAATTTGATTAGACATAGTCAACACGGTTTTGTGAAGGGTAGGTCGTGACTCACAAACCTTATTAAGTTCTTTGAGAAGGTGACCAAACAGGTGGATGAGGGTAAAGCAGTTGATGTGGTGTATATGGATTTCAGTAAAGCGTTTGATAAGATTCCCCACGGTAGGCTACTGCAGAAAATACGGAGGCATGGGATTCAGGGTGATTTAGCAGTTTGGATCAGAAATTGGCTAGCTGGAAGAAGACAAAGGGTGGTGGTTGATGGGAAATGTTCAGACTAGAGTCCAGTTACTAGTGGTGTACCACAAGGATCTGTTTTGGGGCCACTGCTGTTTGTTATTTTTATAAATGACCTGGAGGAGGTGTAGAAGGATGGGTGAGTAAATTTGCAGATTACACTAAAGTCGGTGGAGTTGTAGACAGTGCGGAAGGATGTTACAAGTTACAGAGGGACATAGATAAGCTGCAGAGCTGGGCTGAGAGGTGGCAAATGGAGTTTAATGCAGAAAAGTGTGAGGTGATTCATTTTGGAAGGAATAACAGGAAGACAGAGTACTGGGCTAATGGTAAGATTCTTGGCAGTGTGGATGAGCAGAGAGATCTCGGTGTCCATGTACATAGATCCCTGAAAGTTGCCACCCAGGTTGAGAGGGTTGTTAAGAAGGCGTACAGTGTGTTAGCTGTTATTGGTAGAGGGATTGAGTTTCGGAGCCATGAGGTCATGTTGCAGCTGTACAAAACTCTGGTGCGGCCGCATTTGGAGTATTGCGTGCAATTCTGGTCGCCGCATTATCGGAAGGATGTGGAAGCATTGGAAAGGGTGCAGAGGAGATTTACCAGAATGTTGCCTGGTATGGAGGGAAGATCTTATGAGGAAAGGCTGAGGGACTTGAGGCTGTTTTCGTTAGAGAGAAGAAGGTTGAGAGGTGACTTAATTGAGGCATACAAGATGATCAGAGGATTGGATAGGGTGGACAGTGAGAGCCTTTTTCCTCGGATGGTGATGTCTAGCATGAGGGGACATAGCTTTAAATTGAGGGGAGATAGATATAGGACAGATGTCAGAGGTAGGTTCTTTACTTAGAGAGTAGTAAGGGCGTGGAATGCCCTGCCTGCAACAGTAGTGGACTCGCCAACACTAAGGGCATTCAAATGGTCATTGGATAGACATATGGACGATAAGGGAATAGTGTAGATGGGCTATAGAGTGGTTTCACAGGTCGGCGCAACATCGAGGGCCGAAGGGCCTGTACTGCGCTGTAATGTTCTATGTTCTATGTTCTTGCATTTGTCCTGATGAGTACGCGATGAAAAGCTTCAGCAACATGTCTCTCTTTTCAGTAATTTTCAAGGATCGGTGTACTAAAAAATGGGGCCAATTTTCATGTACTTTGTACCTGGGGGATTAGAAAAAGGGCAGGGACTTCAGATAGCTAGGCATCAGGTGGGAGGCGGGCGAGGGCAGCAGGAGTTGCAGCCAAGGATCAGCGAGAAGTTGAGACTGATTGATCACAGCCAGGAGAGTGAAGCTCTGACCCTAGATTTGCTGATCAGACCTGGAGGGTTAGTCCTTCCCTTTTTGACCCTCTTCTGGGGCTGCTGCTCCTTGGTGTTGGGTTTGCCTGCTGAGGTTGGCACCAGAGCCCATGCCACAAAGTTAAAATGGCATAATCAGATCTGAAGTTCCGAATCTCAGTGACACCATTAGCCGTCTGAGATGACAACCTCAATGGTAGGCCAGCACCAGCTATTAAAATAGCATGCAGCTTAAGGTCAGTGCTGGCACAGTGAGTTGCACAGAAACTGGACATTCAGCTCAACAGGCCTACACTTCAGTTTATGCTCCACTCGAGCATCCTCACATCCTGCTTCAACTAACACCATCAACGATCCGCCTATTCCTTTCTTCCTCATGTGTTTCCCTGGCTTTCCCTTAAATGCACCTATGCTCTTGCTATTCTATGTGGCAGTGAGATCTGCATTCTCACACTTCCTGGGCAAAGAAGTTTCTTTTTTTTACCTACGGGCAGAATTTTATGGCCTCGTCACGGAGGGATGTGGCTGGAAAATGTGGCGAGCCATCCAAAAGTCTCTGGACTTCGGCAGGAAAGGAAAAACCCTCCGGCAGAAAATTCCACCCGATATTTTAAACACCACAGTCCTGCGCACTCTATAGCACACCGGGCCAGGGGGTGGGGGGGGAGGGGTTTAAAATTGGGATTTATTTTTCTTTCATGGGGTGTGGGTGTCGCTGGCAGGGACAATATTTGCCGTCCGTCCTAATTGACCTTGAACTGAGTGGCTTCCTGGGCGTTTCACAGGGAAGTTAGAGTCAACCACATTGCTGTGGGTCTGGAGTCACATGTAGGCCAGGCCAGGTGGGGACGGCAGATTTCCTTCCCTAAAGGACATCAGTGATTTCAATTATTAATTGAATGTAACTTCCACCTGCTGCCGTGGTGGTGGGATTTGAACCTGTGACCCCAGGGCATTAGCCTGAGGCCTCTGAGATTACACGTTCAATGACAGTACCACCATCTCGCTAAACTACATAACTAACAGGGACGCAAATGCCACTAAATAGACTTGATTTTACATTTGAGGTGCAGAATTGGACCAGTCCTTAATTTGCCCCCAAACCACAAGGGAGTCAAGAATTATATCAGCCAGAATCTATTTGGCTGGCAGAAGAGGCTCAAGGTGCCATGGGGCCTACTCGCGCTCCTATTTCTTATGTTCGTCTGTCCTTACATTATTTGTATCGTGGGTTCCCTTCAGTTGGATGACAACAGGACAGCACAACGACTGTTTGATTTTTTTGCTGTGTTCTGTCTTGTAATTGAACTTCTGAATCTTCCATTACCAATACAGAGATCCAGCAAAAATAACTCGCTGGACAGGGGTGGGAACTGACCAGTTTATTTTCTGGATTTTTCAAGTAATCTTTTTCCATAGGAGGGAACTAGTTATTGGTTATGTTAAATTATAAAAACTGCGCTTTTATGTTTAAGCTTCAAAGGGATTTGTGTCTCGGGAGCCCCCCCCCCCTCTCCAATCCCACCCCCCACCCCAGGGTGCAGATCAGAAGGCAGATGAAAGGTGATGAATTTGTCAGTCAGAGGTAGTCCTCCGTTAGGACGAGGCAACCAGCGATTTATCTGGGTTATTGGAAAACAATCCCTCACCCATTGTGTTGGAAAATCTTTGATCTTTTATTTGTCTGTGAAGCAGGGGTTAGGCATGGTGACCAGAAGGCAAGTCTGGTTTTTGGAAAACAGTCTGTTGCACAGGCAGTCAGCCAGTGAGAAGCTGCCAATACCCGGAGACTGCGGGGAGAGGCCGAATTGGACCGACGTTGAGGGCTGCTGTCGTTAACTGAAGTAGGATGACACACACGAGTGGGGCAGCACGGCATTTTCATTATTTTCCTGCGAGCCCATGAAGTTAATTTTACCGTCGATTGGACAAAGCAAATCTGATCATAACTTACTGAAGAATAACGTGGCTCAGTGATTTCCGCCCAATCTCACCTCCCCACTGTAACGCACCCTACCTTGGGAGGGATTGAAGAAATACCTGGGGTTCTGCAAAAGCCACAGAGATCCAGTCCTCCGACAAAGGTAGCTTCACCGTTACACCTTGGGTGCCACTTCCTCAGAAGATAATGGGCATGGTTTGTTAATTTCCATAAATATAACATGCTCATGTCCCTTCTGGAAGAGGCTCATACCATTTTTCCCAAGAAGGTATCTATTTCAGGCACAGATTTACAATGTTCAGGAATGCATTTTCAAATCCATTATCCGGTAATCCCAGTTGTAATCTGTGGACATGAAACTAGGGTAAGTTTTGACAGTGCACCTATTAGATGGTACACACGGCTGCCACTGTGCGTCGGTGGTGGAGGGAGTGAATGTTTGTGGAAGGGGTGCCAATCAAGCGGGCTGCTTTGTCCTGGCTAGTGTCGAACATCTTGAGTGTTGTTGGAGCTGCACTCATCCAGGCAAGTGAGGAGCATTCCATCACACTCCTGACTTGTGCCTTGTAGATGGTGAACAGGCTTTGGGGAGTCAGGAGGCGAATTACTCGCTATAGGATTCCTGGATTCTAACCTGATCTGGTAGCTACAGTATTTATATGGCAAGCCCAGATTTTGATAAATGGTGACCCCCAGGATGTTGATTGTGGGGGATTCAGCGATGGTAATGCCAATGGATGTCAAGGGGGTGATGGTTTGATTCTCTCTTGTTGGAGATGGTCATTGTCTGGCACTTGTGTGGCGCGAATGTAACTTGCCACCTGTCAGCCCAAGCCTGGATATTGTCCAGGTCTTGCTGCATTTTCATGTGGTGCACATAAAAAATTCTCCTGAACATGCTTCAGTAGCTCTTGCCCCACTCTCCCTTTTACACTATTATTACCCATCCTATATTAGGATAATCAAAGCCCCTCATTATAACTACTGCATGGTTTTTGTATCTCTCTGTAATTTATTTGCAAATGTGTTTCTCTGTATCTTTCCCAGTAGTTGGTGGTCTACAGAATACACTGAATGGTATAATGGTCGCTGAATTGTTTCTTAACTCTAACCAAATAGATTCTATCCTCTACTCCTCTGAAATATCCTCTCTCTCCAGCACAGTAATATCCTCCTTACTATCAATTCCCCTCCTCTCTTTCCTTTCCTCACTTTCCTGAACACCTTGGGCAGGATTTTCATGTCCCCTTGGAGTCAGAAATGGGGTTGCAAATCACCAAAATTTTGGTTTTCCCCCATGTAAAAACGGCCTCACAGAATTTTTCCATAAGCGGGAAAAGGCTTGGGTTAGGTTTGGGTTACAGCCCCATATGTACGTTCCGTAAACTTGTGGCCGTTGCTGGGGATATTTGCTTTTCCAGTCCTCAGATATTTTTGTACGGTTCATAGAATCATAGAATTTACAGTGCCGAGGGAGATCATTCGGCTCATCCAGTCTGCACCGGCCCTTGGAAAGAACACCCTACCTAAGCCCACTCTTCCACCCGATCCCCGTAACCCCACCTAACCTTTTTTGGACACTAAGGGTAATTTAGCATGGCCAATCCACCTAACCTGCGCATCTTTGGACTGTGGGAGGAAACCAGAGCACCCGAAGGAAACCCACGCAGACATGAGGAAAACTTGAGGACTCCACACAGCCAGTGACCCAAGCCGGGAATCGAACCTGGAGCTGTGAAGCAACTGTGCTAACCACTGTGCTACCATGCCACTCAATGGGTTCAATGGGTTTTGGAAAGCTTCTGAGAACCTATCTTGTTTGGGCATTCAGGAACCTTGGTGAACCCTGCCAAGGAGTCGGGAGCGTTTTCTAAAAAAAATTTAGAGTACCCAATTATTTTTTTTTCCCAATTAAGGAGCACTTTAGCGTGGCCAATACACCTAACCTGCACATCCTTGGGTTGTGGGGTTGAAACCCACCCAGACACGGGGAGAATGTGCAAACTGCACATGGACAGTGACCCACGGCTGGGATTCGAACCCGGGTCCTCAGCGCCATAGGCAGCAGTGCTAACCACTGTGCCGCCCCGAGTCGGGAGCATTTTGACAGTAAGTGTTGATTGTAATAGATTGTGTATTCTAGGTTAGATTAGCTTTTACTGCAGTAGTTGATCATAGGGCTCTGTCCTGAGAAGGTAAGTTGATTGTTACATTGGTGAGAATTGTGTAACCTTACAATGCATTAGAGCACTTTTCCCATTGGCAAAGCACTATTATCCATTCAAAACTGACGAAAACAGTGCTCGGAAACTCTAACATCGTGATCTGAAGTGATTTAGATTTCACAGCACTTTAAGTTTGAAAATAATGGGTTGCAGCTTTCATTTAAAAGGGAAAAAACAGCCATTTACTCTTTGACTGTGTGATTGACAGGCCACCTAGTGTAGCTTGGAAAGAACTCAGCCATTGCAAAATTTGTTTTGACAGATGAGCCAATTATGAATGCTTGGCAGAATTTCAAAAGCTAAAGAACGACTTATCTCAGCAGGATGATGTGTCCACAGTTTGATCGACAGTTTTAAGAGGTTATTAAAGAATTAGCCGCCTTTGGTGTGGTAACTGAATAGATGTTTATTTTTACGATTGATTGGATAGTTCCGGTGGCGTTATGTAGGGGGAAGATGTGCACAAGGCGGCTTTGAAAACCTACATATTAATGAGATAAGGAAGCTACATAAGTGAATAGCCTAGAAAAGCCTGTTGAAAAAAGACAGAAAGTAAAGGTTCGTTGACAGAGTCAGAGGCCTCCTGGGGCTCACCGGTGGAAAAAATGGCGGAGGCAGCCACTGGGGCTCCAGCCACTCCACTCACAGTCAAGATGCTTAGGAGCACCTTGGCGGCAGAATGTGACAAACACTGGCAGATTGTGTCGAGGGATCTCTGAAAATCGATGGACGAGGCCCTAGCTTCCGTGTGCTTGGTGTTGGCGACGAACAATGAAATGCTAACAACACATGAGCCCACTATAAAAAGTATGGAGGTGGCCCTTTCAAGGCATAGTAACTAGATTGCCTCCCTGGAAGTGGAGGTGTCTCTGATGGCCGAATCGAACAAATCGCTGAAGGCCAAAGTGAATGATTTGGACAATTGTTCCAGAAGGCAAAACATCTGAATTGTGGGCTGCCAGAGGATATGGAAGGCCCAGCTCCCACAGAGTATTTCGCGGAGATGTCTGGGAAGATGGTGGGGAAGGGTGGACCCAATACATCGCTCCAGAGGTGTGTACATAGTAGATACTGGTGGGTGGTTATGGAGGATACATGGGGGTATGGAGAAGGCATAGGTGGGTATGAGGGAGCATGGGGATATAAAGGGGCTTGGAGGTGGAATGGGGAGTGTGAGAGGTCATGAAAGAGGGATGGAGGTAAGGGGGGGGGGGGGGGGGCTTGGTGTGGGAATGACAGTATGAGGTGGCTTTATTACAATCCCGGACCAGACCCCAACAGTAGCTAGGATATGGGACAGAAACCCCAATATTTTATTTTAATTTTGTAAGACTGTGTGGAAAGGTTTCACACAAAATAGGGAAATTGTATATTAAAACAAACACAGTATTAAAATATCTTTAACATCACACAAGAAAATAATTTGGAATTACCCTTTAAACAATGCCAATCAATGCAATGACACAATTATACTTAACTGCTATCTTTATTTCCACTCAAACAATTAAACTATCTCAGGTTACAATCCACAGTTAGCAGACTCAGGTATACTTGCTGCAAAGAGATGTCTTGAATGCTCCACTTTGAGAAAGAGAGAGATTTTGAGACTGCTGGAAAGAAAGAGACCTGACACCCTGTCAGAATAATGCAGAATCTCTGGCTGTATTTCTTCAGAAACCTTCTCAGCTCCCCTTCCAGTCAAAACGTAACACTGTAAACCTCAACACCTGGCTGCTTCAACCCCTGGATGATCCAATTAACTACATAATCTTACTAAGCTAAACATGATGGGCAGGGTTCTCCATCCCGCCGCACCAGATTTCTGGTGCGGCGCGCCCCTGGGATTCTCCGTCTCGCCAGCCAGCCAATGGAGTTTCCCGTTGTGGTCAACCCCACGTCGTCGGGGAAACCCTGGGCTGCTGGCGAAATGGAGAATCCCGACAGCGGAGAATCCAGCCCAATGTCTCTAATTAGCTGGTCTTCAGGGAACCGTCTCAATATAATTAAAAGTTATGTAGTCCAAACTTTTACGATGCTTTAATTGCACCAAAAAATCTAGCTGCCTTTCAAACCAGGATTTTTTAAAAACATGACTGCAGCAGTCATACACACACTAACCCAGGCTTTTAACCCTTACTGCACCAAATACATATGCACTATATTCTAAGTTCCTATATGAGGAACATGAGGGCGGCGTGGAAGGGGAATGGGGGGTGGATGGGGGTTAAGTGGGGGGGGGGTTGAATATTAGGGGACATAAGTACAATATTGGATATCTGAGCCAATGTCCCAGAGAACTGAGTTGGGCCTTCTGACCAGCCTGCCTGATCACCCGCACTCCTCTGGCACAGCTTCAGGAGTCAAGGAACCTGTACCCCGCCTGCCCATGGCTCCAGAAGATGAGAATATGGCGGGCATGAGCAGAGTGGAGCTTGGGATTCTAAAGTCAGGATATGACCCGGCCCGTGTTTCCTGGACTCAACATGAAAATCCAGCCTTTTGTTTCCAGAAGTATTTAGTACCCAGTCCTGCTCCTTTTCGGTCCATGACTCCGCACCCTCCCTCCCCCCAAATTAGTTTAAACCCTCCAATAACACAAGCAATCCGACTCACAAGGGTATTGGTCCCAGCTCTGTTCAGGTGTAACCTATCTGGTCTGTAGAGATCCCGTCTCCCCCAGAATCAGTTCTAATGTCCCAGAATCTGAAGCCTTTCCTAAGGGGAACTGAGGGTTGCTTTAAGAGGCAGTTGGAGATGTTTATCTCATACTGCCATCATGTGGCTATTCCATAATTACAGTAACGCAGGATATGCCCTGAAAGATATCTGGAAACATTTTTCAGTTACTGCACGTTGGGTCTCACCCTAGACCCATGGCGGGGGGTGGGAAGGAGTCCTGATCTCCCCTTGAGTTCTCGAGGGAGGTTAGAACAAACAAAGAACAAAGAACAAAGAAAAGTACAGCACAGGAACAGGCCCTTCGGCCCTCCAAGCCCGTGCCGACCATGCGGCCCGACTAAACTATAATCTTCTACACTTCCTGGGTCAGTATCCCTCTATTCCCATCCTATTTGTCAAGATGCCCCTTAAATGTCACTATCGTCCCTGCTTCCACCACCTCCACCGTCAGCGAGTTCCAGGCACCCACTACCCTCTGTGTAAAAAACTTGCCTTGTACATCTACTCTAAACCTTGCCCTCGCACCTTAAACCTATGCTCCCTAGTAATTGACCCCTCTACCCTGGGGAAAAGCCTCTGATTATCCACTCTGTCTATGCCCCTCATAATTTTGTAGACCTCTATCAGGTCGCCCCTCAACCTCCGTCGTTCCAGTGAGAACAAACCGAGTTTATTCAACCGCTCCTCATACCAGGCAACATCCTAATAAATCTCTTCTGCACCCTCTCTAAAGCCTCCACATCCTCCTGGTAGTGTGGCGACCAGAATTGAACACTATACTCCAAGTGTGGCCTAACTAAGGTTCTATACAGCTGCAACATGACTTGCCAATTCTTATATTCAATGCCCCGGCCAATGAAGGCAAGCATGCCGTATGCCTTCTTGACTACCTTCTCCACCGGTGTTGCCCCTTTCAGTGACCTGTGGACCTGTACACCTAGATCTCTCTGACTTTCAATACTCTTGAGGGTATTCACTGTATATTCCTTCTCTGCATTAGACCTTCCAAAATGCATTACCTCACATTTGTCCGGATTAAACTCCATCTGCCATCTCTCCGCCCAAGTCTCCAAACGATCTAAAGCCTGCTGTATCCTCTGACAGTCCTCGTCCCTATTCGCAATTCCACCAACCTTTGTGTCGTCTGCAAACTTACTAATCAGACCAGTTTCATTTTCCTCCAAATCATTTATATATACTACAAACAGCAAAGGTCCCAGCACTGATCCCTGCGGGGCACCACTAGTCACAGCCCTCCAATTAGAAAAGCACCCTTCCATTGCTACACTCTGCCTTCTATGACCTAGCCAGTTCTGTATTCACCTTGCCAGCTCACCCCTGATCCCGTGTGACTTCACCTTTTGTACTAGTCTACCATGAGGGACCTTGTCAAAGGCCTTACTGAAGTCCATATAGACAACATCCACTGCCCTACCTGCATCAATCATCTTTGTGACCTCTTCGAAAAACTCTATTAAGTTAGTGAGACACGACCTCCCCTTCACAAAACCATGCTGCCTCTCACTAATACGTCCATTTGCTTCCAAATGGGGGTAGATCCTGTCTCGAAGAATTCTCTCCAGTAATTTCCCTATCACTGACGTAAGGCTCACCGGTCTGTAGTTCCCTGGATTATCCTTGTTACCCTTCTTAAACAAAGGAACAACATTGGTTATTCTCCAGTCCTCCGGGATATCACCTGAAGACAGTGAGGATCCAAAGATTTCTGTCAAGGCCTCAGCAATTTCCTCTCTAGCCTCCTTCAGTATTCTGGGGTAGATCCCATCAGGCCCTGGGGACTTATCTACCTTAATATTTTTCAAGACGCCCAACACCTCATCTTTGTCCGCCTTCCCAGTTTGACGTGTGGGAGGGATCCGTGTCACCTCCTGTGAATGACCTACCTCCCCATTTCTTCTCTGCTATACGCGAGCTCCCTTTCATCCAGGCGGCACTCCCTGCCCCCCCCCCCCCCCCCACACACACACACAACCCCTCCCCTCCATCCTCCCATCCCCTCTGCTCCCCCCGCCCCCCCAGTTAGTTGCTGGTTGAGAAAAGGTCTGCAAAGAGGTTTGTGAATTTCTTCCACATGTCGTGGAATCTTTCCTTGGACCCCCTTATTGAGGATTTTATTTTTTTCCAATTTCAGGAACTCGGCCCGGTCTGAGTGCCACTCCGAGGCTCTGGGTGGCGCTGTTGACTTCCAGTGTAGCAGAAGTCTCCGCCTGGCAATCAGTGAGGTGAAGGCCAGGGCATTCGCCCCCCTTCCTGTCCAGAGCTCTGGATGCTCTGACACCCCGAAGTCTGCCACAGATGGGCACAGCTCCATCTCGACCCCCACCACCCTGGACATGGCCTCGAAAAAGAGCGTCCAGCACTCCGAGTCTGGGGCTGGACCAGTATATATGGGTGTGATTGGCCGGGCCCCCTGACACCACTCCTACCTCCGGGTGTCTTAGTAAGGTGCGCTTTCTGCACCACCCTGAGCTGCATCAGGCTTAGCCCGGCGCAAGGAGAGGTGGAATTAATCCTGTGCGGTGCCTCGATCCACAGTCCTCCCCATATCTCGTCTGGTCTCGTCCAGTGGGGTCCTGACCTTTTCTATGAGTCGTCCGTGGATGTCGCCACATTTGTCGTCCCCTAGCCAGTGCAGCCCTACTATTATGTCCAGGAATATGTGCCCGGGTCTCTGGGGGAATGTTTTTGTCTGCTTGCGGAGAAAGCCACACAGCTGCAGGCACCTGAGCTCGGTCCCTTTCGGGAATTGGAGCCTCTCTGAGAGTTCCCCCAGGGTCACTAGTCTATCATCCACATACATGTACTTCACTCTCAGTGTGCAAGCGGTTGTAGATGGCACACACTGCTGCCAATATGTACCCACGGCGGACAGGGTGAACATTTAAGATGGTGATTAGGTGTGGATCAATCAGGCTGCTAATTATCAGGTCCTAATTCCTGAGTGTTATTGAAGCTTCATTCGTCCAGGCAAGTTGAGAGTATTCCATCACACTCCTGACTTGTATCTTGCAGATAGTCGACAAGCTTTGGGAAGTCAGGAGGTGAGTTACTTGCCACAGAATTTCCAGCCTTTGATCTGTTCTTGTATTAAACGGCCATAGTATTTATATAATATAAAAATCTTTATCAATGTCATAAGTAGGCTTACATTAACACTGCAATGAAGTTACTGTGAAAATCCCCTTGTCGCCACACTTTGGCGCCTGTTCGAGTACACAGAGGGAGAATTCAGAATGTCCAATTCACCTAACAAGCATGTCTTTTGGGATTTGTGGGAGGAAACCGGAGCACCCGGAGGAAACCCACGCAGACACGGGGAGAAGCTGGGCCAATCAAGTTTCTGGTCAGTTGTAACCCCCAGGATGTTGACTGTGGGGATTCTGCGATGGTATTGCTGCTGAATGTCAAGCAATGGTGGTTAGATTCTATCTAGTTGAGGATGGTCATTGCCAGGGGTGGCACGGTGGCTTTAGGTGCTTTAATTTACGCCGGCGGGACAGGCAATTTATCGGCGGGACTTCGGCCCATCCAGGCCGGAGAATCGAGCGGGGGGGCCCGCCAACCGGCGCGGCCCGATTCCCGCCCCTGCCAAATCTCCGGTACCGGAGACTTCGGCAACCGGCGGGGGCAGGATTCACGGCGGCCAACGGCCATTCTCCGACCCGCTGGGGGGTCGGAGAATGACGCCCCTTATTCCTGATGCTTCTAGCTTGGATGGGGTGGTGTTTGTGCAGTGTGTCCAGGAAGCTTTTCTAACACAGTATGTAGATTGTCCGACCAGAGGAGGGGCACTATTGGATTTAGTACTTGGTAATGAACCAGGGCAAGTGATAGATTTGTTAGTGGGGGAGCATTTTGGAGATAGTGACCACAATTCTGTGACTTTCACTTTAGTAATGGAGAGGGATAGGTGCGTGCAAAAGGGCAAGGTTTACAATTGGGGGAAGAGTAAATACGATGTTGTCATACAAGAATTGAAGTGCATAAGTTGGGAACATAGGCTGGCAGGGAAGGACACAAGTGAAATGTGGAACTTGTTCAAGGAACAGGTACTACGTGTCCTTGATATGTATGTCCCTGTCAGGCAGGGAAGAGATGGTCGAGTGAGGGAACCATGGTTGACAAGAGAGGTTGAATGTCTTGTTAAGAGGAAAAGGGAGACTTATGTAAGGCTGAGGAAACAAGGTTCAGACAGGGCATTGGAGGGATACAAGATAGCCAGGAGGGAACTGAAGAAAGGGATTAGGAGAGCTAAGAGAGGGCATGAACAATCTTTGGCGGGTAGGATCAAGGAAAACCCCAAGGCCTTTTACACATATGTGAGAAATATGAGAATGACTAGACCGAGGGTAGGTCCGATCAAGGACAGTAGCGGGAGATTGTGTATTGAGTCTGAAGAGATAGGAGAGGTCCTGAACGAGTACTTTTCTTCTGTATTTACAAATGAGAGGGGCGATATTGTTGGAGAGGACAGTGTGAAACAGATTGGTAAGCTCGAGGAAATACTTGTTAGGAAGGAAGATGTGTTGGGCATTTTGAAAAACCTGAGGATAGACAAGTCCCCCGGGCCTGACGGGATTCTGTGGGAAGCAAGAGATGGAATTGCAAAGCCGTTGGCAATGATCTTTTCGTCCTCACTGTCAACAGGGGTGGTACCAGGGGATTGGAGAGTGGCGAATGTCTTGCCCCTGTTCAAAAAAGGGACTAGGGATAACCCTGGGAATTACAGGCCAGTTAGTCTTACTTCAGTGGTAGGCAAAGTAATGGAAAGGGTACTGAAGGATAGGATTTCTGAGCATCTGGAAAGACACTGCTTGATTAGGGATAGTCAGCATGGATTTGTGAGGGGCAGGTCTTGCCTTACAAGTCTTATTGAGGAGGTGACCAAGCATGTGGATGAAGGTAAAGCAGTGGATGTAGTGTACATGGATTTTAGTAAGGCATTTGATAAGGTTCCCCATGGTAGGCTTATGCAGAAAGTAAGGAGGCATGGGATAGTGGGATATTTGGCCAGTTGGATAACAAACTGGCTAACTGATAGAAGTCAGAGAGTGGTGGTGGATGGCAAATATTCAGCCTGGATCCCAGTTACCAGTGGTGTACCGCAGTGATCAGTTCTGGATCCTCTGCTGTTTGTGATTTTCATTAATGACTTGGATGAGGGAGTTGAAGGGTGGGTCAGTAAATTTGCAGATGATAGGAAGGTTGGTGAAGTTGTGGATAGTAAGGAGGGCTGTTGTCGGCTGCAAAGAGACATAGATAGGATGCAGAGCTGGGCTGAGAAGTGGCAGATGAAGTTTAACCCTGAAAAGTGTGAGGTTGTCCATTTTGGAAGGACAAATATGAATGCGGAATACAGGGTTAACGGTAGAGTTCTTGGCAGTGTGGAGGAGCAGCGAGATCTTGGTGTCTATGTTCATACATCTTTGAAAGTTGCCACTCAAGTGGATAGAGCTGTGAAGAAAGCCTATGGTGTGCTTGCGTTCATTAACAGAGGGATTGAATTTAAGAGCCGTGAGGTGATGATGCAGCTGTACAAAACTTTGGTACGGCCACATTTGGAGTACTGTGTACAGTTCTGGTTGCCTCATTTTAGGAAGGATGTGGAAGCTTTGGAAAAGGTGCAAAGGAGATTTACCAGGATGTTGCCTGGAATGGAGAGTAGGTCTTACGAGGAAAGGTTGAGGGTGCTAGGCCTTTTCTCATTAGAACGGAGAAGGATGAGGGGCGACTTGATAGAGGTTTATAAGATGATCAGGGGGATAGATAGAGTAGACAGTCAGAGACTTTTTCCCCGGATGGAACAAACCATTACAAGGGGACATAAATTTAAAGTAAAAGGTGGAAATATAGGAGGGATATCAGAGGTAGGTGCTTTACCCAGAGAGTAGTGGGGACATGGAATGCACTGCCTGTGGAAGTAGTTGAGTCGGAAACATTAGGGACCTTCAAGCAGCTATTGGATAGGTACATGGATTACGGTAAAATGATATAGTGTAGATTTATTTGTTCTTAAGGGCAGCACGGTAGCATTGTGGATAACACAATTGCTTCACAGCTCCAGGGTCCCAGGTTCGATTCCGGCTTGGATCACTGTCTGTGTGGAGTCTGCACGTTCTCCCCGTGTATGCGTGGGTTTCCTCCGGGTGCTCCGGTTTCCTCCCACAGTCCAAAGATGTGCAGGTTAGGTGGATTGGCCATGATAAATTGCCCTTAATGTCCAAAATTGCCCTTGGTGTTGGGTGGAGGTGTTGAGTTTGGGTAGGGTGCTCTTTCCAAGAGCCAGTGCAGACTCAAAGGGCCGAATGGCCTCCTTCTGCACTGTAAATTCAATGATAATCTATGATTAATCTAGGACAAAGGTTCGGCACAACATCGTGGGCCGAAGGGCCTGTTCTGTGCTGTATTTTCTATGTTCTATGTAGCGCTTTCCTGACCCGAACCACCCGTTGTGTGAAAGAAGCTTTTTTCTCAGATCGCATTAGCTTCCTTTGCAAATCACTTTAAATCTGTGCCCTCTCGTTCGCGATCATTTTACGAGTGGGAACAGTTTCTCCCTGTCTACTGTGTCCAGCCCCCTCGTGACTTTGAATCTCCTCTCGGCCTTCTTATCCCAAAGGGGAAGAGTCCCGATTTAAAGAAACTTAAATTAAAATTCTCCCAAACTTTGATCTACTTGTAAAAATGTGAGATTCCTTCCAGCGACCAGCAGCAGACTGTTATTGCCCTTTAAGGGAAAGGAATGTTTCGGGGCGGCTTAGTTTGTTTAATAAGACTCTCCACGCTGATTGCACATGATGGCGGTGTGATAGATATGCACTCGCTTGTCTCACTGCCAACAGACACAAGACAACATTCTGTGTGTTATTTTGTTATAGCTAACTTGAACGTCTGTGTGGAATAAGAATTGAATTCAGTTGATTAATTATTATTCATTTTGAAACAAATTTAGCGCTCTACTATATTGGTGCACAGTCCACTGACTCGGGAGTTTTCAATGACCCAGAGCTGAGAGATGGAAGGTTAATTGGTCCTTTTTGCTGACCTCACAGTTTTTGAGTGCCCTTAAAGGTTCCGCCCAACTAATTATTTTGCTGTTTCTTAGCTGCCTCCTGGGATTCTAACGCTGCCTCTGATGCGGGATTGTCAACAAATGTGGACAATATCCATCTCTCTACTTCCTGCCTTCCTGGACGCTATCTACAGACTGCAAAAACTAAATTTGACAGCAGCTTAGTGCCAAAACCTCCACTAAAAAAAAGGAACAGCATAAAAACTTTCTAGAATCACTGCCACCTCCTAGTCCCCTTCTCAAACCTACACTATCCTAACTTGGGGACATACAATCACAACTTGGATTTTTAGAGTGACTTTAACATAGACAATTATTGCGAGGTGCATTGTTGCTCTTTCGTTATCCCTGCGTCAAAATTTGAGAGTTGCCCACTTTAGACCATTATGGGAAGAGTGTTGATTTAAGGGGAAGGTTCCTACCTAGCTCTTAACCTTCACCCTGGTCCTAAAGTACCACCACCGCAGGGAAACTAGTAATGGGCAATAAACCCAGCCTTTCCTGCCTCACTCATACTCTGAGGGCAGCTAAAAGGAAGTGTAAAGTCCTTGGCCTCGATTAATTCCTTGCTGTGCCACATTGTCTGACCTCACGTGAAGAATGGGCGCCTGGGTGTGGAACTGAGATGGCGCTTGCAAAACTCTCGCAGCCGGCGTCAGTGCATTTTGAGTTGATGGGGAGATAATTGAACGACCAGAAAAGTAGGTTATCATGCAGTGCAGCCCACACGCTGAACTGCCAGATCAATCCGATAGACACACAAGAAACAATCTCAAAATTACGCAAGATGAGGCCTGTTTATCTATTTCCATTTTTAAAAAATGTTGTCCTTTTTACTCCAGTCTTCTCTCTCCCCTGTACTTCTTGCCCCCAGTATAGCTGGACAGGCAAAGTAGACTTCTCATGTGTGCGCTAGAAGAAGCTATCCAACTACAGGGAGCATCATACCTGAACCCAGCATGATCATCAACTTTGAGTGAAGACAGCAAGAAGAAGGATCAGAGAGAGCCCTAAGCTGCATCCATTCCTGATCTTACCTATCACATCTACTTTCTGTTTGGTGGGTAATGCTGGCGATGTAGGACAAGTTGAAATAGGGGAACACGATTATATCATTGTGCTGGTCTGGAATGCTGACCTACTTTTCTCTTCTCCTAGGCCCCTGGATTGTTGGAGCCTGTTCAGCATTGCTACATTGTCCTGCTTAACATATCTCCCTCTTTTATCACCTTCTCGGCTATTTACATATTCCCACAAGTGTCTTTTATTTCTTTGGATTCTCTCAGTATGCCTCCCACTGTCACTTCAGCCATTTCACCATCTCTTGCTTTCCACTTGGAAATATATCGCCGTTCCTTCACTGTTGCTGGGGCAACATCCTGGGACTCCCTCCCTAACAGCATAGTGGGTGTACCTGCACCTCAAGGACTGCAGCGGTTCAAGGAGGCAAATCACCACCACCCTCTGAAGGGCAACTAGGGATGGGCAATAAATGCTGGCCTGACCAGCGACACCCACATCCCGTAAATGAATCAAAAAAAAACTTTAAGCACTTTAACAGGTCATTTTATTTCTCCGCCTGGCTGGTGGGTCCATGTGCGAATGCAGGTGTAGGTGAGTACATACATGCATAGTTTTATGCGTGTGTGTGGTGTGTCTATTCATGTGTGAGTCTGCACATGAGTTTGTGGAGGCGCATTCTGTTCTTTTCCTTTGTTCTGTTTCTGCTTTAAAGGGTATTTGTCTGAAATATTGTCCAGTTCTGACAAGAGGCCCTCATGTGATACGCGAGCCTGTCGGTTGCCCCACAGGTGCTGGCTGACTTGCAGTGTGGGGTTAATTCTCCAAAGAAGCAATCCTCCTCGACAAGTACAGAGCTCGGGACTTCCGGTGGTGGCAAATTGGTGGAAGTCGCACATTGGGTAGCTGCGCTTGAGGCTCAATAGCAGATTCAATAGCAGTTTTAGATAAGTTGCCGCAGGAAGACATAAAGAAGGAGGGGAATGTCGAAGACACAGATAATAGCCGCTGGGAAGAAGGGGGTGAGCGAAAGTTCGCCATCGAGCAAACAGGTCAGCCCGGCCGTAGAGGAAAGATGGTGGAAGCTGGATCGTTGGGTGGGGCGGCACCCTTTAGAGTAGAGTCTTTAATCGAGGTGACGGCTGGATAGTTTGAGAGGCAGTTCGCCAAACACATGGAAATGATGCGTAAGGAGAGGATGGCTGCGATGAAGAAGCTGGTGGAGGTGGCGATGGGCCCCATGAAGGCGTCATCGTCGAAGACATCGGCCGAGGTACGGGGGCAAGGAGGGAAGTTGAAGGGGATGGAGGAAGCTCTGTCACAGCGTAGTGATCAGTTCACCTCGACAGGTGAGGCGCTGCGGAAGGTGGTGGCGACCAACAAAGGACTCAGGGCCAAGGTGCAGGACCGAGAGAACAGGTCAAAGAGGCAGCATTTGAGAATTGTGGGCTTGGCTGTGGGGGTGGAGGCCCAAGGGCGACTGAGTACTTTGCAAAGATGTTGGGGACGCTATTGGGGAAGAACCCTCCCAGGGCTCACCAGTCGCTCAGGCCCAAGTCTAAAACAAACGAGCCGCCAAGGGCGGTCATAATTTGTTTCCACACATTCCATGCCAAGGAGAAGGTCCTGATTTGGGGAAAACATAGGCGTGAGGTGCAGTGGGAAGGAGCTGGTGTTCGTATGAACCCGGACTTGACTGTGGAGCTGGTGAGAGGGCGGGCGGCTTTGTTCGGGTGAAGGCAGCACTCTACAGTAATGGTGTGAGAGTCTGCCTGGTCTACCCGACGAAGTTGAGGGTGACCTAAAATTCGAGGGACTTCTACCTTGAGACGGTGGCGGCAGTGGAGGCGTTCATGAAGGCTGAAGGACTGGGGTTAAAATGAGAGATGGGACTCGGGTTTGGTTCTGGACTGAAGGGGGGTGAAATGCTGTATGTAGCCTCATTTTTTTCATTCTTGTTTCAGGATGTGTATTTGTTCTGGATTTGTGGGGGGGAACAGTTGGGGGTTTGATTTTTTGGGTTGGTTGATAGGGAAGGGTAGCGTACCCTCTGCTATGGGCTACAGTGGGTACAAGAATATTGGGCTTTGGGGTTATGGCAGTTTTCTGGGGCGCGATCTCTGCACACTGGATATGTTTGAGTGTCTTTGTTTTCAGGGACTGGGTCATGGAGGAGAGGGTTGGGAGGCAGGGGCCTCCACACTAGCAAGCGAGGGTTGCCTAATGAATGGGAGTGTGGTGGGTGGAGTGGCTGCAGTCATTGGAACCTGGTCGGACTCAGGTTTCGATGGGGTTGAGAGGTGTGAAAGGTGAGGGGATGGTGTCGATGCTGGGAGAGGTGTTTTCAAGAGGAAGTGGATAGGGGGATTCTGGGAGGGGTTTGATGGCAACAAAGGGATGGGGTGGTTCAGGCCCAGTGGGCAGGACTCAGGGTTATGATGTTGGCGGATAGGAGGAGTGGGAGGGGCGGGGGGGCGGGTGAGGACCCCCACTCAGAATAGTAACTTGGAACATGAGGGGGCTAGGGGGCCCGGTGATGAGGTCGAGGGTGTTTGCACATTTAAAGAGTCTAAAGGCTGACGTGGTGATGCTGCAGGAGACCCATCTGAGGGTGAAGGATCAGGTGAGGCTCTGGAAGGGTTGGGTGAGTCACGTTTTCCATTTGGCATTCAATAGCAAGGCTCTGTGGGAGGTGGGGGGGGTGGCAGTATTGGTGGGCAAGGTTTCAGATGGAGAAGGTGGTGTCGGACCAAGGGGGCCAGTACGTGATAGTGACGGGGACGTTAAATGAGAGGCTGGTACCACTAGCGAGTGCCTATCGCCTCAACTGGGATGATGCAGTATTTATGAAGAGGGTTCTGGGGGCCATTCCGGATTTGGAAACCCCACGGGTTAATAATGGGGGGGGGGGGGGGTGGCGACTGGAATATGGTGCAGGTTCCGAAAGTGGATAGGTCTCCGCCTCGCCCGTTCGCCCAGTCAGGGGGGTGGGGCGAAGGCGCTGGTTGGGCTCATGAGAGAGGTGGGAGGAGTGGGCCCATGGAGGTTCCTGCAGCTGAGGGAGCGGGAGTATTCGTTTTTCTACCCAGTACACTCGAGAATAGACTCTTTTATGCTGGGTGAGCCGTTATTGGCCGGGATCAAAGGGTCGGAGCATTGAGCGACACTGATTTCGGACCATGCGCCGCATTGGGCGGATGTGGTTCTGGAGAAGGGAGTGGTTCAGAGGCCGGGGTGGAGAATGGATGTGGGGCTCTTAGGAGATCTGAATTTTTGCAATAAGATTGGGAAGGTGATCGAGGAATATGGGGTTTTGTTGCACTGGGGAAGTTTTGGAGTTGGTGGTCTCGGAGGCTCTGAAGGCAGTAGAAAGGGGGGGGGGAGGTGATTGCGTTTAAGGCTAAGGTGGACAAGGAGGAGAGAGAGGAGCACCAAAAATTGATAGAGGCGATGGTGAAGGTGAACAGGAGGTACGCGGGGGATCTGGGCCCTATCCTTTTGGCCAGGAGGAAGGAGCTTCAGGCAAATTTCGACCGTTTGTCCACAGGGAAAGCGGTGTACCAGTTAAGAAGGGCGAGGGGAGGGGGGGGGCAGTCTATGAACATGGGGAGAAGGCTGGGGTATATGTTGGCCAGCCAGCTCCGGAGGGACGCGGCGGCAAGGGAGATAGTCTAGGTGTGGGAAAAGACGGGGAAGCTGGGGTGGCCCCGGAGCTGATCAATAATGTTTTCTAGGAGCTCTATGAGAAGTTGTATAGGTCAGAGCCATCGGGACAGGAGCGAGAGATGAGGGAGCTCCAGGATGGGTTGGAGAGCTCGAGGTTGGGGGAAGAGGACAGGGCAGGGCTGGAGGGACCGGTGGGGGGGCAGGAGTTATAGGAGGCAATTGGGAGGACGCAGTCAGGGAAGGCGGCGGGACCGGATGGGTTCCCAATGGAATATTATAAGAAGTTTAAGGAGAAGTTGGCACCGCTGATGGTGGGAATTTTTGAGGAGGCAATAGAGTGGGAGGGTCTTGCCACAGACGTTGGGCAGGCTTCAATTTCCCTGCTGTTGAAGAAGGATAAGAACCCGGTGGAGTGTGGCTCCTATAGGTCCATATCCCTACTGAATGTAGATGCCAAGACATTGGCAAAGTTGCTGGTGGCAAGGTTGGAGGGGTGTCTCCCGAGGGTGATAGGAGAGGATCAGACTGAGTTCGTGAAGGGAAGGCAGCTGTTTCCGAATGTGCGAAGGTTGTTAAATGTGATCATGTCGCCAGCGGAGGGAAAGGAATCGGAGGTGGCACTGGATGCAGAGAAGGTGTTTTATCGGACAGAGTAAGGTTATTTGATGGCAGTATTAGAAAGATTTGGGATTCGGTCCGAGGTTTGCGGTGTGGGTACCGCTGCTGTTTAGTGTCCGCACTAATAATATGAATTTGGGGTACTTTGCTTTGCACCGGGGTACGAGGCTGGGGTGTCTTATGTCCCCCACTGCTGTTTGCACCGGCTATAGTGCCCTTGGCCATCGCGTTAAGGAGCTTGGGGTGGTGGGAGGGGATAGTGATGGGGGGTGGGGGGGGACATAGAGTATCCTTATATGCCGATGATGTTATTGTACATTTCGGAGCCAAGTACGTCGGTGGGGAGTATAATGGGGCTTCTCCAGAGATTTGGGTTGTTCTCAGGTATAAATTGAACCTAGGCAAGAGCGAGTACTTTGTGGTCTCCCAGCCGGGAGTGGAGGCTGGGTTTGGGGGGGGGGAGGGGGCTGCCAGTTCGTCTGCTGGCAACACACTTTAGGTACTTGGGGGTTCAGGTGGCATGAGCCTGCGGTGGCTCCGAAGGTATAATTTTGCTAGTTTGGCGGGGAGGGTGAAGGCTGATTTGGCAAGGTGGGATAACCTCCCTCTGTCATTGGCGGGCTGGGTACAGGCAGTTAAAATGAATGTGTTGTGGTAGTCACCACTGATGTATATATTAGGAGATTTGTGGTAAGGCCCTGTACTATAGGTACGGGGTTAGTTCCCTGCCTGCTGGCTCCGCCCAGTAGGCGGAGTATAAATATGTGTGCTCCCCATACAGCAGCCATTTCGCCAGCTGCTGTAGGAGGCCACACATCTTAGTGTAATAAAGCCTCAGTTGCATTCAACTCTCGTCTTTGTGTAATTGATCGTGCATCATATGTTACCGCAATTTCTGTTCCTATTTCAGTGCCTGCCGGTCTTTCTCCCAAAATCTTTCTTCAGGGAAGTGGGCAAATTAGTCACTTTGTTTATTTGGGGGGGGGCGGTGCTGGCCAGGGTTAAGAGAGTGGTTTTGCAGAGAGGGCGACAGGCAGGCGGACTAGGCCTCCCAAATTTACTGTGCTATTACTGGGCGGTGAATGTGGAAAAGGTGTGGGGCTGGGTTAAGTTGGGGGGGGGGGGGGGGGTGCAGGGGGAGAGCTCGTGTAGAGGGTCGGGGGTTGCGAGCGCTGGCAACGACGCCACTCCCGATGGCTTGGGAAAGTACTCGGTGAGTCCGGTGAGAGTGGCCACTTTGAAGATCGGGAGGCAGTCTCGGCAGCACTTTAAGCTGGGGGCCAGGTCAGGGGGGATGCCGATTAAGGGGAATCATGGATTTGAGCCGGGGAGGATGGATGCGAGGTTACAGAGATGGGAGGAGAGGGAGATTAAGAAAATGAAGGATCTGTTTCTTGGGGACGATATGTGAGCTTGGAGGAGTAGGGAGAGAAGTATGTGTTGATGCTGGGGTAAGGGTTTAGGTACCTGCAGGTTCGAGATTTTGCGAGGAAGGTTTTTCCAACCGTCCCGATAACCCTGGCCTCCTTGCTGTTGGACACGATTCTGTAAGCAGCGGGGGGTAAGAGAGAATGGGGTTGTATCGGCGATTTTTGGGATCCTGGATGAGGATAGGGTGTCAATGAAGGGGGTTAAGGTGAAGTAGGATGAAGAGCTCGGAGGGGGGTATAGGGTGTCAATGAAGGGGGTTAAGGTCAAGTAGGAGGAAGAGCTCGGAGGGTGATGGAAGAGGGGCTGTGGTGTGAGGTGCTGCGAAGGCTAAACGTCTCAACGTCGTGCGCGAGATTGGGGCTGATATAATTGAAGTTTGTGTATGGGGTCCACCGCACAAAATCAAAGATGAGCCGGCGGTTTGAGAGGGTGGAGGATGTCTGTGAGCAGTGTGGGAGGGGTCCTGCAAACCATGGTCATATGTTTCGGTCCTGTCCAAAGCTGGAAAGGTATTGGAGGAAGGTATTTAGCACTCTCTTGGGGGTTTTGCACATGGCTTCCCCTAGAAGCCATTTTCGGGGTGTCGGATCGGCCTGAGTTCCAGGCGGATGCGGGGCAGACGCTTTAGCCTTTGCCTTGCTGATCGAGGGGGGGGGCGCTCGGGGGGGGGGGGGGGGGTACTCGGGGAGGGGCCTGCTGGAGCTTCTGACCCTGGAGAAGGTGAAGTTTGACTTGGGGGACGAAGGAGGGGTTCTACAATTCTTGGGGATTGTTCATTATGCACTTTCGGGAGTTGGTTGCTGTTGAATGCTAAGGGTAGAAGAGGGAGGGGGGGGGGTCAATGTTTTAGGTTTAATATTGTTGGGGTTGTCCAGTTTTTGCTTTCTTTCTTTGTATGGTGAAAATGATGAAAATATGGCGAATAAAAATATTTTTGAAAAACGTACATAACTCAAAATATTCTGGGCTGTGCCAAGCATTATGATTTCTTTGCATATTGATTGATTTATTATATTGCCATCTTTAATTATTTTTATTGCAATTGTTCAAAGGTTACATGTTAAATAAATAAATAAATGTTCAGTGCACATAAGATAGAGATGAAGAGTGATAGGAATTGAAGCTTGCAGAGTTACTGGCAGAAAGCATCGCAGTGGTTGTGGTGTCCAAAGATTCAGCTCCATTGGGAAAAATGTTGCTCGGTATTCAAAAGTATTTTGACAGATTTTTGATTGACAAGGAAATTAAGGGCTATGGTGGACAGGTAGGTAAGGCCACATCAGGGGCGGGATTCTCCGACCCTCCGCCGGGTCGGAGAATCGCCGGGCGGCGGCGTGAATCCCGCCCCTGCCGGCTGCCGAATTGTTCGGCACCAAAACTTTGGCCGGGGTGGGAATCGCGCCGCGCCGGTCGGCGGGCCCCCCCTGGCGATTCTCCGGCCCGCGATGGCCCGAAGTCCCGCTGCTGTCATGCCAGTCCTGCCAGCGTGAATTAAACCACATTCCTTCCCAGCGGGACTGGCGGCGCGGACAAGCTCCGGGGTCCTGGAGGGGGTGCGGGGCGAACTGGCCCCGGGGGGTGCCCCCATGGTGGCCTGGCCCACGATCGGGGCCCACTGATCCGCGGATGGGCCTGTGCCGTGGGGGCACTCTTTTCCTTCCGCCTCGGCCATTGCCTCTGCGATGGTCGATGCGGAAGTGACCCTCCACTGCGCATGCGCGGGGATGACGTCAGCAGCCGCCGACGCTCCCGCGCATGCGCGGCCTCCCGCCGACCGGCGAGGTCCCTTCGACCCCGGCTGGCGTGGCGCCAAAGGCCTTTCCCGCCAGCCGGCGGCGCGCCAACCACTCTAGCGCGGGGCTAGCCCCTCAAGGTGAGGGCTTGGCGCCTAAAGGTGCGGAGAAATCCTTTGGAGCGGCCCGACGCCGGAGTGGTTCCCACCACTCCATCCCACCAGGACCACCCGCCCCGTCGGGTACAGGAGAATCCCGGTCCTGATTAGCCATGATCATATTGAGTGGCGGGGCAGGCTCGAGGGGCCGAAAGGCTTACGGCTGCTCCTAGTTCTTATGTTCTTAAGTGGTGTTGGTTTAACCAACTGTGTTTGCTGTGGAAGTGATGGTCATATCCATCGAGTCTTTTAGGTCATGTTGTTACAGCTTTGCAGCAGTTAAAGGGCTGGGGCGGGACTCTCTGTTCCAGAGACTAAGTGTTGATGCCGGGGTAGAATTCGATGTCTTCCACGACATCAAAACTGGCACCGCACTTGGACCGATTCAGCGACCGTTGAGGGGCTGGCATCGGCGCCACGTGGAACACAAACCATTCTAATGAGAAACGGTGTGGGATTTGTCGGGTCCGTGATCAGCACTCGGGAGGCTGACAAGTTGCAGCCGTACATACACACGTCACTCCCCACACACACCATCCTGGCCAACAAGATGGCACTGGACGCGTTGAGCGCGCCCACCTGGCTGACGGTCGGCTGGGGCAAGAGGGCACCTAGAGGGGTGGGCTGGGGAGACACCCATACGACCTGTGGCCCCTAAGTTCACAGTGGGCAGACAGCGGCGTACGCAGCTGCACGGCGACCTTGCCGGCTGAGACAATGGCGTTCCCTGCCCGTCCACCCCGACCCCACCTCTTGGTCACTCCCCATTCCTCACCCAGGCCTGGCAGAAGCCCCCTGGCTAGCGGCACAACTGTCAGCAAACGATGGCAATGTTGGGCACGTCCCGTGCCCCCCTCTCTCTTCCTCAGCAGACACGGCACCTGTTTCACAATTTTTAAAAGCACGAGTGAACCTCCCCGGCGGGAACTCCCCCCAGTGGAGGCGGAGAATAGCGGGTCAGGCCCACTAATATGTCAACAGTGTTTACTGTGCGTGCGGAGTGGAATGCATTGACCCCGCTGTCGAGGCACTGGAGAATTGCGATTTGGGGTGAAACCGGCGCCCGCCCTGATTTCAGCGTCAAAGCCGATTCTCCGACCAAGCGCGTTTCCTGATCCCGGCATCAGCTGACGGAGAATCCCGCCCCTGATGTGTTGGCCACAGAATCTCTGAAATGCCACCAATTCTGGGTTAGCTATTGGCAGTGGGACTAGAATTAAGGATCAGGTTGTGGAGAATCTGATTCAGCAAGCGAATTCATTATTTCTGCTTCCACTCACACTGGTTTTGTATCTGTGCATGCAATTGCAGTGGGTTAATACCCTGAGACTGAGATGAGTTCACAGCCAGGTTCGGATTAATCGTGTGTTTTCTGGTCTTTTGGATTCCACGCAGCTGCCTTTTTGCCAGTCGGGGTGGATTTCGAACTGGGAAATGTGAATGGTTGTCTCCATCGCACTTCAGCCTCTCTAACATTCTACCCACGATGGGCCAAATGGCCTCCTTCTGTGCTGTAACTTTGCTATGGGTCTGTGATCATCCAGATGCCACTTTGGCTCTGAGTGTCATTGCAGAAAGCTGTTTTCAGGATGTCACAGTAGTCCATAGAACATACAGTGCAGAAGGAGGCCATTTGGCCCATCAAGTCTGCACCAAACTACTTTAAGCCCGTACCTCCACCCTATCCCAGGAACCCAATAACCCCTCCTCACCTTTTTGGTCACTAAGGGCAATTTTAGCATGGCCAATCCACCTAACCTGCACGTCTTTGGTCTTGTAGGAGGAAACCGGAGCACCCGGAGGAAACCCAACGCAGACACGGGGAGAACGTGCAGACTCCGCACAGTCAGTGACCCAGCGGGGAATCGAACCTGGGACCCTGGCGCTGTGAAGCCACGGTGCTAACCACTGTGCTACCGGGCAGTCCAGCGCTAGGAATGCTAAGGCACCGCCCCAGGGAGAGTGACTTTGTCCCCATAGAAAAGGAACCTGAGGTCCTCCCTGGGGTTGGCAGGATGACTCCTGCCCCACCTGTCACTACACCTGCCCGCCCGCTGGTTCCCATCAGATCGCTGCAGTTCACTGGTGGGTGGCATTGGAAAGACCTGGTCTCTGTGCATGCAGTCAGTGGTACCTTTCACCATGGAGAAGCTGCCAAGTGGGCTAAACCTCACATTCTCCCGCTGCATCTCTGCAGAAGAAGATTTACGTGTTCCCCATGGTGCATAAAGCCTCCAAATCTACACTAGGTGTACAGCAAACTGCAAGCTGTTGCTAACATTACCTGTTGCAGC